>NC_045434.1:216270133-216318338 GCF_002776525.5 Piliocolobus tephrosceles
CCTTCCTTCCTTCCTTCCTTCCTTCCTTCCTTCCTTCCTTCCTTCCTCCCTTCTCCTTCCCTCCTTCCCTTCCTTCCCTTCTTTCCTATCTTCCCCTTCCTTCTCTTTCCTTCCTTCTCTCCTTCCTTCCTACCTTCCACTTCCTTCTCTGTCTTTCATTCTCTCCTTCCTTTCTTCCTTCTTTTCTTTTCTTTTCTTTTTCTTTTTCCTCTTCTTTTTCTTTTTCTTTTCTTTCCATCTCTCCAGCTGGGTGACTGCCCTTCCCCAGAAACAATCAAGTGTATTTGCATTAGTCAATACTGTGGTTTAAAATAGTAGGAATGCAGCTCAAAATGCCTTACATAAAAACAAAAAAGTCCATTGGCTTCCTAAATTGAACCCGGAGAAGGGTCCATGTGGAGCTTGGTGCAGGGAGCAGGGGCCTGAGTGCTGTCAGCCAGCTCCTGCAGCCCCATCCACCACTCCCAGTCCCAGCTCCCTGTCCATTGGCTTTGTCCTTTGTGCAGGCTGCCTTTCCAGGGCTGCAAATGGCCACTGGCCTCCTTTGCAGTCTCTCAACCAGAGATGAGAAAGGCCTCCTCCCTTGGCTGGAGGAAGAAAAATCCCAGGGCAGGCCTCTCATTGGCTCAAGGGCTCATTTTCCCACCCTTAGAACCAATCATTGTGGCCCAAGGGTTCAGATGCCATGACTGACAGCACCGCTGCATTGTGTCATTGGACCCTGTGCAGAGCAGCTGCCCCAAAGGAAAGAGGAAGGAAGTGGGAGAAGTGGCGGGAACCCAGAATGCAAACCTCTCTATTTGCATCTTCTGAAATATTTCTCCTTCCGGCTAAAAAGGGGACACAGAGCGGGGCTTGGTCCTAGATTTCTCTGAAAACATCCCCCAGGAAATGGCCGCACAAGGGGCCACCTCAGGATTTTCAGTCTTCCCAGCTTCCCTGGAGAGAATGGCCGCAGCCTAAACTAGCTTTCCCACACTCCCAGGAGCACCGGGTTTTCTGTTGCAGTGCCCTCCTGTCTGAGGTAGGATGATTAGTTGGTAGAGCAATATCCTAATGTTTTGGCTGGAAACCAAGGCACTTGGGGAGTGCGTCCGGCTCCTCCAGAACACGAGCTCCCACCCATCCCGCACCCACTGCTGCCTGGGGGATGACAGGGAAGATGGGAGGTGGGAAGCAACAGAGGGACAGAAGCCCAAGGCTGACCGCACAACCTGGGCACTGCTACATCCAGGCACAACTTCAGCTGCGGAGCTGAGAGCGGCTGCAGGGATCTTGCTCTTGTGTTCGGTCCTTCCCTCTCTGTGAGTGTGGGGTGGGTGAAGTGTTGGGAGTCACGGGCCCTTTCCAGGTTGAGCTGCAGTGAATCTCAGGTGGGGGACATATCCAGTGCCCCTTCCCTCTCTGAGTTCCAGGTTTCTTACCTGGAAAGGGCAAGAAGCAGGAAGAGAAGGGGATGGGGGTGAGGACCCAGCCGCCACTACATCCATAGCCTTGGCTGTTCTATTTCTTCCAGGAGAACTTGGCTGGTGTGAGAGGGCTGGGCCCTTTGCTTTTCTCTCTTCCTTGGAGATGGCGGGGCAGGCAGGAAGCATGGAGAGGTGGGGCAGGACAGCTGTCCAGGATGGACGGAATCCACATGTGAGTGGGGGCTGACTTTGAACTAAGCCCACCCGCCCTAACCTGAGCCTGTTCTCTATTTCACTACACAATTGATGAATGAGGTTTTTAGGTTTTAATAAGTCATTAGGTCCAGATGTTTCCCATTGTATGTAACAAATGTTAATTATCTTCTAATTACTTATTAGCCAAGGCTGCGCTGGCAACCAGCGCCCCAGAAGCACAGCCAGATGAGTCCAGAGCTTCAGAGAGAAGATTAACTGACGGCTTCTTCTGGCAGCCGCTTCCAGAGATTTCTCATCGCACATAGTGTTCTCTCCGATAGTTGTTATTTTTGGAGGGGAGAAACCCAGTGGTCTCTGCACTGGGACGGGTACAGTTAAGTTTTTGGTGCCTCAGAGGCACCTGACACCGGCCGGGCTGACGTGTTTCATCTGGCAGCTTTCGCACTGAACCGGGCCACACCCGGGGCTCAGGAGGACTGGCGAGATGCAGGGGTCTCTCTCTGCAATGGGAGGGCAGGCTGCTCTCCTCCTAGGCCTTGCCCCTGCATGGTCCTTCTTGAGCCACTGGGCATCCATTCTGTCAGACTCGGGGCCGAGGCCAACAGGAAGGGAGCTTCCCCAAGCC
Source organism: Piliocolobus tephrosceles (assembly GCF_002776525.5). Classification (NCBI taxonomy): domain Eukaryota; kingdom Metazoa; phylum Chordata; class Mammalia; order Primates; family Cercopithecidae; genus Piliocolobus; species Piliocolobus tephrosceles. The sequence goes on from NC_045434.1 coordinate 216,272,384, forward strand.
GAGCCTTCGGAAAACGTTTGCCTGCCAGGGGCTCATGACAGCAAGGGTGTGACTGCCACTCTGTCTCATGTCTAGCTTTGAACCTTGTCAGATGCCTGTGTCCTCTGGGCTACAGTTCCACCTGACACCATTTAGCAGGCGAATCCTGTCTTATCGGGAGACCAGCAGTGGCGTTGGAGGTGGAGGTGCCTCCTTCGGAGGTCTGTATTGAACCTCTGGAGGCGGCCGATACCTAAGCAGGCCTCTCTCCTTGTTACTGCCACCTCCTTGCTCGTCTGGCCCAGCTGGCAAAGAGATTCTGCGGAGGTTATCCTTGATGGAAGGGCCCATCCGTCATCTCCTTGGGAGATAGGCACCCCTGCCCACTGCAGCAAACCCCTACTTCTGGTTCCTCCTTTGGAACCCCTTTGTTATTCATGAGGATTAAAAATAGACAGTGTAAAAAGTAAAACAGATGGCTGTAGTCATTGATCGGGGCAATGTGTGCCACTTTTACAGAAAATTATGACCTGTTTTTTTTTCCTGGTATTGAGGTTGCATTGATCTCTGTGAACTCTGTGGGGTGTGACACATTCATTCTTCCGGGTGCAGACGCTGGATTGATGTGTGTCCTTGTGGCGAGTGATGCATTTTGCAGAATCCTTCTGACATCTGGTGGTTCCTGTGTGTCGTCAGATTCATTCATTCCTGCATTCGTGTGTTCATCTGCCTACCCACACAACCATCTATGCACTCACAGTAACGTTGATCCATCCATCCACCCACGCACCTGTCCTTCTTCCTCAGGACCATTTGCTGAGTACCAGAGAGCTGGTTCCCCTGTGGTGCTTAGAATGTACGCTCCTGGAGGGTGGGGCGGTGTGGGTGGAGCCTGTATTAGCCTGCTCTGGCTGCTGTGACAAAGGACCACAAACTGAGTTGGTCACACAACCAAAATTGATCGCCCCAGTTCTGGAGGCCAGGAGTCTGAGATCAAGGTGCAGATAGGGCCGTGTTCCCTCCAAAGGTGCTAGGGAAGCATCTGTGCCAGGCCCCTCTCCTGCTGCTGGTAGTTCTTGGTTTGTGGCAACATCACTCCAATCATTACATGGCCAGAGTGTCCCCCTGTGTGTGTCTCCGATTCACATTTCCCCTTTGGATAAGGACACTAGTCGTTTTGGATTAGGGGCTCACCTTTCTTAACTAATTACATTTACAGTGCCACCATTTCCAAGTAAGATCACATTCTGAGGTCCTAGGAGTTAGACTGCAGCATGTGGAGTTTGGGGGATATGTTTCGACCTGAAATACTGGCTGTGTTTCGTCTCCCCCGGAGAGCAGTTGGACCATCCCAGGCCTGTGCTGAAGAGCAACTTGCAACTGGGAGAGTCGGGTCCAGTCACAGCTCCAGCTTCACACCTGGCCTAGAACCTGATCACTTCAGCCAGCAAATGCCACCTGTCACCTGCCTCCAAGACCCATTAGGAGGAGGTTCCAATCAACCCAATGGATCACCTTGGCTTGCTATAGACAGTGAAGGTCAAAACTCCCAAGCATGCTTTTCCCACCTGAAGCATACAGGAGGAGAGCTAACCTTTGCTGTGGTGCCCACCATACCCTGAGCTGGCGTGTACTTAGTGGGATGAAGCGTGTGAGAGGGTCATTGCATACATTCACCAGCCAAGTGTAGGTTCAGCAGCATTTAACAGAACCCTTCCCAGTGACAGCCTCAAAACAGGATGGGTCCTTCATGTCTCTTTCTGTGTAACAGTAGTTTGGAGGTGGGTGGCTGTAGGAAGCTGTTAGGGATAAATACTCCAGTCTGTCCTCATCCTCGTGGTCCAAGATGGGTGCTGGAACTCCAGCCATCTCATCCGTGTCCCAAGCAGGTGTCCCCTCTTAGGGAGACTTCCTGGAAGTACTATCCAACACTTTGCTCATATCTCATTGGTTACAATGGAATTGCATGATTACATCTAGTGTAAAGGAGGCTGGGATATATAGTTTTATATTAGGTTGGTGCAAAAGTAATTGCGGTAATAATTGAGCACGTTGTTGTCCAGCTAGAAATTGGGTTCTGTTTCTAAGGAAGATAGCAAGAATGGATGTTGGTCAGGCAATTGGGAGTCTCCACATTTGCCAGCGGTCTTGTCTGACCACCTCTCTGGGTGGGAGCCTGAGTGGATTCAGGGTGCACAGTGTTGGGGATGGGCAGGAAGAGGCACAGAACCACAGCACCACGTTCCACATAGCTGTCCTTGGAGTTGGCTGTCTTAAAGGATTTATTTTAGTCATGTGAGGTACTTGAGTTCCCCAAGTGGTCAGCTCAGCTTTCAAGAGGTTTCCAGGGGTCAGGAGAGCGGTTTCTGACCCCCACACTCCAACAGTCCATGGTTCTTCACCTCAAGGCTGCTTAGCACTTAGGGTGAATGAATAGGGTGCATGGGGCACTCTGTCTTCTGTGGGATCACCGGCTCCCCCTGGGATAACGTCTCCCTCAGGCCTGTCAGAGCTCTGGTCCTTCTTAGGAAAGGAAAAGTCCTATTATTGTTTTTAGCTACACAGTGGTCTTCCTTTTCTTTAATGTATTTGGTTGAGCAAAACCATCAAAACCCAGATCTTTGTTCAATGCCTGTGTCTCTGGCCCTCCAACCTGGCCTGGTCTAGGCTGGCAGCCTGCAGTAGGGAGTGGGGTGAGGGCCTTCTGCTGTCTTTATTCCAACAGGTCTGGGCCCCTACTTCCTGCTGGGTCCCAAGGCACAGGGTCCTTCCTAGGTTGTAGGGGAAGGGAATGAGGAAGGGGACAGGGAGGGGCATTTGACACCAAGAATTCGGGGGGCTTCTTGGAGATGGACTCCTCTCCAGTCCCTGGAATGCTGCAGTCTCGATGGAGGCCAGCCCTCTCCTTGCACTACTGGGTCTTCCTGGCTGGCTCCAGGGCACCTGGCCATGCACTTCCCACACATGCTGAAGGCTCTGATCCATCTACTCCTCCCAGGAGGACTCTATTTACAGGGACCCCAGGCCATTATCCTTACCAGGAGACCCACAGATTGGCCCCTGTGGTTGGTGGGGAGGCCATCTCCCTTCAGCCCTCTCCTCCTTCTTCCACTGGGAGCCAGAGCTAGCCTCAGCCTCGGTGCAGCCTGGCCTTTGGGAGCGACTCCCAGCAGGCTGTGTCCTGTGTACTCCCGGGGACTGACAACAGTCCTTCTGCCCACCCCCGCAGGGAGCTCCTTCAAGCTCCTCTCCCTTCCACGAGGTGAGAGTAAGGGCCTCCACCCATTTCCTGGAGGGCAGGAATACAGGGGACTCACAGCTTCTTTCTAAAGAAACCAACTTGGCAATCTCCAGCTGCCCTCTGGCCTCTTCAGCCCTCAATGTGGGTGAGGCTGAGGGCTGGCACATGGGGGCCATGCACGTGCAGGTGCACCTGCTGCAGACTGTAGAGTCGCTGCTGGCATCATTGGACTTTGGCCTCCAGCAGAGACTGAGTCAGGAGCCCCATTGTGATTTTCTAAGAATCACCTGAGAAACTCGTTAAAATGCAGATTCCTGGGGGCAACCCCCAGAGACTGGGTTCAGCTGGTTTGTTATGGGGCCAGGGGATCTGCATTGACCCCACACCCCAAGTGATGCTCATGCTGGGAGTCCTGCAGGGACTTTTGGTTGTCCTTGGGGGTGGAATGCAATACACAGTCACCATGGCAACCCCCATCCCGGTTTTCGTGGAGCCCACAGGTCCAAGACCTTCCTCGGCCTGTCTCAGCTGCCTTTCCAGACACTCTGCTTAAATGGCTGTTTTATTTTTTCATAGCCCGCTGATCTATTTAAATGCCTATAATACAGCAGTGTTATCTGAGGGAGACACGCACACTTTCTTGACTAGATTTCCAAGAAATTTTATGAAAGGCTGATTTTCTTTGAAAGGCCTGGCTCCTTTATGTGGTGGAATAGAATCGTTTTGGAATTGATATTCTCAAGGACGGCGAGAGCCTCCTCCACTGTTCTAAGATGTTTATAGTCCCTGTCTCCCTTCTTGCTGATAACCGAAGCCCGCTACCTCTTCATCCTAAAAAGCACAATATAAATTAGACGAAAAGAATTTTTGTAAAAAATATTTAACCCCTCCTTAGTTCTTTGACAATCCCAGCGGTGTGTGCATAGCTGTACCATCTTAAACCTGGTGGTGAGAGGAATGCAATCCTCGGCGTCTGGTCTTCTCTTCCCCACCCACCTCCCTCTGCGGCCTTCCTTCCGCCATCTGGATCCAGCCACCTGTGCTCCAGCAGGTCCCTGGAGGGCCTTAGACCTAGCTCTGCCTGGCCTGCATACAGCATCCCATAACCATGTGCATGTTCTTTGTCATTTTTTTCTTTTTCTTTTTTTTCTCTTTTTTTCTTTTCTTTTCTTTTCTTTTCTTTTTTTTTGACATAGAGTCTCACTCTGTCGCCCAGGCTGGAGTGCAGTGGCGTGATCTTGGCTCACTGCAAGCTCCGCCTCCCGGGTTCAAACGATTCTCCTGCCTCAGCCTCCCCAGTAGCTGGGACTACAGGTGCCCACCACAATGCTCGGCTAATTTTTTGTATTTTTAGTAGACACGGGGTTTAACTGTATTAGCCAGGATGGTCTTGATCTCCTGACCTCGTGATTCGCCTGCCTTGGCCTCCCAGAGTGCTGGGATTACAGGTGTGAGCCATGGCAACTGACCTCCATGTGCATTTTCTAAAACTGATTTCAAATTTCAATTTTTTTAAATTTAGAATGAAGCCTTGGCTTTGTCGTCCAGGCTGGAGTGTGATGGCGTGAACTCGGCTCACGGCAACCTCTGTCTCCTGGGTTCAGGCGATTCTCCTGCCTCAGCCTCCCTAGTAGCTGGGATTACAGGCACCTGCCACCACGCCTGGCTAACTTTCTGTATTTTTAGTAGAGATGGGGTTTCACTATGTTGGCCAGGCTGGTCTTGAACTCCTGACCTCAGGTGATCCGCCTGCCTTGGCCTCCCAAAGTGTTGGGGTTACAGGTGTGAGCCACCACGCTTGGCCAACTGACTTCAATTTTATCCTCCTTATCAATCTTGGGTACCTCCTCCAGGCCCCATATGTACCGCTTTGGAACGAAGTTTGTGCCCCTTCATGCCACTGGAGGGAGGCAGGACCGATGGGTGCCTGAAGGCTCAGGACAAAGGACTCGGGGGAGTGCCCAGGGACAGGCCAGCTTTTTAGAGGGCAGTGCCGCTGCCCAGTCAAGACTGCCTTTTGGGGTGACAGTTGAAATCCAGGTCCACCACTGGAATATGACTCAGTCTTAAACAGGAAGGAAACTTACACACCTGCGTGGCTGAACCTTGAGGATGCTGTGCTAAGTGAAACAAGGCAGTCACAGAAGGAGAAATACTGGAGGATTCCATTTGTAGGAGGTCCTGAGGGTGGTCAAATTCATAGAGATAGAAAGTAGGATGGTGGTTGCCAGGGGATGGGGAGAGGGAGGAATGGGACTTATTTTTTATAAGTACAGTTTCTGTTTTGTAAGATGACAAGAGCTCTGAAGATGGATAGTGGTGATGACAGTGACATAAGATGTGAATGTACTTAATGCCACTGAACTGTGCATTTAAAAATGGTTAAAATGGGCTGGGCGCCATGGCTCATGCCTATAATCCCAGCACTTTGGGAGGCCAAGACGGGTGGATATCCTCTGGTAGGGAGTTTGAGACTAGCCTGACCAACATGGAGAAACCCTGTGTCTACTAAGAATACAAAATTAGCCAGCTGTGGTGGCACATGCCTGTAATTCCAGCTACTCGGGAGGCTGAGGCAGGAGAATTGCTCGAACCCAGGAGGCAGAGGTTGCAGTGAGCTGAGGTCGCACCACTGCTCTCCAGCCTGGGCAACAAGAGCAAAACTCCGTCTCAAAAAACAAAAACAAAAACAAACAAAAAAAAGCATGTTAGGTATATTGTACACAATTAAACAAATGAATTAAAAAAAAAGAAAGAAAAAATCCAAGTCTACCTCCTAGGAACTGTAAGCTTAGGGAAGTCTTGAAGCCTCCATTTCCTCATCTGGAAAGCAAAGGCATTATACAAATCAAGGCTGCCTAGAGGGTTTTCTGAGAGAAAGGAGAGAATCACGAAGCGAAAACTGCAGCCCACCCCGAAAATACAGAACATGATTGAGAACTCATTTGCTTGTTTACTAAGTTTTCAGAGTTCATTCTCAGATATATAGTTTGCAAATATTTTCTCTCACTTGGTAGCTTGTCTTTTAATCCTCTTGAAGGCTCTTTCACAGAGCACACGTATTAAATTTTGAGGAAAGCCAGTTAATTTCTTACTTTTACAGATTGTGCTTTTGGTATCAAGTGTTAGAACTCTTTGCCTAGCTGTAGATGCTGAAGTTTTTCTCCTATTGTTTCTAAAAGTTTTAGAGTTCTCTGTTTTATTTTATGTCTTTGATTCATTTTGAGTTGATTTTTTAATCAAAAAGACAAGTTTCTTTCTTTTCTTCTTCTTTTTAGCCTATGGACATCCAATTGCTCTGTTAGAGCATTTGTTGAAAATGCTCTCCTTGCTCCATGTGATGACTCTTGTGCCCTTGTCAAAAGCCAGCTGGGCCCATTTGTGTGGGTCTGTTTCCGGGTTCTCTATTCTGTTCCATTGGTCTATAGGTCTGTTTCCCCCAGTCCCACACTCTTAACGACTGTTGCTATACAAGTCTTGAAATTGCGTAGACGAATTCCTCCTACTTTATTTCCTTCCTTCCTTCCTTCCTTCCTTCCTTCCTTCCTCTTTCTTTCTCTTTCTTTCTTTTCTTTCTCCCTCTTTCTTTCTCTCTCTTCCTCTCTCTCTTTCTTTCTTTCTTTCTTTTCTTTTCTTTCTCTTTCTTTCCTTCTCTCTCTTCCTTTTATTTTTTATTTTTTTGAGACAGTTTCGCTCTTCATGCCCAGGCTGGAGTGCAATAGTGTGATCTTGGCTCACTGCAACCTCCACCTTCCGGGTTCAAGCAATTCTCCTGCCGAAGCCTCCCAAGTAGCTGGGATTACAGACATATGCCACCATGCCTGGCTAATTTTTGTATTTTTAGTAGAGACGGGGATTCACCATGTTGGCTAGCCTAGACTCGAACTCCTGACCTTAGGTGATCCACCTGCCTTGTCCTCTGAAAGTGCTGGGATTACATGTGTAATCCCACACCGGGCCTTATTCTCTTTTTTCACAATTGTTTTAGCTACTCTAGTTCCTTTGTCTTTTCAAATCAATTTTATTTTATTTATTTATTTTTGAGACAGGGTCTTACTCTGTTACCCAGGCTGCAGCACAATGGCGTGATCTTGGCTCACTGCAACCTCCGTCTCCTGCATTCAAGTGATTCTACTGCCTCAGCCTCCTGAGTAGCTGGGATTACAGGCACACACCGCCACACTCGGCTAAATTTGGAATAATCTTATCTATATCTATAAAAAGTCTCACTGGGATTTTGATGGGAATTGCGTTAAGCCTGTAAATCCACTTAGGGAGAAATGACATCTTTACTATTTTGAGTTTTCCAATCCATGAGCATGATATGCCTCTCAATTTATTTAGATCTTTGTTGATTTCTTTCATCAGTGTGGTGTTATGTTTAGCATACAATCCCTATACATTTTTGAGATTTATAACGATTTAGTTTGTTTTAGTGATTGTAAATGGTGTTTTTAAAAACCAGCCTTACTGAGGTATAATTGACAAGTAAAAATTGTGTATATTTAAGGTATACAGCCTGATGATTTGATATACATATACATTGTAAAGTGGTAACTATAGTTAGCAACAATGTATTGTATACTCGAAACTTGCTAACAGAGTAGATCCTAAGTTTTTGTTTGTTTGTTTGTTTGTTTGTTTTTGAGATGGAGTCTCACTCTGTCACCCAGGCTGGAGTGCAGTGGCACGATCTCAGCTCACTGCCAGCTCTACCTCCTGGGTTCATGCCATTCTCCTGCCTCAGCCTCCTGAGTAGCTGGGACTACAGGTGCCCACTGCCACGCCTGGCTAATGTTTAGTATTTTTAGTAAAGACGGAGTTTTACTGTGTTAGCCAGGATGGTCTTGATCTCCTGACCTCGTGATCTGCCTGCCTTGGCCTCCCAAAGTGCTGGGATTACAGGCATGAGCCACTGTACCCGGCCGATCTTAAGTGTTTTTACCACCAAAAAGGTAACTTTATGAAGTGATGGATATGTGAATTAGCTTGATTGTGGCAACTGTATTTGTTTTTTTTTTTTTTTTTTTTTTTTGAGACAGGCTCACTCCAACGCCCTGGCTGAAGTGCAGTGGCACAATCTTGGCTCACTGCAATCTCCACCTCCTGGGTTCAAGCGATTCTCCTGCCTCAGCCCCCTAAGTAGCTGGGATTACAAGTGCCCACAACTACGCCTGGGTAATTTTTTATGTTTTTAGTAGAGATGGGGTTTTGCCATAATTGGACAGGGTGGTCTTGAACTCCTGATGTCTAGTGATCTGCCTGCCTCTGGGTCCCGAAGTGCTGGGATTACAGGTGTGAGCCACCACACCTGGCCCAGCGATTGTGTTTTTAATTTCATTGTCCACATGGTCATTACTGCAATATAGAAGTAAGATTGAATTTTGAATCAATTGAAAAATGCTTGAATCTACAAGCATTTTTGTTGGTTCTTTGTGATTTTCTGCATAGACAATCATGTCATTTGCAAATAGGGATAAGTTCTTTCCTTCCTTTTGATCAGGATGCTTTTTAAAAACTTTACTTGCCTGATTGCACTGGCTAGACTGCTAGCACTACCAGAGCAGAAGTGGTGAGCATGGGTTTTCTTGCCCTGTTACCAGCCGGGAAAGCATTCAGTCTTACTCCATTTTGTTAAATGTTGGATGTGGGCTTTTTGTAGACGCTTTTTATCAAATTGAGGGAATCCCTCCCCCATTGTTATTTTTCTGAGAGTTTTATCGTGAATGAGTATAGTTGACCCTTGAAGAACACAGGATTGAACTGTGTGGGTCGACGTATACGTGGCTTTTTTCATTCAAAGCTGATGGAAAATATAGGATTCCTAGGATTTGAAACCCAGGTATACAGCGGGCCAACTTTTTAAATGTATACGTCCCACGGAGCCCACTACAGGACCTGAGTATGTGTGGATCTGCGTATATGCAGGCGGGTGGGAGGTCCTGGAACCAATACCCCATGTGTACCAAGGGACGACTGTATAGATTTTGAGATGTGTGTTTTCTGATTTGATGAATATGATTGTGTGATATTTTTCCTTTAGCCTGTTAATATGGTGGATTACTTTTCCCAGGGAGAGAGGGAGAGGAGGCTTGGACCAGACCGTTGCCATGGCAACAAGAGGCCACGGGGGAATGTGTTCTGGAGTTGGAGGAACTGGCTTGGCAAGCTCTGTGGGTGACCTCCGGGACTTTTCACATATTAAAAAGTGAAATAAAATAAAACTCAAAGTGAGATCAGGCAAAGCACTTGTGTTTCCGAAGAGTGCTGTGTTCCTGTCTCCTGATGGGTGGGACTGAATCTCTATCGTTTTTACTTCCCACTCTCTTTCGTTTCCTTACCCCTTGGAGGGCCTCTCGTTTTAATTGTTGTGTTTCTATCTGCTGTGTGGTACCTGGTGGGGGTGCCAGGCTGAAGGCAGCTCCGCCTGCCTGGGTGGCTGCTCCTCTATTGTGTAGTGGTGTGGGGGGTGCAGCAGCTGATTCTACAGCCTTTTCTGTGCTCAAGGCTGTGGGTGCCAGGTGTGGTGCCTGGAGCAGTGGGTGGGAACCTGCAGCTTTGGTCTCAGACACTTCGAGCTGGACGGGGAGCTCCTGGGCCTCAGATCCCTTCTGCCGACAGCAGCCTCCAGTGCTTTGTGTAGGAATGGAAGGGAGAGGGACCCTGCTATGCAAGGCTCACAGCAGGGCAAGCTGGCTGTTCCAGGGCTACAGGAAAGCAAACCCTGCTTTATCCACCATTGCCAGCACAGTGGAGGGTGAAAGAACCGAATTCCTGAGTTTTTCTGTTGATCAGCAGTGGAAACTGGGCATGTCTCTAATCTATTCAAGTCTCTGGTTTTTCACCTACAGAATGGGAACCATGAGAATCCTTACGGCCTTGGTATGGGGTCAGTTGAAACAAACAGTACATGCAAAATACCTCACAGTAGGTACAACCAGAGGTAATTCCTTTTCTTGCAGGAGTAAATTTTGTTTTAACATTATTACAACATTCAGAAAATAAAAGTTTATCTCTTTAAGAACAAAGCATTAAGAAAATTTCCAGCTGTTGATGGAAAATTTCTGAAACACATCAGATGGCTCCAGCCTTGGGGAGCAAAGAGTGCTAAATACGGTGGCCTTGTCTGCTGGCTTGACCCTCAAAGCCCATGGTGCTGTGGGTGGAGATGCCCCAAGAGTGGGCTTGGTGGCTGTGGTGGGGAGGGCAGAGTCTGCAGGGCTTCCCCCGATCTACTGATCTTCCTTCCTCGCCCAGACTTGGCCTTCCTCAGGATATGTGGAGTTCTCTGCTCAGAAACTGCTGAGCCAGAGGCCTGGGAGATTAAAGTGCTTGGCTGCTCAGGCTTTTTGAGGGTTCTCTTTTTGAGCCTCCAGGCTTGCCCCGTTCCGCTTGGTGGAAGTTGTCAGAATTCTGCCCTGTGGTATGTTGGGGGACTGCCTTCGTTTGCCAGTGCTGCTGTAATAAAATACCTTAGGTGGCTGGGCACACTGGCTCACACCTGTGATCCCAGCACTTTAGGAGGCCAAGGCCGGCGGACCACCTGAGGTCGGAGTTTGAGACCAGCCTGATCAACATGGAGAAACCCTATCTCTACTAGAAATACAAAATTGGCTGGGTGTGGTGGTGCATGGCTGTAATCTCAGCTACTCGGGAGGCTGAGGCAGGAGAATCAGTTGAACCCGGGAGGTGGAGGTTGCGGTGAGCCAAGATGATGTCATTGCACTCCAACCTGGGCAAAAAGAGCAAAACTCCATCTCAAAAAAAAAAAAAAAAGTATATCTTAGATAATTTATAAACAACAGAAATTTATTTCTCACAGTTCTGGAGGCTGGGAAGTCCAACATCAAGGAAGCATCAGGGTGGGTGACTGGTGAGGGTCCCATTCCTGCTTTCAAGGTGGCACCTGTTGCTCATCCTCTGGAGGGAACCAAGGCTGTGTCTTCACAGAGTGAAGGTAGAAGGGCAGAGTGGCCTGGCGAGTTCCCTCCAGCACTTTCATAAGGTTGCTCATCCCATTCTAACTAACCATTCTGAAAAACATAATAACTTCACGTAGGCTCCACTTCTTACTACTGTCGTATTGGAGTCTAAGTTCCAACATAAGAATTTGGGAGGGGCACTTACGCTCAAACCATGGCAGGGACAGAAGGGGGCTTTGTATTGGTGCTCAGGTTTGTTTGTGAAAATGTAGACACACACACCACACTTATTTAAATACACTTTTTATCTCAGAATCATCTTAGATTTACAGAAAATTTGCAATGATAGTACAGAGAGTTCCCATAAGCCTTTCACTCAGCTTTTCCTATTTTAACATCTTACAATAATATGGTACATTTGTTAGAATTAATGAGCCAATATTGATGCATGATTATTGACTAGACTCTACACTTTATTTAGATTTCATTGGCATTTTCCTAATGCCTTTTTCTCTTCCAGGATCCCACCCGGGAAACCATATCATGTTAACTTGTCATCTCTCCTTAGGCTCTTTTTGGTTGTAACGATTCTTAGACTTTGTTTTTGATGACTTTGTTGCGTGGAGTACTGGTCAGGTAGTTAAAAATGTTTGTCAGAGGGGACTGTGATGGTTTTCTCATAGTTAGACTGGGTTATGGGTTCTTGGGAGGAAGACCGCAGAGGTGAAGTGCCATTTTGATCCCATCAGCTCAAGGGCACATACTATCCACGACTCACCAGTGTTGATGTTGACCTTCATCAACTGGCTGAGTCTGTCACATTTCTCCATGAGAAAGTTAGTTATTTTTTTCCTCTTTCCACACTGTACTCTTTGGAATGAAGTCACCGAGCACAGTCCATGTGGAAGGAGTGGGGAATTGTGCTTTGCCTCCTTGAGAGGGTAGTTATTTACATAAATTATTTAGAATTCTTCTGTATTGGAGACTAGTCTATTCTCATAGACTAGTCTGTGGTATGTTGGGGGACTGTCTTTGTTTGCCTGTGCTGCTATAATAAAATGTCTCTTCTTTTTTTAAAAATTGAGACAGGGTCTCACTCTGTTGCCCAGGCTGAAGTGCAGTGCATTTATTTACTTATTCATTGATTTAATCAATCATCGTTGATTTAGATCAGTATAGAATCATGGATTTAAAAAAATACTTCAGGTTATACTTACTGTTTTGCTTAAGTTGTTCCAGCTTTGCCCATGGGAGCTGGGGTGCTCTCCAGTTCGCTGTGGTCAACTGGAAGAGCTCCCATGGCCAGCGCTGGAACAATTTCGAGATCCCCCCATTATTTTGTTTTCTGAGCACTTCCTTACTTTCTGCCATTGCGGGATGCTCTGGGCTCATCTCATACATGTCATGTCTCAGCACTAGAAGCAGCAATTTCTCTATAGAGCCCTGGTTCCTTTTTAATTGGAGAATGGCATTTGCAAACCAAGGTCCTGTGCTGTGTGTGCTCATTGCTACAGGGCTCTCTCATGGGTAGAGCTAGGAAGTATATGTATGTAGAGTGACCCATGTGTATGCATTATCTATCCTATCTATCTATCTATCTATCTATCTATCTATCTATCTATCTATCTATCATCTATCTCTCCATCTGTATCTAAATTAAACAAAACATGAGTTCATATTAATGTCTCCAACTCTAACCCTATTCCACAAGGTTCACTCTAGTTTCCTTCTTTGCTTATCTGTAACCTGCTTCCCACTATTCTCCATCCATTTACTAATTTGTGTGATCTCTGTATATAAGTATAGAATTGTTAACCTGAATCTCCATAGGAAGCAACTTTACCAGCTAGAGTCCAGTGCTATGTGAAGATGCATTTCTCTTTAGTCTAACAGTCTCTACTCAACAGTTACTGAGGTCAGTACCTTTTCCTCTTTCCTCCTTCAGTAAGGCGATGTCATGCAATTGTAGTACAGATTCTTTAATCATCATCTCCATCCCATCCTGGGATCCCCTGACCTCCTAACTGATTTTTAAAAATTGCACATACAAGGTTCTCTCTTTGTGTTATAGAATTCTATGGGTTTTGACAAGTGCATAATGCCATGTGTCTACCAGTATCATGCAGAATTAGTTCACTGCCCTAAAAAATCTCACATGTCACCAATTCAGTCTCTCCCATCCTCAAATCCCTGGCAACCACTGATCTGTTTACCATTTCTATTATTTTGCCTTTTCCATTGGAATCATACAGTAAGTAGCCTTTTAAGGTTGACTGCTTTCATTTAGCAATGCACATTTAAGACATTTCTTTTCACCCATGTCTTTATAGCTCCCTTTTTTGACAGGGTTTTGTTCTGTCTTCCAGGCTGGAGTGCAGTGGTATGAACATAGCTCACTAGAGCCTCAACCTCCTGGGCTCAAGCGATCCTTCTGCCTCAGCCTCCCAAGTTGCTGAGACCACAGGCACGTGTCGCCACAATGGGCTAATTCTTAAATTTTTTTGTAGAGGTGGGGTGTCATTACATTGCCCAGGCTGGTCTTGAACTCCTGGGCTCAAAGCTTATTTCATTTTTCTCTTTTCTTTTTTGAGATGGAGTCTCACTCTGTTGCCGAGGCTGGAGTGCAGTGGCATGATCTCGGCTCACCACAACCTCTGCTTCCCAGATACAAGTGATTCTTCTGCCTCAGCCTCCCAAATAGCTGGGCCTACAGGTGTGCGCCACCATGTCCAGCTAATTTTTGTATTTTTAGTAGAGAGTTTCACTATGTTGGCTAGGCTGGTCTTGAACTCCCAACCTCATGATCCACCTGCCTCGGCCTCTCAAAGTGCTGGGATTACAGGTGTGAGCCACCACGCCCGGCTCATTTTTCTTTTTTTAAAACTTGAGACGGGGTCTCGCTCTGTTGCCCGGGCTGAAGTGCAGTGATATGATCTTAGCTCACTTTAGCTCCAACCTCCCGGGCTCAAGTGATCCTCCTGCCTCAGACTCCCAAGTAGCTGACAGCACAGGCACATGCAATCCCACCTGGCTAATTTTTGCGTTTTTAGTAGAGAAAGGGTTTCACCATGTTGCCCAGGCTGGTCTGAAACTCCTGGGCTCAAACAATCCATCTGCCTTGGCCTCCCAAACTGTTGGGACTACAGGCGTGAGCCACAACACTGGCCTCATTTCTTTTTAAATTATTGAATCATATTCCATCAGATGGATGTGCCACAGTTTGCTTATTCGTTTACCTTTTGAAGGATATTTTGGTTGCTTTTAGTTTTCAGAAATTATGAATAAAGCTGCTGGGAATATTCCTGTGCAGGTTTCTGTGTGGACGTGAGTTTTCAACTCATTTGGTTAAATGCAGCGGAGTGCAATTGCGGTCTGTATGGTAAGACTATGTTTAGCTTTGTAAGAAACTGCGAAGCTGCCTTCCAAAGGGGCGGCGCCATTCTGCATTCCCACCAGCAACGAAGGAGGTGCTCTTGCTCTGTGTCCTCGTCAGCATTCTTTAAAGATTTTAGCCATTCTAATAGGTGTCTAGTGGTATCTCATGGAAGTTATTTTCAAGTCTATTTTTATAGGTGGAGAATATGTGTGTATCCGATGTGCACAGGCATCCCTCACTGCTGAGGGACACCTTCGCGAACTAGGTGGGAAGCTCTGCAGTCTTGGTGGTGGTCTTTGTTTCTTCCTGTTTGGAGTGGGTCCCCAGGCCAGGCCTTGCCTTTTCCAATTCACTGTGAGCGTGTACACAATTGTCCCCATGAAAAATACTCCAGAAAGCCCTAGAAGCACAATTAGTCAATGTGTAATTTATTGCTTATGCAGCAATTACCCAATCTGGTAACGTCACTTTGGTCCAGGAAATATAGATCTTTTCCCTCCCGGTAAATCTGCTGGCCTTCACTGCCACGGGCATTTGTTT
The DNA here is from genome assembly GCF_002776525.5 of Piliocolobus tephrosceles. Classification (NCBI taxonomy): domain Eukaryota; kingdom Metazoa; phylum Chordata; class Mammalia; order Primates; family Cercopithecidae; genus Piliocolobus; species Piliocolobus tephrosceles. Next base: position 216,287,442 of record NC_045434.1, read on the forward strand.
TCAGGAGCAGGTGACAAATAACCACCACTAAATTACATGAGGACTTTCTTCCTTTAGTTTAAAAATATGGACTATGATTTCTAACCAGCAGGCAAAGGCAGCAGAATGCGCAGCAGCTCTGACATAAAGAAAGTTGGGCGGAAACGCAGCGAACTCTGGGTGAGGCGTCTGAAAGAAGCCTTTGGTTTTTTCTTCCTTTTTCCTATGTGTGTCTGTTTTCCCAAAAGTGCCCATTGATTTGATTTTTGAGATATGAGACTTTCAACTTTTCTTAAAGCATTTCCCAGAAGAGCAGAAAAGCTGAATGCTATTAACATGATCCCAGTCCCTTGGGTGCTTATGTGCGCATATGCACAGGTGTGTGTCTGTGTATGTGTGTGCGTGTATGTGCATTTTTTGATAACTTTAGAAAACATTTTGGAAAGTCTTGGGCCCAGTCCTGGATGTTTACAGAAAAATAATCATGGTTCCCTTCAAAGCCAACTGTAGAAGAGAAAGATAAAGGAAATATCAAGGCATAAAAAACCCATTTATGTTCAGGAGGCAGGTGCTCTGGACAGGGAAGACAGCCAAGCTCCATGCAAGGTAAGGCAGGGGAGCTTTCTCAGCTCCTGGGAAATGCTGCCAGGGCCAGCCAGTAGCTCAGCCCCACCCCCTTGGAAGCTGAAGCCGAGTTTATGGCAAATCGCCCATCTGGGAGCTCAAACTCGCACAGAAACAAGGCTGAATCACAAACTGTTTCAGTTTCTAAGGTGCTTCCAGACCCGCTCTCTCACCTGGTTTCAAGGTCAACATCACCAGGGAGCACCGTGAACTCCTCTGTAGGAGTGAGGCTCAGTGAGATTATGGGGCTGGCCAGGGGGCTGCCGCTAGGGAGTGGCAGCTGGGTTCTCAGGCACTGAGCCTTCTCCTGCAGCCACCACTGGTCTTTTCTGGCCACAGGCATACTAGTTCTCCCTCACCTCTCCCCACCCATGTAGCCTCCACTGAACAAACATTTATTGAGCATTAACTGCATGCCAAGTTCTGTGCTGTGCAGGGACTCAAAGAGGGGAAGTAACTGTGCGTGGTCCAGCTCTCAGGGGCCCTTGGCTCTGTGCCCCTGGTCAAAGTCAATGCCAACTGCTCTTGGTGGGGGACCCCTGAACTGCAGGAACAGGCACCGTGTCCAGCTCCTCTCCCAAAGTTGCGACTGCAAGGCTCACTCTGCCCAGGAAACTGGAGGAAACCAAGGCTCGATCAGACCTCCAGACCTCCGTGCTGGCCCGTTCAGGGACACCCCGGAGTCCAGAGCCTGGCCCCCGGTCCGGCGTGGGAGCAGACATCTGCTATGCTGCCGGCTGCTGGGAGACCTGCCTGGCCCTGGGCGTTCGGGCTCTATTAAATTGTTAATACAACCATTAGAGTGTCAGCATATTATCTCTCTGCCCAGGAGGGATCTGATGCTATTCGCACTTCTGTCAGTTCATTCTTATTTATCTGGCTTTCACCTGGATGGATAACAAGTTTATACAAAGCCCTGGTGCATGTGAAATATGCCAAAGGAGAGGAACAGGAGATGGGAGACGGCCACTATGGGGACTGGGTTTCATGAGGGCATCCCCACCCCCCGGCTCCCAGGCTGTCAGGGAGTGATGCAGGGCTTATTCCAACACCAGGGGCAAGAGCCAGGGTCCCGCTGCAGCTGAGCCACTGGCAACTGAAATGTGTCTGCGGGTTCTCCTATTCACCCATCCATCCTTCTGCCCATCACATGAGCCTTCTGCTCAGGGCCCAGGGTCCGCTGTTGCCAGAGATGTGGTGGGGAGTGACGGGGGGAGATGCGGTGGGGAGTGAGTGGGGGAGATGCAATGGCGATTGAAGTAGGGGAGATGCAGTGGGGAGTGAAGCGGGCACTGTCCACCCCTTCAAGGCCTTTACTGCTAGAGCAGCAGCTCTCAGTCAAGGGCAGTTTTGCAATTTTGTCCCCAACGGATGCTTGGCAATGCCTGGAGTCACCTTTGTTGTCATCACTGTGGTTGGGGAGGGGTTTTGCCAGGGACGCTGCTAAGCACCCTAAAATTCCCAGGAGAGCCCCCCATAAGAAAGGCTGATCTGGCCCCAAATGTCAACAGCACTGAGCTGGATCAACCCTGGACTGGAGGAAGGAGTCACTCTGAGCAGGAGGAAGAGGAGGGAGGCGCTGGGAAAAAACAGGGGCTGTCCACATGGTCTCCTGTCCCAGTCACTCTAAGCTGGGTGCTGAGACAGGCGCCGTTTGCTGAGACGCGTTACAGATTTTTTTTTTAAATTTCAACAGCTTTTGGGAATAGGTGGTGTTTGGTTACGTGGATAAGTTCTGTAGTGGTGATTCTGAGATTTTGGTGCACCCATCACCTGATCAGTGTACACTGTACCCGATATGTAGTTTTTTATCCCTCACCCCTCTCCCACCCCAAGTCCCCACAGTCTATCGTATCATTCTCATGCCTTGGCGTCCTCGTAGCTTAGCTCCACTTACAAGTGAGAACACGCGACGTTTGTTTTTCTGCTCCTGAGTTCCTTCACTTAGACTAAGTGGTCTTATTTAAACCGACACCCTACAAGGGAGTTGGAGAAATTGGCAGGGAGGCGGCCTGGCTTCGTGAGTGCCTGTGCGGGGGAGAGAGGAGGGAGACAGGCGGGAGTGTCTCGGGTCGCGTGTGAGCGTGGCGGAGCTTCGAGGTGGGTGCAGCGTCAGAGGAGCCCAGGGCGCTGAACTGCTCTGCAGTTAGAGGGAGGAAGAAAACAGGTGGGGACCGGCCTGCCAGCTCTGCTAACATTTCAGAGTCTACGCCAGTTTGGAAGTGGCTAGCTGGGTTTAAGCACTGCTACGATGTGCTCAGATTTTTTTTTTTTTTTTTTTTTTTAAATCACCTTGGCTGCCTTGTGGAGGAAGGGTTTACACAAGCTTCCCGGGGCTGGCATCACAAGGTGCCGCACACCGGGGGCTTAAAAAACAGAAACTAATTCTGGTGGCTCCTTCTGAGGCTGTGAGGACCTGCCCAGACCCCTCTCTCAGTCTCTGGGAGGCTCAGGTGTTCCCTGGCTTGCAGGTACGTCTTCCCTCTCCGTGTGGCCAAAGTTCCCCTTTGGTGAGAACACCAGTGATTGCACTAGGGCCCACCCTAGGGACCTCATTTAGCTTCATTGTCTCTGTAAAGACCCTGCCTCCAAATAAGGCCACATTCACAGGTCCTGGGAGGTTCAGACCGTAACATCTTTCTCTAAATTCCTCCCATAGCAGGACCGGCAGGGGAGGCAGGAGAGGCGGGAGGCAGGATCTGTCTAATGACCCGGGTATGCGTTGAGAGTGGGTGGGACAGGGCATGATGGGGACAGCAGGAGGAAGAGCAGGGGTCTGATTCGATGTCGGGAGTGAACTTGGTGATGGAATCGGCTGGGGCGGGGCCTGGGTCCCCTGGGCCCAATGGGGTCCACTTTAGAGTCGTGGGAAAATGATCTCCCCTGCAGCCTCAAAAGGGTTTCAATCTCCATTTCTCTTTGTTGTTAAAATGACAGGCTAAGTATTAGAGGAAATTTCCCAGAGGGCCAAACGCACCCATTACATCCTTAATAACTTTATACAACTGTTTTCCAAACACGTTGTAGCTCTTCACCCTAGGCATATGTTAAAAAATTAATTTGTTTACTCTCAGTAAAGTAATGCATACTCATTGTATGAGACAGATGATTCAAAAAACACCAAAGAGTAGAAATAATCAGACAAAAATCACTCATAGTCACGTATGGATGTGACAGCACTCACTCATTGCTACCTGGAATTCCTCTGAATAATTATTAATTTAACCACTGACCCAGGGTTGGACGTTTGAATGATTGTAAAAATATTCACAGTCTTCTAAAATGTTGGCCTCCTGCAACCTAATTATCATACAAATGTTTGTCTGCTGAGTGAAAGCAACCCTTCAGCAGTCGTAGACTTTGCAGCTGTTTATTGGAGAGGGCTCACCTCTCTAGTGCTCCACTGCATCATCCCTTCAGCCACAGTGTCTCGGGGATGCTCCCAAGGACTCAGGGAGTTCGCTGTGAAGTGGGACCGTCCTTCCGACATTGGAGAGGGAGAGTAAAGGCAAATCAAAAGCAGCGCTGGGTGGGTGCCTGCCCCACTTGGTGGAGGTGCCCATGCCTTTGGAAGTGTTCCTCTTCATGTGATGACAAAGAACACGGCTTACTGAGCACCAGACCATGGTGTGCAGGCACCATCTCACTGGCACCTCATATTGGAGCCAGGAGTAACTTGGCCAATAGGACGCGTTAGGGTCTAGCAGTGCTGGGGTCTGGGCCTTGATGTTGGACCCTGGAGCCCTCCTGTCTCCCTGTGTGTGTCGGAAGTGTCTACAAAGGGGGTGGCAGAAGGAGGCTCCTTTGGCACTGACAGCATCTGTCTTTGGAGTGTCCCATCCCTCACTGAGGCACTGCCTGTCCTGGCCTGGACCTTCCCTGGTTCCATTCCCTAGTGCACCCCAGGATGGGGTCTGCAGATCTCTAGAACCTTTGCATCTGCAGAGAGAAAACCCCGTCAGCCCGGGCATTCCAAAGGCCCGTCTGGCCATCTCTCCCTAGAAGGTGAATTCTCCAACAGAGTGAATTTCCACGTGGAAGGATGACAGTGAAAGTGCACTGAGCCCCGAGCTGTGCTGGGCACCACGCGTATTCCATCCTTTAACTGCGCAGCAACAGCGGGATTCTTCCCATTCTAGATGAGGAAACAAAGCTGGAGATGCCAAGTCACTGTGCAGAAGGCCCCATGGTGAGCCAGTGCAGGGTGGGGTCAGAGCTCAGCAGTCTCTGCTTCCTCCCATGCTGCCTCTCCACACTGGGTCGCCTTTGGGGACAGTGTTGGTCCCAGGTCATTCCTTCGGTACTGTCAGTTGCCTTTGGGTGCACGCGCCCACACGTTCACACACGCACACATGTGCACACACACACATTCTCATGCTCATGGGAACACAGTAACATACTCGTGAATACACATGCCTTCACATACACACACACACACACACACGTGCCCGTACACGGATGCACACATTCACGCAGGCAGGTGCTCTGCTGGGCCCTCTCCACGGTTTATGACTATCTGGGAGCAGACACGAGGCCGAGATCTTTATCGCGTCCGGATATTGACTCTTTGTCATGTTCCATGCTGTTATTTCCCCGAGTCCGTTGTTTCTCTTTTTATTCTAGTTTCGTGTGCTTTCACTGTACAATTCTTTTTCCCTTTATTTTTCACTGCCTTATTCTAGATGTGTTTCTATTACCGGTGACTGCAAATCGTTTCTGAGGAGCGTGCTGGCTCTCTCTCTCTTTCTCTCTCTCTCTCATACACACACACACACACACACACACACAGAGCAGGCCTCCTTGGGGGTCTTGGCTGCTAGAGCCTGCAGGAGCCCCCCTCCCCTCGCCATGGGGGCCAGCCGTGGCCTGCACAGGTTAGGGCATCTGTGGGAACACCCCCTCTCCCACCAGGCTAGGGGCAACGGGGTGGTAAGGCTGGCAAGGAGGGGGGAGTGCAGTGGGGATCCAGGGCTCCCTGTTGGATCTGGATTCTAAAAGGGCACTCTTCCCACTGCAGGGTGATGAAAAGACATTTTTCAGGAACGATTGTTCTGGTGACTTCATGTGGCTTCAGACACAGGGAAACTCTTTTAAAGGCTTAGGAATAGTTTTCCTTCCATTGAAGAGGGTAAATCTCATGCCCTCTGTGTGGATCCTGGGAGAAGCTATTCTTAGAGATATTCTGAAAAATTCTATAATACTTGAAAATGCCATAGATTGCAGAAAATTTGAAAGGGAGGGAAACTATAATTTCTCTAAACCGTTGTCTTCTTATGTTGAACAAAGATATCATTAGTTCTATTTTTAATCAGCAAATGCTATATTTCCAAATATAAATATAAAGAGGCTGTGCCAGCTACTAGCCCACTTGGGGAAGAACCCAGGAGCCTCCTGCTTGCTGGCCGGGTCTGCTCTGGGATCTCTAGTGAGGCACGGTGGCCTCTGCATTGGGTCTGGACATGGCACCTCCTGCTCAGGTATCTAGGAGCTGAAAAGACAAATTACCTGCACTCCCGGACCCCAGGACTACAGAACAAGGACAGGGTGGCCACCCCATTCAGAAAGGGGCAGAGCGGGGGCCCACAGCATTCACCAGTCAGCTAGGTAAACATTTTGAGGCCTGACTCTCCTTCTGGGTGGGGAATATGCTTTGATCTGATACTAATTCTGCTCCCCGGCAGCAGCTCCCTTGGTCCTCTGCAGCCCTTGGCTCCATTCTCTGGGAGGTTTGCTTTCTCCATTCTCCTCTTAGCCACATGTGAAGTAGGCATGGGGACAGCTCTCCCTGGGGATAGAGCAGTCTTCCCAGCCCACTCCTGACTGTAGGCAACTGGGCCAGGCCAAGGCTCATTTTGCCTAAGGTGTTTCTGTGCTCTGCTGTGCATGCTGGGGGGCCTTGTGGCCTCAAAGTCCTCTGAAAATGTGTTGAGGGCTTCATCTCTTCAGCTCCGTGTTCCAATTGCCACGCCACCCTTCCTAGGGAGGTGTAATTCTCATTTCTAAATTTCTTTGTTGTTTCGTCCTTGTGTTTCCCTGTCTTCCTTGTCATGCAACTGCCTTGTCAAGTGACTTGCGTTGGCTGGTGAAACAGAAGAAGTTGGGTGTGGTTATGTGGCTTTCTTTGGCCAATAGAACAGGAGTAGAAGAAGTTGGGTGTGGTCATGTGGCCTGTCAAACCTACTCTCAAGGCCCTTGAGATGTCCGGCTTCAGCCGGAGAGTCACACAGGCAGGCTCTTTCCCCTGGGCTGCTCTGTCCATCCTCCATTCAGGCTACTCTGGATGCTACACCCTTGTCTGAACTGCTATCCTGAGACTCCCCAATCCATTTGGTTTTTCTCTGGGTGTAGCGCCCACTCCCTTGATTTGTTTCTTCACCAAACGGCTGACCTACTTCTCAAGGCACCTCAGGCAACAGTTCTACAAATATCTGGCCACTGCATGCCATGATCACCATCTTTCTAGCCTTTGGTATCAGTTTTCTAAACTCCTGTTGCCTGATCTCAAAGCAAAAATGACATATTTGGGTTTCTGCTATAGCAACTCACTCCTGGGATCAGCCTCTGTATTAGTTAAACCAGGCTTAATTTTGAGGAGGTGACAATTAATACCCTGATTTCAGTGGCTTAAACAACAGGGCTCTCAAGCACACTGCACTTGCCTGAGATTTAGGCTTCCCCATCTGTAGCCTTCACTATCTGGAGTGACCCTTGGGCACCATGGCAGAGTCAAGGGAGTATGGGAGGTTATACATGTCTGCCATTGGCCAAAGTCAGTCACATGACCCTGCCCAACCTCTACTCCAGTTCCCTTGGCCAAAGCAAGTCACATGACCACACTCAACTTCAACATCTGTTCCATTGACCGAAGCAAGTCACATGACCACACTCAACTTCAACATCTGTTCCACTGGCCAAAGCAAGTCACATGACCACACTCAACTTCAACATCTGTTCCATTGGTCAAAGCAAGTCACATGACCACACTCAATTTCAACATCTGTTCCCTTGGCCAAAGCAAGTCACATGACCATACCTAACTCCAGGAAAGGTGGGAGAAGTTGATCTTCTATTCAGTAGGAAAGACTCTAGATATTAGGAGCAACTCTAATGATAGTCTCTTGTAGGGTTTAAGTAATAGTGGTTTCTCCTCTGTCTTTCCTCCTGCCATCTAAACACAGTTCCTCAACTGTATCTCGTCCCCAGGCCTGCTCTGGATCCCTTCCAGTTGCCTACCCTGCTGCTTACAAGCTGTTATCAACGTTTACTGTAGCCTCAGAAACTGGGACCTGGTGCTGTTGACAGTCAAGAATGAGGCTGGGCATGTCTTGTGCCCACCTCCTAACAGTGAAGGGGGAAAAGGGAAAGTGCGAGGATCAGTGAGGGCTGTGTCCCCATGGGACAAGACACTTCCTTCCAGGTTCCTTCTCTTGTCTTTCCCTTTCAACACTCCCATCCCCACCTAGGAAGGGTTCTGTGATTAATCACTGTGGTCTCCCTGCTTCTCTGGGAGAGTCACAGCTAACAGGAGCTTGGCCCCGGCTCTGAGAAGCCCTGCAGTCGGGGCACCAACTGAATTTTGATTTTGTGATTTCGTTCAGTTTGGTGTTGCCTCAACCTATGTGACAAGAGAGCCCTCTCTTGCCCACCATCCAGGTTGATGGAATGAGTGCCCAGCGGCTGGCCTGGCCCGGAGGAGAAAGCCTTCCTTAGTCCGTAGGCTCCTGCCGGAACGGCTGCTGGGCACGGATTCAGTGACGTTCTGGCTATTAATCAAAGCAGGCAGCTGTTTATTGTTCTGTGCACTCCAAACTTGGAGAGATTCTTCCTTAATTATAGTTTAGCAGCTTCAACCAAATGAATTAGTAACTGCAGCCTTACAGCCCATCCCTGCGGCATGTCTTCCTCCTGTACATCCCTCCTCCGCTGGTGTCCGCTCCCCAAACCCCTGGGCTTCTCCCTCCAGCCCGAGAGCCCTCAGATCAGCTGCTGGAGCTGGAAGGACACAGGGGCACAGAACTCACGCTCAAATCCCAAACCACCTGGGAAGGCACCAGGGTCTCTGAGACTCTCTCTGAAAACAAACGAGGATGCTTCCTTTTGAGATGGGGCTGTCTTCCTAGGAAGGCGGTGGGGGTTGGGGTGCGTTGCTTCCTGCCAAGTGCTCCCCGCTCCCAACCCAGCCCCACAAGATTCCCAGAGCAGCCAGCTCTGAGCAACTTTTAATCTCCTGGACAAAGGAAAAAAATGACAAATTGAATCCCTCGTCCCGACCTTGGTACCCAGGGAGGCTTTTACCAGCCTCCCTCCCGGCTTCAGTGCGTGCAGTCAGCCCCAGGCCTCTGACATTAATCGGCTCTTTACAAAAGGCCATGGCCTTCGCTTCTCTGGATGTTTTCAAAGGTGGTGAACGAATCAGATCATTTTTAAATAGTTATACCCTGCATCCTCGCATTTCCTCTCGTTCATGTACTAAGTGTGTGATGTCTAAAACAGTTGAAGTACGGTTTATGAATTCATTCAGCAAATCTTTACTGCACTTGAACATGGAACACAGAGTTGGCCTGGCAGGGGTTAACTCTGGGGACCTCAGTCCTTGCTTTCGAGGGGCATACAGTGTGGCCACGGGGAGAAGTGGCTCAGCGCCCATCTGCACCAGGGTGAGCAGGCTCCGTGAAGCGGGCCTGGGGGAGGGAGGGTGTCATAGACCAGCCGAAGTTCTCTGGAATCCCAGGAGGGGCTGCACAGGACTCATGGGGCATGAAGAAGAGTCACGTGGGTGTGCCCGCTCAACACTGTGGTTCTCAAATGTGTGCGTATCCATTCTGGTGTCTGGGCGAAGGGTGGTTCCGCCTCAGCAGGTCTGGGTGGGTCTTGAGCTTCTGCCTTCCCAACAACCTCCAGGTGAGGCTGATGCTGCTGGCTGGAGGAGCACAAGGTTGGAGACAGGTAGCAAGCTTGGGGGCAAAAAGAGGCACCAAGGGCGTTGAAGGTATAGGGTACACACAGCTCATTATGGGTGCAGCAGAATGCAGGTGGGGATAGGCAGGTTCCCATCTGCAGGGTTCTCTGGGCTTCCAGAATGTTCTTTCCATGCATCTGCCTGAGCCTTTACCACACTGTCCGCGGTTCGTCAGGCGTGCTTTCTTTCCTCCTTTTGCACATGCAGACCCAGGATGGGATCATATCTTTATCATCCTGGTACCCCAGGACCTGGCCTAGAATATGGTGAGTACTTGCTGAGTGATTGAATCATCTGCCTTCTCCATGTTGCAATAGCAGAGCCAGGTCTTATTCATTCAACCTCTGTGCCTGAGATGGAGCGATTGCTGAATTCATGCTTTTGGAATTGAGTTTCCTTATTTGCCTGTGGCTTCGCCTCTTAGCGTGTTTGCTTGTACTGCAGTCCAGTGACGGTGGGTGAGGTTCCTGTCAGGTTGCTCAGGTTGAGCACTGCATGAGCAGAGTGGAAACTGCCTTAGTGAGGAAGCGTGAGGACTTATGGTGGGCTTGTATTCTTTGGGCCTGAGGTTGCATCTTGCCACCAGCTGCAGCTTCCTGTTTCGTCTGTCTGTCAGCAGCTCCAGGGTCTCTGGCAGGTCTGGCCTGGTGCCTTATCAAAGTGAGAAGCTAGTGTTCCCTCCCCAGCACCATGGCAATTGTATTCATCTAATGGCATTGTGAAGGTGTGAGGTCTGGACTCTGATTTGCAGGCCACAGAATGTAATAGACCTCCTACTGTTTCATGGGTCAGGAAGCCTGTGTTTCCTGTGGTTTACTCAGCATTGATGTGGGCTGCAGCTCCCACTGATGAGATGGGGTAGTTCCCCCACACTTGGCTTCTCACTGAGGTTCTGAGCTTAAAATCTTCATGCTCAGCCAACAGCTTTAGGGTTTATTGGCCTCTTATACCTGAGTGAGAATAAGTTCCTTTCTTGAGAGTGAGATTCAATGGAACGATTCGGAAAAGGTGCTTGAGATGGGCAGAACAAAGGACCTGGGAGTGAGTGGTGGGGACGTGCAGAAATGGGAGGCTGGTCCTCAGGGAATGCTCAGCCATGTTGATCTGGGGATGGCTGATCAAGTGTGGCTGTTGGTAGACATTCAGCCACCTCGGTATAGCTGTCGGGACAGAGAAGGGGGTTTGTGGAGGAAACCCCCTTGAAAGTTCCTCCAAGGGAAGGAAGGGGCAAGGAGGGTGGGCTTAAGACCAGAGGCGTCACCGCTGCTGCTGGTGGAGGCCTGCCTCATTCCCTTCTCTTCTCTGGGTGGAACTAAGCCAAGCGGCTGCTTTCACTTAGCCGGCAGCATAGGGGCTGAGCAGTAAATTACAGGCCATTAGTTTCACTCCAGTTGGAAAAGGACCCTTTTGGAGGATGGAACAGTGGCTACTGCCAGGGATTTTTGTGTGTGTGTGTGTGTGTGTGCGATGATCGTGGTGAAGGGTGGTGGCCAGCCACCAGAGAGATGCCTAGGTCATCATGGCAGGAAAGGCAGGGCTGGGTGGACGGGACAAGAGAAATCTCCAGGGCAGGACAAGGCCAGCACCAGTGCCTCTCTGGCCACCCTCCATGCAGCATGAGGATTTCATTGCTGCTGAAGCTGGGCCCACAAAGACTGTGATTAATTGAGACAGGACAAGAGGCTTTTAAAATTTTACAATCGATTTGCATAATGGATCTTTGTTTTAAAAAAAGAAAAGAACAAAACAGAAGCTCTCAGGCACTCTGGTAATGCTGTACTTGCAGACGCAACCTGGCAGAAGTTGGTGTTTCTAACTGCAAAGATTTCCTGTGAAAAATCAGATCTATTACCTTATTTTGTCTGATATAAAAATAATGCAGGTTCACTGTAGAAGGTTTGGAAAATGTGGAAAGGGACAGCAACGCTTTAATATCTTGCCACAGGGAGGATCTGGCAGTGACAGATGAGGTGTTTTTTATTCTTACCTGGGAAGTGGTCCCCTGACAAACTATCTTGTAGCAGTACAAGCTTCTGCAGAGTTCATAAATTCCTCTGGCAGGCCAGCTGACGGCCCTGTGTACTTTTATTACAGAGGGCTAATTGCTCCATCTCTGTTTGCTCCTGGGATGGAGGGGGATGTTGGAGGTGGGGAGAGGGAGGGGTGGTGGTTTGGGGGAAACAGCCTCCTGGTGCTGGCACCGCACTGAGGAAGGATGGCAGAATTAGGCAGAATCATAACATCACTGAGAAATCACTGCATGCTGGGCTCTGTGCTAAGCATGCCGTGGGCCTTTGTCATTGATGCTTCTAAACAACTTACCAGGCGGGTGCTATTATGGACCTCATTTCCCAGACGAAGAAATGGAGGCACATGGCTTGCCTAAGGTCCCACAAACTAGTGAGACTCAGAGCAGAGATTCAACCCAGTTTGCCTGAGCTACAGCCCCTGTGAAGCCCACGCTCCCTGTTTTCTGGCTCCCCCTCAATGAACTCATGTATGTGCCAAGTGGAAGCCGACTCACACCAGGCACTGTGTGTGCCTCGGAGAACATGAGCTGTGGTGGGCTGGTTTCTAAGATGAGCCCTGAGGCACAGGGCTGGTATAATCCCTTCCCACTGAGGGTGGGCAGGACTGGGACTGTGATGGGGTGACATTCCCATGGATAAGTCACATCGTAAGAAAATGTGAAGACTTTTTGTAGATGTGTTTAACGTCTCTAATCCGATGATTTTAAGCTCATTATCAGGGAGATTGTCCTTGGTGAGCCTGACCCTTTTAAAAATAGCCTAGATATTAGAGAAGAAGGAAGCCAGGGAGATTTGAGGCAGCAAATGCTCTCCCGTTGGCCTTGAGGAAGCAAGCTGCCATGCTGTGGAGAGGGCCATGTGGAAGGCAATCTTGGGTGCTCTAGGGAGGAAGGGCCTCAGTCCTACAACTGCAAGGGACCGAATTCTTCCAACAACCACTGAGCTTGGAAGAGGACCCTGAGTCTTTCAGATGAGATTGTAGCCTTGGCTGACACTTTGATTTCACCTTGGTTAGCACATACGCAGCTAACCCACACCTAGTCCCACAGAGACTGTGAAATTACACGTTTGTGCTGTTGTAAACTGCTAAGTGGGTGAAAATTTGTTACACAGCACAGAAAGCTAGTACACATACCAGTCTGTGCAACCTGAAAGATGTGTGTAAATGGAGGGCTCAGCACTTCTGCATAGCAGGTGTTGAATCAGCTCTGGCTCTATCCTCACCTCACCCTAGACGCTACCTGTCTCCAGCAAGACCTCCAAGCAGGCACTTGGGTGCAGAGGTAGAAGCTCCAGGAGCACCTCACTTCCCTCTTTACATGTCAGGTGACCCAGTCACTTGTTACTTAAAAAAAGCCCAGCTGAGACTGGATCCCTTCCCCAGCTACCAAAGACTTTTAAGAAGCCACAATTGTCACATGGTTGCATAACTTTTTCCCCCTCCAGGCTTAGAGGCTTAGAAATGAAAGTATTTTGTCTCCTTTGCATGGCAGGGGAGTGTGGGGGTGTTGGAATCTTGCAGATCCTTCAGCTGTAATACGTAGCACCGTAGGCAGCCCTATTACCAGCCCCTAAAATATGCAATTGGGGGAAAAATGGATAATGAGATGAGGTTTGAAGAGTGAGCTCTGTGCGGCTCAGGATCCAGCCAGAAGACAGAAAAAGAGTCATAAACATCAAAAATGGGAAAGAAAATGTGGCAATCACATCCTTTGAACAAACACCCTAATCATCTTTCCAAGGCCTCACGCCAGGCTGCCACAGGGCAATGTGTGTTAAGAATGACACCCTCTGCTGCTTCTCTTCCAGCAAGTCACAGCTTAAAAGCTCCTCTGTGTGCTCAGCAAGATACAACCTCGAAAAGCAGAGGAAAGGACTTTTAAGGACTCCAAGATGGTGCATGCTAATCTGGAGGCAGTGCTGCTACTGCAGATGACCAAGGTCCCTGGGACCTGATGAGGGGTTCACAGTGTTGGGGCCTGGCCCACCTCCCCAGATCTTTGAGTGAGACTCTGGGGGCACTGTCATTTCTTTCTCTTTATTTGCTTGATCTCTTCCTGCTCATCTGTGGGAGCCATTTACTCCAGGAAAGGTCAATAAGTGAAGAAAATACTGGGGGAGTGGGAAGTGGTCAGTGCAAAACCTTCTAAGAAGGGGTTGCCTTGAAGATTTCTGGGAGCCTCTCACCTTTCTTTCCACTCTTACTTTGAAACAAATTATTCCAGAGTTGAGTCCAACCTCTCTTGTTCTACAAAGAAAATAACTGAAACTCAGAGAGCATAAGGGGCGTCTTCAAGTTTACATAGCAGGACGATGGGATAGATCTGGGACAAGAACTATGCACATGGTTGTTCTGTCACATCACTTTGTCTCAGCAAAGGGCCAAAGATCAGAAGGTGGAACAGGCCTTAGGAACACCCTGGGCCCTGAAGTCATTTGCAGCGTGGCATCTGACAAGGCTGTCTGTCTCTGGTTGGAGGGTCTGTTTCCTTCTTAGGAGAAGTGCATGGATAAAACCCAAAAGGGACAGCCTAGGGGAAGCAAGAGTGAGGTGCCTAGGGTATGAGATTCATGGAGGCATCTACTTGTAGACTTGCAGGGCACTTACTTGACTCAGATTCAACACCTCCTTATGGTCTGTTCCTAAGATACCTCTCTCACCTCACCTTTGTCCCAGCCGTGACATTCAAGCCAACGTGTTAGAAAAGTGATACTAAAGAATTACAGACTTGAGGATAAGGCCAAAATCTTACCAGCTCAGGAAGATCTATCCATTCATTCATATACCCACCTATCCATCCATCCATGCATCCATCCATGCATGCATCCATCCATCTATCCATCCATCCATTCATCCATCCATCCTCTTATTCATCTGTCATTCCATCCATCCATCCATCCACCTATCCACTCGTTCATTCATTATTCCAGCCATCCATCCATCCATCCATCCATCCATCCATCCATCCATCCATCCACTCATCCATCCATCTATTCATACTCATTCATCCATTCCTTATCCATTCATCCATTAATCTCTCATCCACCCACTCACCTATCTATCCACCTATCCATCCATTCACCCATCTATCCATTCATATATCCATCCATCCATCCACCCATCCACCCATCCATCCACCCATCCACCCATTCATCCACCCATCCATCTCTCATCCATCTGTCCACTCATCCATTCATCGTTTCACCCATCCATTCATCCACCCATTAATCCCACATCCATCCATCCATCCATCCATCCATCCATCCATCCATCCACTCATCCATCCATCCATCCATCCATCCATTCATCCACCCATCCATCCATGCCTTCACCTACCAACTTCAGGAAGCTTATATTTTTATTTTATTATCTCCCTACCTACTTACCTACCTTCCCAACATCGATCTATTCACACACATATATTTACACTGTGTATCTTTATACACAGATCAGTCCCCTTTCCTGTAGATAATGAAATTCATCGCTTCTTACCTGACATAAATTCTCACCTCAGGGCCTTGGCACATGCTATCCCTACTCCCTAGACTGTGTTTCCCTCCACACTAAAATGTTTGCTTCTCTTTATTCTTAAGTCTCAATTCTAGTCTGTTTCCCTTCTTGTGATTAACTTTTCTGGCTATGCAGCATCTATTCTCCATTCCTAACAGTACCTTCGTTTTTTGACTGTTGTTTTAGAATCTCTTCTCCCCTATTATGAACAACCTCGGTGGGGTAGCAAAAATTAAGGTGCTCTATTTCCAGCCAAGAAATGGGCATGTGGTTTAAGCCAGGCCAAATGAACTTTCCCTTTCCTCACTCCACTTCTCAGGATTTCAGTCTTGGGTATAGGGAGAGAAGAAAGTGAGAACAAGTAGTTAGAAGGTGTTTATTTTAGCAGCTTCACCAGGAGTGGTTTCTGCTGCCAGATGCGTAGACTTCCTCTGAGCTCCAGCTCCTCGCCCATTTCCAGATTACTCACTGCTCCTCTAGCAATTCCTTTTACAATGAGGGTCATAGAGATGGTTTCCCTGGCAAAGGACTCCAAGATAGACATCATCAGAGAGTTCTTTGATGATTCCCTCATTCAAGGTGGTCCCCCACCACCTCAGTTTCCCCTTGGTTTTCTTAGTAGCAATCAACACTTGGAGCTGCAGGCAGTAAGAGAAGGAGAGGAGCAGGATGCCTGGGCCATCCACATGGTTCACAATGTGTGTTCATTTGCTGAGGAGCCTTGTACCATGAGTGCCCCATGGGCTTCTAGGACAACATATATGCCATCCCTTGTGTTTATTTCATTTATATCTATGTACTTCTTTGGTTTTCATTCATTACATATTTCCGTGTCTCTCTGTCTCCTAGTAGAATATAAAATATAAACTTCTTGAAGGTAGGGTCTGTGTCTATCTTGATCAGCGTTTTCACTGTGTAGCACAGTGCCTGGCACATAATAGATGCTTAACACACATTTGCTTAATTATTATGAAAATCTGAAGTTACCATCAAGGAAGAAAATTCTTCCAAAATCTTTCCGTGGGTTGTGGAGTCAGGGCCTGAGCACCTGACCTGCTCGACTGTGGCCCTTTCACTTCCTGTTCTACCTTCCCACCTATTTCTTTAAGTTTTTATGCAATTATAAATTTGAAGATGGTTGAGAAGAATAAAGACCTAAAAGGTTAGGGTTAGAAGTGCTGGCTCTGGAGTCAAACTGACCTGGATTCCAGTATTGTCTCTGCTCCCTTCCTAATTGTAGGACCTTGAGCCTCAACGTTCTTATTCTTAAAATGGAAATCTAATAGTGCTCTCATTAAAGGGTCGCTGTGAGGGTTAGATAAGGTGAGTGGTAAGAAGCTTAGCACAGTGCCTGGCATGTGTAAAGCATTCAATAAATATTTGTTGAATATGAATGAACCCATGAATGAAGTTGAAAAAGTATCTTTACTTGGAAGAAAATCTTCTCCCTTAGAATTCTGATGAGCTGTAATGCATTGAAAATGCATGTTGTTGTCACCATCCCATTATTGCTCCTCAGTTTCTCCCTCCTCCCTCCCCAGCGTCCGCCTGTCTGTGCCCACCTGGCTGATCATGGGGAGCTATTTTTACATCTGACATGGGGAAAGGTAGCAGATTAACAACCCTAGAGACATACATTGCTTTTATTAATATTAAACAGGGTATTAATTTTACCAGTAACTGAAACATTAAACATGTATATCCATTAGCGGTCATTATTTTAATCTCCAGAAGCTGTCTGGCGTATTCCAGGAATAGGTCTGATCCAGTCTTCTCCACCTCCTCTTCCTAAACTCGTCAGTGAATCAAGAATCACGGTTTTTATTTCCCTGAGGGGAAGTGGATAATTATAAACTTATAGCTGTTAAGGGAGAAGGTCTGAAGAATTACCACATTCAATTCCCTTATTCAACACTACAAGCCCCTCAAGACCAGACTTGTCATGTGTGAAGCACTTGCTCAAGGTGGTCTTCCTAAGACCTCCTCTTTAATGGGGGACGTCTTGCTGATGTGCTGGCTCAGAACATCACACCTTGACTGTAATTGCTAGACATAGAGATCTTGGTTGCTAATAATGCTTTGAATGGATGTAGCTCAGCACCTTTGGAGGACTTGAACAAAATACTGGGATTAGTTAATAATGATGGTACTCATGCTATGGAGTGAATGATAGGCAACTTATTAAGCAGTAACATAAGGACCCTGCAACTGATAATGATACGTAGGATAGGATAGTGCTGGTAACAGTCACCGATTACTCCTCACTAGGAAGTTGATGAAACCCTCAAGGCAGGATGAGGGACAAGCATAGCCCAATAGTGAATAGCACAGGTCACATGTTTCTAGGCCACAGCTCGGGGAGGGAGAACCCAGGCTGAGCCTGGTGATGGTACTGAGTTGAGGAGATGAAGCTGGAATCCAGGTAGACCAAAGAAGCTCAGATAAACTCTGCAGGGCAGAGTATTCAGGGCATGAAAAGGGCAAAGTCACAAAACAAAACAAAAAAAACTCCAGAGTCTTCTACTAAATACTGATTAGCACATGTGTGTGTGTAAACTACCCAAGTCTGGAGAAAAAACACCTGAAAGAAACAGAAAGAACAATGCTTGAACCTCCCACAGAGCCAGGCATATTTGATGTTCCCACCAGCAACAGTGGACAAATCTTATACTTCCCAGACCACTGGATGGTACACTCAGAAAAGAATTGCCTCTGTAGTGTGGAAGATTAGACCTAGGCTAAGGCTGCTAAGGCCCTACTTAACAAGACCTCAAAGAAAACCCTCAAAGAACCCAAATCTTTCCAGATCATTTAACTGCACCCTAGAACATACCTCAATAATATAGGAACCCAACAATATCCAATGCACAATAAGATAAATTTCACATTGTCTGCCATCCAGCTGAAAATTACCAGGCATGTGAAGAAAAAAAGAAATTTCTCAATAATGAGAAGAAAACTTGATCAATAGATACAGAAATGGCACATATGATGGAATTACTAGGCAATCATATTAAAACAGTTATTATAATGATAACATTCTATAGCAAGAAGGTAAAGGGAAGCTTGAACATGGAAGTAGAGACATGGAAGACCCAGCTTGAACTTCTAGAGATGAAAAATACAATATCTGAGATGAAAAATACACAAAATGCCATTTAAAATAGAATAGATATTATACGAAAAAGGATTAGTCAACTGGAAGATGTAGCAGTAGAAACTATCAAAAATGGAACATAGAGAAAAAAATGGAAAAAAAATTGAACAGAAAATCAGCACCAACAGGACTAATACATGTGTAATTGGAGTTCCTGAAGAAGGTGGGGAGGAGTAGAAGAAAAAATATTTGAAAAAACTGTGGCTGAAAAATTTTAAATTTGATAAAAACTGTAAGCCCAGAGATATAAGAATTCCAATGAACCCCTAGCACAAGAGATGTGAGGGTGACACACTGAAGCACTTCATAATCAAATTACCCCAAACCAGTGACAAAGAGAAAATCTGAAAGGTTACCAAAGGGAAAAGGACATTATACAGAGAGGAAGAAAGATAAAAATGGGCTGAGCGTGGTGGCTCATGCCTATAATCCCAGTACTTTGGGAGTCTGAGGCAGGATGATCACTTGAGCCCAGGAGTTCAAGACCAGTCTGGGCAACATAGTAGAACCCTGTCTCTAATAAAAATACAAAAATTAGCAGGGCGTGATGGCACGCATCTGTAACCCCAGCTACTCGGGAGGCTGAGGTAGGGAGAATCGCTTGAAGCTGGGAGGCGGAGGTTGCAGTGAGCCGAGATGGCGCCATTGCACTCCAGCCTGAGAGTGCAATGAGACTATATGTTCTAGGATGCAGCCTGAGAGAGCAAGACTCTATCTCAAAAAAAAAAAAAAAAAAAATTGATGGCAGACATCTGGTTAGCAACAATGCAAGGGCGGGCCTGGTGGTGCACGCTTGTTATCCCAGCACTTTGGGAGGCCAAGGCAGGATGATTACTTGAGCCCAAGAGTTCAAGACCAGCCTGGGCAACATGGCAAAACCCAGCCTCTACATAAAATGCAAAAATTAGCTGGGTGTGGTGGCACATGCCTGTAGTCCCAGCTACTTGGGAGGCTGAGGCAGGAGGATTGCTTAAGCCCAGGAGGTAAAGGTTTCAGTGAGCTGAAATCATGCCACTGCACTCCAGTCTGGGTGACAGAGCAAGACCCTGTCTGAAAACAAAAACAAACAAAAACCAAAACCAAAACCAAAACAAAACAAACCAAAAAAAAAAAAAAAAAAAAAAAAACAATGCAAATCAGAGGATAGAGTAACTTCTGTAAAATATTTGAGGATAAAACTATTGTCAGTCTAGAATTCTACACCCAGCAAAAATATCTTTCAAAGATGATAGTGAAATAAAGACTTTCAGACATTGAAAAGCTTGAAGAATTCATTACCAGCAACTCCTCACTACAGGGAATATTAAGGAAATCCTTCAGGTAGAAGGAAAGTGAAACCAGATGGAAGTCCAGATCTATACAAAAGAATGTAGAGCACCAGAGATGGCAAATATGTGAGCAAAACTGCAACATTATAAAACATTTTAAAAAGATAATTGACTGTTTAAGACAAAAATGATAAATTAATCTAGATTTACAGCACGTATAGAAGCAAAATGCATGAAAACAATAACACAAAACCCAAAAGGAGGGAAATGAATGGGTACTGTTTTAAGGTTCTTATCTTCTATGTGAAGTTGTGTAATGTTGACGGCAGCCAATGCTGAGTTAAGTACATATACCGTATTAGTCTGTTCTTGCACTGCTATAAAGAAATGTTTGAGATTGGAGCCGGGCGCAGTGGCTCACACCTGTAATGCCAGCACTTTGGGAGGCTGAGGCAGGCAAATCACAAGGTCAAGAAATTGAGACTGTCCTGGCCAACAAGGTGAAATCCTGTCTCTACTGAAAATACAAAAAAATTAGCTGGGTGTGGTGGTGTGCGCCTGTAGTCCCAGCTACTCAGGAGGCTGAGGAAGCAGAATCTCTTGAACCAGGGAGGTGGAGGTTGCAGTGAGCTGAGACTGCACCACTGCACTCCAGCCTGAGCGACAGAGCGAGACTCCATCTCAAAAAATAAATAAATAAATAAAATCGGAGACTGGGTAATTTATGAAGAAAAGAGGTTTAATTGGCTCACACTTCTGCAGGCTGTACAGGAAGCATGATTCTGTCATCTGCTTAGCTTCTGGGGAGACCTCAGGGAGCTTTCAATCATGACGGAAGGCAAAGGGGAAGCAGGCACATCTTATGTGACTGGAGCAGGAGGAAGAGAGAGAGGGGGAGGTGCCACACACTATTAAACAACCAGATTTTGTGAGAACTCACTTGCTATATAGTACCCAGTGGGGATGATATTAAACCATGAGAAACTGGCCCCATGATCCAGTTACCTCCCTCTAGGCCCCACGTTTGGTATTGGGGATTACATGTCAACATGGGATTTGGGTGGGAACACGGATCCAAACCATGTGATAGACCATAAACCACAGAGCAATGACTAAAACTCAAAACCAAACCAAGCAAAAATAGTTATATATAAAAGGCCAACAGAGAAGATTAAATGAAACAAAAATACTCAACAAATTCAACAGAAGTCAGAGAAAGAGGAAAAGGAGAACAAACTACAGGTGGGACAAATGGAAAGCAAGCAGCAAGATGACCAATTAAAACCGAACTCTCTGGCATTCCACCAGTTGCGTGTGATTATTTAGCAGCTCTCTGCCTCAGACAACAATACCTATCACATCACACAGGGTTGTCATCAGAGCTTGCCACATGTGATATGGAAAGCCTGCTGTTTGCAGACCTGCAATCATTATATATTGGCTCTTACTGTTGGTAGCAGAGACCCAGGTCTCGGTGTTGGTCGTGCTGAGAGCTGCCTTCTCATTGCTCTGTTTCCCTCCTCCTCTGATCCCTTTCTGTGTTACCACACCCAATACCATCTGGTTGGAGAAGATTCTCAGCCTCTTGGTCTGCAAATGTTCAAAGTCCATGAACCAAATAGCCACCAAATGTATTTCTGTACATTTGTCTGCTACCCAGGGATCCAGGAGAATTGCTTTCCTTCCTGCAAGAAGTCCGTGACTGCTGATGCCAAGAATGTGCTCTCTCTGTCCTCTCCTTTTTTTTTGATCTGCATATTCTCAGCCACCCTGCACTTCTGGGAAGACTTTACATAGTGATAACTATAAGTATCTGTAGGAAGATGAGAAGTAACCATTTTGGGAACCATCCATTAGACGTTCCAATATGGCTGTAGACATGGACTCTATCTTGTTATCTTCTTCTCTATCTGACACCCACCCTTTCCCCCATTGGCCACAGCCACTTGGGGTTGCTGTTCAGCTATGGCAGTGCCGACCTTTGGGGAACCATGACTTGTTTTATACCCTATCCAATAACACAGTGTGTCCTTATACAAAGTAGGTGTTCAATATACATCTGTTGAAGGGATTTCACCACAGTTGAATCTGCGGAGAGTTCAGCAGATAAGTGAGTTGCTCAAGATGGTCAGAGGCTGTCTTAGTCCATTTGGGCTGCTGTAACAAAATACCTTAGCCTAGGGGGCTTATAAGCCACAGAAATTTAAGTCTCATAGGTCTGGATGCTGGCAAGTGCAAGGTTAAGGTTGCGGCAGATTGGGTGTCTGTTGAGGGCCTGTTCCTTATAGAGGGCACCTCCTAGCTGTGTCCTCACATGGTGGAAGGACAGAACAAGCTCCCTTGGCTCCCTCTTACAAGGCCACTAATCCCATTCATGGGGTCTCTGCTTTCAGGATGAAATCACTTCCTAAAGTCTTTGCCTCCTAATTCAAACCTAACCTATCAGGGGTTAGGTTTCAACACATGGATTTTAAGGGCACACAAACATTGATGATAGCAGAGACGTAGCTGGACCTGGGCCTGGGACCTTCTGGGTCCAGCTCCCGTATGACACTCACACTGAACATGGCCTCCTACATGACGTGATCCTGCTCTGTGACATTGTGGCCATGAGGCAGGGATGCAGTAGGCTTCCAAAGACATGGCTTGTTCTTGGGACGACTGCCTGGCTTTGTGCTGCAGGCCTGGAAGAATCCACCAGCTTCCCACTGTTATGCCTGACTCAGGTTAGTGGGTCCCTCCAGGCACATGTCAGACAGCCCACCCCATTTTTTACCTGCCCCATCTCCCTGGGTTCCCTTCTGAACTCAGGGACCATGGAGGGAGCTGAAGGTCTCTGTTTTTAGTTCATGCTCTTGTCTCCTATTTGGGAACAATGCCCAGGCAGGGGAATCTCTTCCCTACTGGTTTCTACGAACATCAGGGGCTTCCTCCAAACTCTTCACCCACTCCCTCCACTAATCCCTTCTCCCTCAGGGACACAGGGCAGCTGGGACACAGGGCACAAGCCCCCCTTCTGTGTGGAGATCCTGCCACAGAGTGGCTCTTTGGTTTTCGACGGGTATCCAGACAAGAGGCTAAAGGTGAATGCCCT
This sequence comes from Piliocolobus tephrosceles, assembly GCF_002776525.5. Lineage (NCBI taxonomy): Eukaryota > Metazoa > Chordata > Mammalia > Primates > Cercopithecidae > Piliocolobus > Piliocolobus tephrosceles. The sequence goes on from NC_045434.1 coordinate 216,310,064, forward strand.
CTGGAATCCAGGAGCACTGGCAATTTTCTCTCCTTAGCTCAGAGAGCATCCCCACAGACCCCCCCACGTCCCACCCCGGGCCCCCTGAATCCATACCATAAAATGTGTAATGTCAGTTTGTTCAACTAAGGACCCCGCTGAGTATTTAATTCTTATTTAAAGCTGATGTTTATTTTATTTTTGAGTTTAAATTAATCAGCCTCAGGATACAGAATTAGATAAGGCTGGGATTTAGCTCCCCTGGAATGATTCATTTCACATCGAGCCTTCTTAACTCTTTGGCTGCAGAGGGGAAGTGCCCGTATCTTTCTCTGCAGAGCTGCCTAGGGCTGGCCAGGTGAACAGACATGCTCCCTCCTCCCCGTCCCGCCAGCTGGGGCACGGCGTGCTTATGACGCAGGGAATTAGAATACAAGCCTTTTCATCACAACAGTCATAAATCCTCACACAGGGAAAGAGAGATAATATACAAGTAGGAAAAAAAGAAAAAAGAAGCAGTCTCGAATTCTGCTACCTAAAGATAACCATTGTTACCATGTAGGCAGGCTTCCTTTCATGCCGTATCAAGTGTTTAAAAAATATGGCTCAATATTACAAACACACAGGACTGTGAAGAGGATAATGATATCAAACTTTCATGTACCTCCCAGTTAAAATTCACACGTGGTAGCTTTTGGATGCATTTGCTCCAGAGTTTAAGGGAAGAAAACATTATAGATTCAGCCATAATGTTCAAGCTGACGCTGGAGTTATATGCCTCTTTTCTAGTCCTGTTACCGCCTCCCTCCCCACCATTCTGAAGTCAATGTGTGTCTTCCCATCCATGTTTAATACCCAGTGTGCATGCCTATGAAGAATGGAGAGTGTTTTTTGGTCTGTTTTTGCAATTTTATACAAATAGGAGTCCATAATACTCTCCTGAAAGTTGCTTTTCCCTTCAACAGTATCTTCCAGATGAATCTAGAATTCTGCATTTCCAGTGAGCAGAAGATGCACTCCCCCCACTCCCCACCCAAACGCCTGCCCCAAGGTGATGCTGATGTTCTGGTCCAAGGCCTGCTCGTAGCCTGGTGAGGCTTGGGGTCTTGGGACAGATTTGTTGTCAGCCCTTCCTAGGAAGCACAACCATATGATCTTGGGTCTGGAGTCCTCACAGTGCCCCTCGTCAGCAGTGTGCACATCCGTCTTCACTTATCTTCATTAATATTTGTGACCCCACTTTCTAATATTGTTCCTGAATTTTGCAGTGCAGCTGAACGCGTGCCTTGTGTTTCCCATCCCATCGGGTCTCCTCCTCTGAGATTTGCTCCTGGCCCATTTGCCTGTTGGGTCTTTGGCTTCTCCTTGCTGACTTGTAAGTGCTGTTTTTTTTAGACAGAGTTTTGTGCTTGTTGCCCAGGCTGGAGTGCAATGGTGCGATCTCGGCTCACCGCAACTTCCGCCTCCCGGGTTCAAGCCATTCTCCTGCCTTAGCCTCCTGGGTAGCTGGGATTACAGGTGCGTGCCGCCACACCCAGCTAATGTTGTATTTTTAGTAGAGACGGAGTTTCTCCATGTTGGTCACGCTGGTCTCAAACTCCCGACCTCAGGTGATCCACCCACTTCAGCCTCCCAAAGTGCTGGGATTACAGGCATGAGCCACTGTGCCTGCCCTGTTTTTTTTTTTTTTTTTTTGAAGCTCTGGATATCAATGCTTTTTTGGCCAAATACCTTACAAATATGTTTTCCCTATTTGTGCACTGTATTAGTCCATTTTCACGCTGCTGATAAAGCCATACCCTAGACTGGGAAGAAAAAGAGGTTTAATTGGATTTACAGTTCCACATGGCTGGAGGGGCCTCAGAATCATGGTAGGAGGCGAAAGGTACTTCTTAATGGCAGTGGCAAGAGAAAAATAAGGAAGATGCAAAAGCAGAAACCCCTGATAAAACCGTCAGATCTCGTGAGACTTATTCACTATCAGGACAACAGTATAGAGGAAACTGCCCCCATGACTCAAATTATCTCGCACCAGGTCCCTCCCACAACACATGAGAATTATGGGAGGACAATTCAAGATGAGATTTGGGTGGGGACACACAGCCAAACCATATCATGCACTGTCTCTGTCTTTTAACTTTATTCATAGCCTCTTTTGTCAGATCAAAGCTTCTACATTTAATATGGTTGAATTTATCAGTAGTTTCTTATATGGTGCCTGTTTTATGTGTCATATTAAAAAATGTTTTTCTCTGCTTAGTGTCATAAAATATATCCTCTGTTTTCTTCTAACAGAGAAATAATGGAAATCTGCTTTTCACATTTTATGTTTTATTTCCTTTGTTCTTTGATTCGCAGGGATGTGAGCTCGAAATCCGTAACTCTTGCTTTGTGACAAATAACCCTACATCTCAGAGGCCTAGGACCATAGGCCACCGTTTCTCACTCAGGAGCCTGGGTTGCTTGGGGGTTTTGGCTTGGACTGTGGTGGCTGAGCTGGATCTGCTCCAAGTGTCTCTGATCCTTCTGAGGTCAGGGGTCTGCCAGGGTGTCTTCTTCTCATGGCAATGGTAGGAGTGCAAAGAACAAAGGGAAACGTGAAGGTGTCTCATCTTACCACCCAGGCTCAGAATGGACAGATTACCACTTTACCACATCCATTGGCCAAACTGAATCATGTGGCCAAACCAGAAGTCAAGGGTGGGAAGTTTAAGTATGAATCCCATCTCCATGTGCTATGATTTCCTGGGCTTTCAACTTCTTTTTTTTTTTTTTTTTTGAGACGGAGTCTTGCTCTGTCGCCCAGGCTGGAGTGCAGTGGCCGGATCTCAGCTCACTGCAAGCTCCACCTCCCGGGTTTACGCCATTCTCCTGCCTCAGCCTCCCGAGTAGCTGGGACTACAGGCACCCGCCACCTCGCCCGGCTAGTTTTTTCTATTTTTGTAGTAGAGACGGGGTTTCACCGTGTTAACCAGGATGGTCTCAATCTCCTGACCTCGTGATCCGCCTGTCTCAGCCTCCCAAAGTGCTGGGATTACAGGGTTGAGCCACCACGCCCAGCCGGCTTTCAACTTCTTGAGGCTGAATTGTTTTATTCTCACCTCCCCAGACTGCAGAAAACACATTTTCTCCAGGACTTCTTGAGCCACAGGGCACAATGATTATAGTTGACAAGGACTAGATGGAACTCAAGGCTCTAGCCTCTGTGCAGTGGATGGGTGCCATCTGGCCACTGAGGCCACTTCCTTCTCCTTGTCCCCATCTAGGGCCTCTGTTCTGCTCCAATCTCCCTATCATTCTGCTGAGGCCTTCCAGGCATCAGCCTGTTAATGGTTCCTGGCTTTGTTCCCTCTCTTCACTTCTATTATGTGAGGGTTTCCGTCCTTATTTGGTGTAGGAGGACTGGACTGAGTCAACTCAGCCTGTCACATCCCCACTTTCAGCACCTGGGTATCCCTGAGTGCTCAGCATGAGTGGGGTCCTCTGGTGTCTCCCTCCAGGGCACATTTTGAAGGCATAGGAGCTGGACTGACATTCGGGAGACCTGAACCTTTGTTCCACTTCTGCCATGATAGTTGCTTGTGTCCAGGCAAATTACGGCACCTCTCTATGCCTCATTTTAAAATTCCTCACACAATGGAATGACATTAACCTCAGTGCTTACCTAAGGGAGGAGAAATGATTCTCCTGCCTTCTCCCCATTTCTGCATTTGCCAGAGCATCAGATTTTTGTGTCTGGCCAAGAATATAGGGAAGGAGGAGCAGGTAAGCTTTGGGCACAAAGAGGGTGTTTAGGGGCCTCACTTAAGGAAAGAAAGTCAGGGGGCAGAAAGGGGTGGTGGAGCATGATCTTGGGCCAGTGGTGAGGAACTAATGAAGTGCAACGTGCTCGGGTTAGGGTGTGTAGCAGCCTGAGTCCCATCAAGAGATAGAAACCACACAGTGGATCTAATGGGGAAGTGTAGTATAAAGGATTGCAACTATGATAAAGGAGTCACTGTAAGACATAAAGCAACTCTGCCTGGTGCCCTAGTGCAGAGGGAGGTACCCAAGGAAGCACAGATTTGAAAGGGGTTCAGATGTCATAAAATGTGGTTCAGCCACCACATAAGAGACATTTGTGGATTTGGCCAGGCTGGAGCTAGTCAGCAGCTTTTGCACAAGCACTAGGCCACCCACTGGAGTGCAGGTGAGGGAGCTGGCCATGAGCCGCTGGTGTAGGGATGCATGGTGGGAGTCTAGCTGCCTTTGTAGGGCAGGAAGCCTCCAGAATGCGTGAGTCCCACAAGGTCTGGCAGGAGGAATGGCAGCTCTGGGCGGACTGTGTGCAGGTTGCACAAGTGGTACAAGAAGGGGTCTGGGCAACTTTTTAGGAACCTTCAGATCGCATGGGCCCTGCTGCATTCTGGTTTCCATGTTGAGATGCTGCAGGCCAAGGCTGCAAGGTGGCTGAGGGACCACACCTAGGTCTGTGGTGGGGGCTTGAACATGATCAAGGCCCAGCCAGAGAGCTCCTGCCCCCTGCAGTGTCTCTCCATCATCTACCTAGATGCCTGCAGAATGTTCACTTCCAGGAGGTCTATTGAAAAGTGTTTCCCAGTTTATCACAGTGCACATATTGAAAGGTGCACTAGGAGCTGGGAGGCAATAGACTGAAAACTGACACAGGAGACGCTGGCTCTTAGCAACGAAGAGAAGCTGAAAAGGAATGGGAAGGAGCTAACTGTAATTTTATATCAATGATCTGCATCTTTGTTTCGGTGGTTTGTGGCCACCAAAATGACTATTCTTTCTACCTTCCTACTTCAGACATAGCCTGAGACTTTTTCTTTTCTTTTCTTTTTTTTTTTTTTTTTGAGATGAAGTATTACTCTGTCACCCAGGCTGGAGTGCAGTGGCGTGGTCTCGGCTCATTGCAATCTCCGCCTCCCGGGTTCAAGTGATTCTCCTGCCTCAGCCTCCCGAGTAGCTGGGGCTACAGACATGCACCACCACGCCTGGTTAATTTTCAAATTATTAGTACAGATGGGGTTTCACCATGTTGGTCAGACTGGCCTTGAACTCCTGACCTCAGGTAATCTGCCCGCCTCTGCCTCCCAAAGTGCTGGGAATACAGATGTGAGCCACCGTACCCGGCTGCCTGAAACATTTTGGGCAACAGCTGTGACAGAAGAGATGTGTATCCCTTCTGGGCAGGGGATTTAAGAATTGGCTCATGGCTTATTTTGTTTTCTTTGGTCCGTTTCTGGAACTGTGGGAGCATCTTCTGGGATAAGGGTCCATCTCTTTGAGCCTCTGAATGACTGTGACCACCAGAGTCCCCCGTTGACCCGTGATGGACATGAAATCAATTGAGAAGTCAAGTCCGGATGCGGTGGCTCACGCCTGTAATCCCAGCACTTTGGGAGGCTGAGGTGGGCGGATCATGAGGTCAGGAGATCGAGACCATCCTGACTAACACAATGAAACCCCATCTCTACTAGAAATACAAAAAATAGCTGAGTGTGGTGGCACGCACCTGCAGTCCCAGCTACTCAGGAGGCTGAGGCAGGAGAATCTCTTGAACCCAGGAGGTGGAGGTTGCAGTGAGCTGAGATAGCACCACTGCACTCCAGCCTGGGCCACAGAGCGAGACTCCATGCCCCTGACCCCACCCCCCAAATAAAAAGAAAAAAGGAAAAGAAGTAAACTTTGCTGTGGAAGCCACTGAGGTTTGGGGGCTTGTTTGTTACACAGCATCACCTGTCCTGACCAATGCATAACTCATTTCATCCTTGGCACAGCCCCCCAGAGAAGGGGCTTTATCCTCATTTCACAAATGAAGAGTCAAGTCTCAGAGAAGTTAGCAGCGTGAGCAAGCTCACACAGTGAGGGGTGGAGCTTGGATTTGAATCCAGGTCTGTCTGACCTCAAAGACTGAGTGGGGATGAAAATAACTTGTCGTCGTTTGCCTGTCGGGAACTGTTGTGTGGCTCATCGAATGGCTGTGGAAGTGTTTCTGGCTCAGGGGTAGGAAAGGGAGGGTGACTCCACATGTGAAGTCATTCCTTTGGTTAAAATAGCCAGGAGTTCCCAGTGTGAAGCTGCAAGAGCAGGTACTTGAAAAGGAAAAAGGGCCACACAGGTTAACCTGAGATTGTCCTCAGTGATTGGGTAATTGACCTGCCCTCTGGCTCCATACAGTGTGAACACATGCCCACGAACACACCTGCACACGTGAGCACGTGCTTCCACGGAGTGCATGCATGCACCGATGCACAGCCCTGCTCATGGCTGGTGGAGGGAGGGCTGGCTCTTGAGAGTCCTTTTTACTCTGGGCCACTTCCTGTCTCTGTCCACACCACCACCAGGTGGACAAGAGCACTATGCATGGTCCCAGGCTTTATTGAACCTTTTGTTTCTGTTTTACAGGCAGGTGTTCCTTCCCCTGGGCTGTTTTAAGTTAGCACAGGTTCTGAGGCCTGAGGTGTGTGTTTTAAGTCACACACAGGTTCTGAGGCCTGAGGAGAACACTGCTGCATCTGGCTGACCCCTTTATGATGTTTCTGCATTTCAGCTGAGTCCTACATTCGAGCTGAGACCCTGAGGGGTGGAAGGTGTTCTGCTAAGCCACCAGCTGCTTGCCACGGAAGGGTACCATGGCACTCCTTTTCTGTGAGTGACAGGACCCTGCCCAGGAGCGAGGCCCCCCAGCTTTGTCCCAGGCACACTGAGTCTGCTCAGGACAGCAGGGCTCCGAGAAGGAGAATGTACAGGAAGAAGCAGGAGTGAGCTCTGGATTGTTCTCTGGGAGGGGAGGGAAAGCCTTTTGGAAACCACATAACCAGCCCCTGAGGATGCCTCCAGCACCCTGGACTGGACACTGGGTCTCTTGACGAGGCACTGACGCTGGGATCTGCTGCTGTGTTCCGTTGTGCCCTGGCTGGGAGACCCCGGGTGCGATACTTAACCTTCTTGGGCAGTTTGCTCATCTGTACAATTGGGACAATAGCGTTGTCCTGGATACAGGAAGGCAGGATTGCATGACCTGATACACGGAGTGTTTGGATCAGTGCCTGGCTCATGGAAAGGGCCAGTGGGGCATTCAGTTGCTGTGTGGCAGCAGCCCTGACATGCTAGGCCCTGGGTGAAGGGTCCTGCTCAACCCTTCCAGGCAGGCCTTTCCCAGGCAGGCCTCAGGGGTGCCTGTCCCCAAGGATCTCCCTCCCCAACCACCCATTGCATTGGCTTCCAAAGGTGTCTGCAGCTCAAACCCCTTGACATTGGCAGAGGTTCTGGTTTCCCAAGAAGCAGTCACAGTGCAAGGCCACCTTGGATCCTGCAAGGATTTTTTTCCTCATGGAGTGATATCGCAAGGTTTTATGGACAGTGTTTATTTCTTTAAACCCTCTTCAGTCTCCTTCTCCATGTCTGAAGTTTCATTGTGGTACAAATCCGCTCCCTGGGTGGGCTCAATCCTGTCCATGCGTCTTCTGCCAGTTGGCTCCCAAGAGAACAGTTGACACCCAAACATGGTTTCCCCAAAGCACGGGGGACTCTCAGCATCAACTTTGGAAACAGGCAGTGCACGTGGAGTCCTCCGTACTCCACAGAGGCAGCTGCAGGTCATAGATCTCCCGGGGGAGCCCAGTCCTTCACCCTCCATCTAATATTATTAGAATTGGTTTCCCATCAGCCTTCAGTGTGGACTCCCAGCTTCTTTTCTAGTCGCTGCTTCCAGATGGACAGGAGGTTCTGGAGGTGCACACACCTGTTTCTCCTTGCACAGGCCCAGCTTTTGAGCATGACTTTGTTTGCTTAGTGGTAACATGCTCCTATCACCCTGCACTGCTCAGAAGCTATCTGTTTACCTGGCCAGGGCAGGGCAGCGGAGGGGCTGCCAATGGCAGCCTTTGGGATGTAATGCTTGCCTTGGAGGAGGGTTTTCTTGATGGGGTTGGTCTCCTGAGAAAGGGCTGCAAACCACACCATGTGTGCACTCTCTGCTGTCACGGCGAGACCTGCATGTGGAGCCTGCAGACCTCATGGTCTATTTGCTGTGGGGACAGAAACCTGAATGTACTGGATCCTGAAACTCTTAAACAAGGGGCTTCCTACCAAGCTCTGCCTTGGAAGGCTGGTTATGTTTGACCCCTTGCCAGGGTGTGAGCTCCCCAAATATCACGATACCTGAGGCTGTCTCTGGTTTGTGAGCACCACTCCCTCTGGAGAAGCCTGAAGGATGAGCAGCTAGAGGGGCGAACACTCACGGGGCTGACATGGTGGGTGGGACTGGCCTGGGTGTGGGTAGAGGGAG
>NC_045434.1:216318348-216325379 GCF_002776525.5 Piliocolobus tephrosceles
TGACATGGTGGGTGGGACTGGCCTGGGTGTGGGTGGACGGAGGACACCACTCTTGGGGGTGACATGGTGGGTGGAACATGCCCGGATGTGGGTGGGTGCCACATATGTGGACTCTGGGGCCTCCCTCAGAAGAGCACCAGGCTGGAGCCCCCCGACTCTCGGAAGTTGCTGTTGAAGGAGTGGAGAGGCTGATCTCAGCAGAGGCTGGCTTTGCAGTCAGTGTGAGCCTCTGCCTCACAGCTGTGAGGTGGAGCTGATGAGAAAGGTCTTCCCCACCTTGTGGGTCCCCTCCCCTGCCTGCTGCCCCTGCTGGGAAGGCTGCCCTGTGCAGTGGTGCCGAGTCTGGGTGGTGTGAGAGGATGGAAGCCCCCACCCTCTGCTGCTGCTGGAGGCCCAGGGTGGGGGTCTTCATCTGTCTGAAATTCAGTCCCATGCTGGACAAACACCTTAGAGGGTCCTTTGGTTCAGAGCTGCCTCCCTATTTATTCTCCAGCAGTGACTGAAGAGCTTGGGGTCTTAACAGGGCATTTGTCTGGTGGTCCTGGCTAAGCTGCATTCCTTTCCCCTGGGAAGGGTGGTGGGGAGTGTGTTGGGGTGGGAGAGGGAGCATTGTGACCCCCATGTAGCCATCCTTGCTCACTCCTTGTGCAGTCTTCAGCTCATCTGATCACAGGGCTTCAAGGGATGAGGGCCACAGCTCTGCAAATTGTCAGAGTGGCAGGTGCTAAGGAGAAGGTTACATTCCTTCGGCACTGCTTGCTGGAATGGGAGCTGGGAACCTAATATTCTGAAAATAAACAAGTTAAAGAAACCAACCAAGATGCCCTGCTGGGCCCAGGAAGGGTCCCATGCCCACTGAGCTCCTGGTGGGGTGAGGGGAGGGTGGAGGTCTGTCTGCCCGGGGCCCTCAGTCTCCACCTCCCACCAGCCCCACTCCTGGTCGGCCAAAGCCCTGTGCAGCCATGGGCTCTTCTCCCACCAAGATCAAGGCCCCACTGTTAGGTTGGCCCGGGTAGAGCCTGAGAGGGGCAGCCACCAGCTCTGGCGGGACACCCGGTCACTGGCCACCCAGGCATATGGAGAACTGCGAATGAGTGGTTAAAATCCCACACCCGGGCTTCTCCATCCCAGAGCATGAATGGCTGTGCTCCAGCTGAGACGAGCACTTGGGTGGCAAGAATTGTGCCTTGTCAAAGGTCACTGGAAAGGAGCTTTGAAGTCCCCTCAGGGTTCTAGGGCTGGACAGGGATGAAAGAACCCTAATATGTGGTTATAAGCATCCAGAAGACGTTCATAACTGAATGATTGAGGCCTCTGGAGGCTGAGGTCAGTGAGTACAAAGTGAAAGGGATTGGGAAAGCAGCCTTGGCCCAGGGCCAGGGAGGACTCCGTGAAGGGCTGGCCAGGCGTGAGGTCATCGGCCAGCGTGGTGGCATCCTATGGTCTCAGGAGCCTGGGTCTCAGGAGCACAAGGGTGGAAAGGCCCAGACGGTGGAGAGAGGCAGCCCCCATCCCAGTCTTGGATCCCCCAGTGATCTACTCTGGGTGGTCAGTCACCTGCCCGGCCTCACTCTTGCTTTGGAAGGTGGGGGGTGAATGCCTGCCTCACGGGACTGTCCTGACAGTGCCTGGCATGAGGCAGGTGCTGGTGGATGGAAGCGTCTCCACTAAGCAGCTGGCCTCAGAGCCCAGGAACCTGCTCAAGTAGGTCCCTCAGGAATGGTTCCAGGCTACAAGTGGGGATGCAATAAACAAAGCTGAAGGCCTTCAGCAAACACAAAGCAAAAAACAAAAAACAAAAACAAAAACAGAAACCAATGTATGGTCCATTCGCTTCTAATATGTTGTTGGAGGCAGGGCTAGGTTGTGTCACTGTATTCGTGGGCTCAGGTGAAGGGGCCTGGGACCAGACTGGGGCCACACCAGTGGGTTTGAAGCACATCCCTGGACAATAGTCTCTGATGATCCTTTCCTTGGCACCAGGGTCCGACCTCTGCCTCCTCTGCCCCTGCCCCTGGGGTAAGATGAGAGTGTTATGTCTTCGGTGAATACAGAGCTTTGGGTCCTGCCCCCAGCAGCTATTTGACCTCCCAGGGCCAGTGGTCTCTTCTGTAAGGTGGGAGTGGTGATGGTCCTTCCTCCCTCCCAGGCTGGTGTTAAGTACTCATCACATGGAAGCCAGGATGAGTTTTGTTCCAAGTCAGGGCAAAATGCCCAATGCCCCAAATGTCTAGGGGCTAGAGGAGGGGTGAGGGATGAAGAGGGCTGGAGTTGAGGGCCTGGCTCTTGCCTCGTATGGGGAGAAGGGCCTGGCAGAGCTGAGGCCAGGCTGCACATGGGTTCCAGCATGGGGCTCCGGGCAGCTCATTTTCACTAATTTCCCTAATAATGATGGTAATAACAATAATCATGGAAGTTCATTTGCTTTTAATGCGTGTGTATATATGACCCGTCATTTTGTGGGAGTCGAACTCTTGATTGAGGGTGATTAAATAGTGCTCAGTTATCCTGGGTAGGAGGTGGCTTCTGGCAGGGACAAGGCTGCCCTAGGAAGGCTGTGGCTTGGAGAGGAGGAAGTGTTGACTGATTGGAAACGGGCTATGACGGAGCATGTGTGCACATGTGTATGTGTGCACGTGTATGCACTGCTGCTCAATACTACAATACATATGAGATTCTCAGGCAAAGTCTCCTCCTTTCTTTCCAGCACCACAGGGGCCCTGAAGGCTGGTTCAGATGTGGTCAGAAGTGGGAGAGAGAGCCTGCTATGGGCTTTGCCATGCACACAGCAGGAGCCCTGGAATATTCCCATGTGTTTAGGGAAGGGTCAGAGACTCTTAAGCCTAGATGGACCAAGGCTGTCAGTCCTGGGAGGTTAGCAAACCGTCAGGAAGAGGAGGAGGTGAGTGTTAGGCCTTCGGGCTTCTTACCACCCTGCTGGAGCCTCAGCTGTCCTGTGCCGGCAGGACTTCCTTCAGGGAACTAGAATTCTTGCCCAGTGTCACACAGTTTCTGAGTGGAGGAGCTGAGATTTGAACCCATGTCTGTAAACTTCTCACACTGTGTCACTCACTTCCTGCAGGGACAGATCTGGCTATAGCAGATACTAGGAGGCAGCTGGTGAATGGAGGATCCGATGGCAGATGGCAGGGACTGGGATTCTGAACTGAAGGCCAGCTGCTGGGAGACTCCTGCGGGGAAGGGAGGCAGGGTGGGTGGAGTAGGGCCGAGGGGTCACAGCCATAGGAAGAGCAAGCCCTGGGCCACCAGGGTGGCCCCCAGGTGAGTCTGAAGCCAAATCCCAAGTTATGAACTTTTATGGGGTAAACCGTGTCTCCCTGAAATTCATATGTAGACATCTTAACCTGCAGGACCTCAGAATGTGGCCTTATTTGGAATAAGGTGCTTGCAGGTGTAATTAATTAAGATGGGGTTGCATTGGTGTAGGAGGGTCCCCTAGTGCAATTTGACCGGTATACTTACAAAAAGGGGAAGGAGGGCCCAGAGCCACACACAGGAAGGACACCATGCGAAGGTGAAGGCAGAGAGGGGCTGATGCTTCTTCAAGCCGGCGGAGGGCAAGGGTTGCCAACAAAACCCTGGAGGCTGGGAGAGACATGGAAGAGATTCTCTCTCACAGCCTCTGAAGGAACCAGCCCTGCTCCCACCTTGATCTTGGAAGTCTGGCCTCTGGAGCAGTGAGAGAATAAAGTATGGCTGCTTGAAGTCACTTGGTTTGTGGAGGCTTTGTTACTGCAGCCCCAGGACACAAATACACTGACCTAGAGCAGCTGTGAGAAGGTTTGCCTGGAGATGGGCCCACGTGAAGGGTTGTAGGGGAGCCAGGATATACGCTCCACGTCTGAGCGGGTGCTCTGAGGACTGTGTCAGAGCTCCATGCTGTTCTGTTCTCCTTCTCCTGTGAGGCAGCATGTTCCAGGTGGGGGCACATCCAAGCAGGGGGCGTGATCCAGGAGGAGGCACGTCCCAGGAGAGGGGGTGTCCTGGGGGCTATCCCAGGTAGGCGTATATTTCAGAGGGTGAGTCCCAGGAGGGATATATTGCAGGAGAGGGTGTGTCCTAGAGGCTGTCCCAGGTGGGGGCATGTCCCAGAGGGTGTGTCCCAGGAGGGGCGTGTCCCAGGTGAGGGCGTGTCCAAGGGGGGGCATGTTCCAGGCGGTGCATCCTAGACTGGGGGAGTGTTCCAGGTGGGGGCACACCTGCAACCTGGGTGGCAGAGAAAAGCACAGTGGGCCAGGGCCCCGGCTGCACTTTGGCAAGGATGCAGCAAGAGCAAGATGTCATCTTGATGTCATCAGCCACCAGGTTTGGTGGTTGTCACTGCATCGTGACCCAGCTAGAGCTGACCAATGAAATGCCTGAGGCTCCTCTTGCAGGGTTTGGCGTCAGGATGCCAGGTTATCCCCTGGGAGTCAGCTGCCCCTTGGTCTTCCGGTTCTCATTACAGGCCCAGCTCAGGGCTCCTGCCTCCCAGGCTCAGGCCCAGCACTTTGCCAAAGAGCACCTTCAGTGAAGATTTACTGGGAGAAGGAGGTGGGGAAGGCAGCTCATAGAAGAGGCTGAGGCCATTCCTATCCAAGGCAATTATCCCCAGCCTCTGCGAACGACTTTAATAGCCATGTTATTTATTAATGTGTTAATCAATGCTATCTCCTTGGGTAATTGCATGTACCTCTTACCAAGTAGGCCTCTTTAGGGACCTCTGGGTCCCCTGAGCTGGCAGTTGCTCTGTGCACCAGCCTATTGAAGACTCCCATACGCCCTTGAGGATCCTGATCAGGAAGGGGCTGGAGACAGAGGAAAAAGAATTTCCCCAAAAGGGCAGAGGGAAGGCTCTGTTGCATTAAAAAAGCTAATAATCGCCACCCATTTTGGGGGTCTCTGTGTGTGCCAGGCCTGGTCCTAAATGCTTATTTTGTTTAATCCTTGTGCCAAGGGGAAGCAGCTTGGTGGAAGAACAGAGACCCTGGCACCAGATTGCGTGAGCCACCATGCTGCCTCTTCTGGGCTCTGTGACCTTGTAAAACTCACTTCCTCTCTTTCTTCAGTTTCCTCATGTGGAAGCTGGTGCCAGTGATGGCTCCCATCTCACAGGGGTGCTGTGAGGATTCCACAAGTTTATGCCTGTGGAGCGCTGGCTTGGTGTGCCATTGTTCCATTTCCAGATGAGCAGAGTGAGACATGGAGAAGTTCTGTGATTTGCTCAAGGTTCTCTGGCTAGGCAGGGTCCAAGACAGCATTGAACCCAGGCCACTTGGTCCTACAGTCATTTACTCAACCATTACATTTTGAGACTTTAAAAAGTCAGCACTGCCTTTACTGGGGATGAAAAAGTAGCTCTGCCACGTCGCCTTTGATTTACCTTCATGGCCACTCTTGTCTGTACTGCCTGTCTCTGCCTTCTCTTTCCTGGGTCTCCATGTGGCTCTGTCCCACACATAGGTTCTCCACAAGTCCCCTTAGGAACTGTTCTGTTGTGACTTCTGCTGAACCCACTGCCTGGTCCTCATCTCCCTTAGCACTCTTTGGGAGGCATTGAAAAGGAGGACGGTTTTCATAAACTAAAAATACATTTGTGTGTGCAAATCAGCCTTGGCACTTCTCTTACAGGCTGAACAAAATTGAAGACCAGAGGTGCCTCCTTCATAGCCCAAGATTGAAGATAAATCCTGAAATGAAAGATTACCAAAGATTCATCCAATTTCCTATTCCAAGTCAATCTTCTATCCTTGGATTGTAACCTTGCAGGATCTTGAACTCATATCCTTTCAGGGATCATAGAAGTGAGCCCATCAAACCTGCCATGATAAAGTTGCGGAAAAGTGGGCAATATTGCCAAATGCAAAATATCTGGGCTATATTTTGATCTGAGATCACCATTTGAGATTCCTGGAAGATAGGGAATGTGGAGGTCAACTCCCACAGGGATGTTGTATAAGACTCCAAGCCCTAAGTCAATGATCTCAACTCTGTGGATCAGCACTTTCCATGTAATGGGGCGTCTTAACCCATTTTGTGCTGCTATAACAGAATACCACAGACTGGGGAATCTACAAAGAAAATTTATTTTTTGGAGTTCTGGAGGCTAGGAAGTCCAAGGATGAGGGGTCTGCATCTGGTGAGGAAGTTCTTGCTGTGTCATGTCATGGCTGAAGGCAGAAGAGCAAGAGTTTGAGAAAAAAAGAGAGCAAAAGGGGCTAAACTTGCTTTTAATACAAGCTCACTCCCAAGATAACTAATCCAGCCCCAAGATAACTAACCCACTCCTGAGTTAATGACATTAATCCATGCATGGGGGCAGAATCATATAACCTAATCACTCTTATTAGGTCCCGCCTCTCAACACTGTCACCTACGGGATTAAGTTTGCAACACATGAGCTCTGGGGGACACATGCAGACCATAGCATGGGGGATTGATGAGTATATGGGAGGGACCAATCATTAACATTTTGGCTGAGAGTTGTGTTTGAGAGCTGAAGCCATGGTCCATCATGGCAGGGCACACATAGACCTTTGAATACTCTGAGAAATGAATATTGAACAGTGTAACTCATGGCAGAAGGTAGAATATTTAAAAGGCAGAACTGCCTGGGTCAAGTGAAAGAGTGAACAAACAGCCTGTAACCTGTGACTGGCTCCTCTTCCCTTCCCGTCCCCACGTTTCACCTTTCTCTCTTTCTTTCCTTCCCTCCTTCCCTCTCTCTCTCCCTTCCTTCCCACTTTCCTTCCTTCCTTCCTTTCACTCTCTTCCTCTTTCTCTCCCTCCCTCCTTCCTTCTTTCTCTCTTTCCTTCTTTCTCTTTCCCTTTCTCTCCCTTCTTCCTTCTCTCCTTCTTTCTCTGTATATCCTTATTTCCTTCTCTCTTTCTCTCCCTCCATCCTTCCTTCTTTCATTCTTTCCTTCCTTCTCTCTCTTTCCTTCATTTTATCCTTCCTTCCTTCCTCCCTCCCTCCCCCCCCTCCCTTCCTTCCTTCCTTCCTTCCTTCCTTCCTTCCTTCCTTCCTTCCT
>NC_045434.1:216325389-216510708 GCF_002776525.5 Piliocolobus tephrosceles
TCCTTCCTTCCTTCCTTCCTTCCTTCCTTCCTTCCTTCCTTCCTTCCCTCCCTCCCTTCTTCCTCCCTGCCTTCCTGCTTTCCTTTCTTCTCTCTTTCTTTGACTGATGTGTTCTGAGCCCAAACACCTTGTGGGGAACTAAGTGCTACCAAAATTGACTTAAGAATCAAGAAGGAATAGAAAACATAAGAAGTACTATAACATGAAGAAAATAAAATCTCTAGTAAAATAAAATCTTTCACAAAGGAACAACCAGGCCCAGATGGTTGTATGAGCAAATTTTACAGACTTCCAAAGAATGGATCATTCTAATTATGTCTCAAACAACGGTAGCTAGGAGTATTAATGCTTGATTTTTCATGAGCCTCATTTCCTGAAACCTATAGGTTCAAAGGTAGATTGGCATGCGGTGGAAAGTCTCAAATGTTGTGCAGTTTCTTGGAGTTTTAGCATTAAAAAAGAGAAGTTTTGCCTGCGTTAACTTTGAATTTTGTAACAGTTACCAATTAATAGAGATACTCGATGCATTTATACACACCCTGATTTTATAGGAATGGAGGCATATCTGACACGTGGCTCTGCACACAGGGTTTTTACTTCATGACATATCTTGGACATCATTTTTGAGCATCCTTTTAAATTTTGTTTTTTTAAAAAAATAGCTGCATACTATTCTATTTGTGAATAAGCATAATTTCAATAAACAGTAAGGTGATAATCATTAATGTGATTGATAAACATGAAGGTGATTTCCAGACTTTTGTTAATTAAAAAGGTGCTATAACACTTTCTCCCATTCATCCATAATTCCAGGCATCATGAGTATGTCTGTAGGGTAAATTTCTGGAAATGAAATTGCTGAATCAGACAGTATTTCCATTTATAATTTTGGTATATATTGTTCAATCGCAATTGATGAAGTTTGTACCAATTTATAATCCCAGTAACAAGATGTGAGGACCACTTCAAACTCCACAACTTCACTGGCAGTGCTTTACCAAACTCGGTCTTTGAACATCTGTGGGTGGAAATGTTATGTTGTTGTAGTTTTACTTTGTTTATTTTTATTTCTTCTCATGACAAGGTTGGTCATGTTTTCATCCATTGAGCCATTCAGTTCCTTTTCTGTGAACTATCTTGTTCTTTAAGGCTATTGTACTTTTTTCTTATTGATTTTTGTAGCAGCTCTTTATTTAATAGAGAAATTAAGTCCATGCATACGTAGAAATTGCAGATGTTTTTGTGGTTTATCCTTAGGGAAACAAAACAAAATAAAACAAAACAAAACAGAAAGTTCTGTTTATGGTTGCTTTTACCCAGAAGAACATTTCATCTTCTTAACATTTATCTTTAACATTTTAAACGTTAAACATAAATGTGGTTTAACATTTATCTTTTTGTGGCTCTTAGATTTTGTATCTTTTTTAGAAGGGCCCTTCCCCACCCTGAGATGATTCCCTCTTTTCTTTTCTTTTATTATTTTTATGTCAGGATTTCATCAAATATTTAAATGGTTTTGCTTTCTTTGCCTTCCTCTCTCCCTTGATTTTTCTTTCTCCCTTTTTCTCTTTCTTTCATTCCATTTAAATCTTTGACCCACTGGGTATTTCTTTTGGTAGAAGGTGGAGGTAAGGCTCCACCCTTCTTTATTTCAGGAGCATTTATATTTAGAGCTACTTCCTACTACACATCTTGACACATTGCCTCTTCCCCTACCTAGTCCCCCACTCGCTAGGGCATAAAGCTGACCCCACTACTGCTGCGTTCCCTCCGTCTCCACCCTCACATTCTCGGCTGCCCATGAAGTGACACATTCACCCTCAGCAGGGTCTCCCCTGTCCTTCTGTCTGGGCGGGTGGGCTCCAGGATGCAGGGTTGGGGTCAGCAGAGAGCGGGGCTGATGCGGAGATCACCAGGAAAGCCAGGCTCTTGGGATTTTCCTTTCCCATATCGGACATAGAAGGCAGCTACTGCAGACAAGGCATCCCGGAGGGACTTGGCCCAGTGACTTCCTTCCCCTCTTGCGCCTGCCCCTCCCGGCTTCCAGGGAGTGCAAGCTCTCTCTCTCGTTCTGTCTCGCTCGCTCTCTCTTTCTCCTTTGGCTTTTGCAAGTTCTTCATTCATGGTCAGGAAAGCACCAATAAACTTTGCCCAGAGGATCAGGGAAGGCTTCCAGCTCCTTGATATTTACCAAGCAGAATGTCCCTAGTGCCAAATGAAAACACTCAGCAATTAGATTTCAAATTACCCCTTGAGCCCTCTGTCAACGTTAGGTAGGATCCAGCACATCCAGAGACTGGCATCCGTCTTCTTTATTCTCTGGCCTCTTGGACGCCGCCTCGCTGCCTGCTGATGCACTGGGGGTCCTGTGGTCCCTATGCCCTCACCCCCTCCTGTCTCCTAGCAACGCTTTCCAGCAGCCTCCCTCCGCAGGGCACTCCCACCTCTCCGGAGCAAGTCCCCGCTATGGTGATTATCTTGGCAGAAGCAGGGCCGGCACTGTCCAGACCCCAGACAGGCTGTGAGGAGCTGTGGGGACCCTAGGAGGGGGGTGCATCCCTGGTGTCCTGTGGCCTGGATTTGCCCCTGCAGCCAGCAGGGTACAGGGTGTTCAGACACTGCATTATTCACCTTATCTCCCTGGTCTTGGATGCATTAATCATTTTCCCACCGATGTGTCAGCTCCTGCTGGTTCCTGCCTCTGTGAGTGCAGGACCCGGAGGCTCGGGCGCTCCAGGAGGAGGGAGCTCAGTTTTCCTGCCTTCCTGTGGACTCATGCCCCGGGAACATGGGCAGGCACTCTACTGCTGACTAGCTGGGTGCCCTCACACGTAGACTCAGTTTCCTCATCTGCAAACTGTGGATGCTTAGAGTCTTAGGGCTGTTATGAAAAGGAAATTATACAATACTGGGAGGTGACGACACTGATCGTTGGCTCTCAGTCAGCCGTTTTCACAGGAGCCAGAAGTGACTGCTCTCAGGGGTCCCAGGAATGGGGTGAGACCTCTGCCTAGTGGTTGTCAGTACCCTAGAGAAGAACAGAGGGCCAGGATGCCCTGGGAAGAGAAGGACCTGCCTGACTGCAAACCGTCTGTGAGATTTGGGGTCAGATGTCATGGGTTCAAACTCTGCCCAGCCACTTAGCAGTTGAGTGACCTGGAACAAGTGACTAAACGTCTCTGAACTTGTTTTATTACACGCAAAACAAGGATAATCGTGCCTGCCTGCAAGGTTGCTGTCACGGCCAGAAAACTCTCATCCTGAGGCCTGACACACAGTCAACACCCAAGAAAAGGCGGCTGCCTTCATGAAGGTGCCCCGTCACTGTGCCCACGTGGGAGGCCCCCTTCTGCAGAAATCACCCACACCACCTCTGTGGGGGTTCTGGGGTCGCACCGGACTTTGACATCTGAATCCCAGTCCTGATTCCCACAGACATTTCCCCAGCACCTGGAGCCAGCCTCCTTGCATGAACCTGATGCCCGAGTACTTTTCTCTGGAGATTGTTGGGGAAACTGATTCTTACACCCGTAAGGACCTTTCTGACTCTGGCATCATTCCGGCTTTTATGGCTCTTTGTGACTGGCAGCTCGTTCCTCCAGCTCTGGTTCCTCAACGGCCCAGCCCATCAAGTGGAGCCCCTGGGGCTATCCTGACTGGTTTCTCCGCCAAGTGGGTGTATGTCAGCCTGTGCACACCTCTGCACCCTTGCAGGCACAGGTGTCTAGCTGAGAATGCCCTCTCTAAGCCCCTCTGTCAACTCGAATTCCACATGTTCCTATAAGACGCAGCCTATGCCCCGCTCTGTCTAGAAAGCTCTCTTGCTGAGTCATGTGGGCAACTACCCTCCCACTTCTCCTTCCCGCTTCCCTGTGTGCCCAGAACAGGGCAACGTGCAGAGGGGCTGCATCGGGGGAAGGGTAGGGGCTGCTGAAGCACCAGACCATTGCACTGTGCTAATCCGTTCCCATAACCCTGCCCTGTGACAGGGTCACTGTTACTCTCTCCTTGCCTGACTTTATCAAAGAGGAACCTGGAGATGGGACTCCAGTGTTCTCTCCGGCTAACGAGCTCAGGGTCTGGATTGGAACTCAGGTCTGTTTGACTCCAATGTCATGGCCGCTCATAAGGATACCTGGGGGCTTTCCTGGGCCACCCTGCAGCCTGATCTCACTCCCCGTGTTGTGCCTCCCTTCTGCCTGGTGGGGTCCGAGAGGAAGTGCCTACCCCTGTGTTCTGCACCCTCCCATTCTGTCCTCAGGCCTGGAGTGGGCTTGGGGTGAGGAAGGCCAGGTCTCCAGCTGAAAAGACCCCTGCCCTTTCTCCTTCTAAGATCCAGTGGGGATCCCATTTTGCACCCCTAGCGCCCACCCTGCTCTCATACTTGTTGTGTTCTCTTTGACCTTCAGCCGGAGGTGGCCCGGTGTGTGTGGCAGCCGCCCAGGCTGGCTGAGCACTCTGTGATGGGAAAGGTGACCCGAGCCTCCTCATCTTCCCCCAGGCCCCGCTGGCTGCTAGATTTATGGTGTGTGTGCAGAGCGCTAGGTGGATCACTCATCCAGCACAACCGGTGCCTGCTGCATCAGGGACAAAGTCCGTCTCCCAGGCTCCAAGCCCCTGAGACCTGCAGAAGATGGGGGGCTCTGATTGTTTGGGCCTCACACAGACCTCTCTCCCCAGCCGGGCTGGCAGAGCTGGGGACATCCATCAGTCCTTCCACCTCTCCTTCCAAAAGCCAATTACGGCCAGACAAACAAACCCCAGCCTTCATGCTTGGGTTAATTACTGAGTTCTCCAGACATAAAGACGTTTTTGCTTTTTTACTGCCTGGATGCTCTAGAGAGTTTATTGATTATCTGATTCATTCAGACTGGAGATGCTGCTTCAGCCTGTAGCAAAGTGAGGAGGTAGCCACAGAGTTTGGGTCCCAGGACCAGCTCCTCATCCCAGCACTACAGCCCACCAGAAATGCGGTGACCTCAGCATCAGGGAAGGGGGTCTTCAGAGGGACCCTCTTGCTCACGAGAGGCAGGAGGGTGCAGTGGTGAAATGCGGGGTCAGGGCTGAGCTTCCTGGTCAAATCCCTGCTCCACCCCCACCAGTGGGGAATACTTGGAAGTCACCCTCGCCTCTCTGAGGTGCCAAGGCCCTTCCCTGGGGATCCTCCCCGCTTTGGTTAACCAGTGCTGTCACCTCCTGCCTGATAGCTGCTTCAACCTGCAAATGCGTAATCCTCCTCCTGCTCCCCATGTCCATCTTATAAACCCTGGTGTTCCACTGGACCATCCCATCTCATTGCCTGAAATACTGTACCAGCCCCTCCCTGGGCCGAGGGCCCTAATCCAGCCTCCCTGACCACATTCACCACACTTTCCCAGCTGCCTGGCCAGCCTTCCTGCCAGGTTCTCTGTCTTGGCTGAGCTGCCCTTCCTTTCCCACACATTCTCTCCTGCCAGGTCTGTGGCCCATTTAGACTTTGCAAGTCATCTCAGCTGCACCGCAGACCAAGGACACCTGCATTGAGTCCTCCAGGGAAGGCGGGCAGCCCTGAGCGAGACTGGAAGTTCCAGGAGGGCAGTACAATCACTCTCTTGCTCACTGCAGTTTTTCAGGGGCCTGGAGGAGCTCCCAGCACAGAGTAGCGGCCAGCAAGGCTGGATGAGTCATCAAGAGCGTAAACATGAGACACTACCTTGGTGGGGAAGTGGTGACCTATGCCGTGGAAAACAGGGGCTTTAGTTTGACCACGGGAGGGTTTTGGACTTGAGGAATCCTTCAGATGCAGTTCATTTTACGGCAGGATTTGAGCACTGGGGTGCAGGTGGCTAGAACCGGGTCCTAGTCCCGAGGGGTCCCGGTAAGGTGGAGTAAGGTGAAGGGCTCTGTAGAGATTAGGCCAGATGCTATGGGAACCAAAGGCAAGGCATGGCCAGAGGTGCCCAGGTGAGCTGGGGGTAGAAGCTGGATGTCTTAGCAGGTGCCCAGCTGTGCTGTTTCTGCTGGAAGCCCCTGAAAGTCCCCTCTGCAAGTGGATGTGACTCTCTCCCTACCTAAGAAAAGCCTCTGGTGCCTGGCAGGGGAGGGAACCCTGGAGTGTGTGCATGTGGCTGAGCCTGTGTGAACGAGTTCCAGGAGGCAGCAGAAGGCAGTATCAGTGTGGCCAACAGCCAGGGGACTGTGTGGGTTCCCACGACTGTGGCAAGTGCTGGCTCTAGCCACCCGGGACATTCCATTTACAGTCTTGTCTCCCCTTCCCCATCAAAGCCTTTACTCCCTTCCTCCTCCCCAGGCTCTGGCTCCCAGTGGGTGCTCCTGGAGGTTGCGGCTGCCCGAGTGTCTTCTGGGCAGCTGTCATTCTTGGCTACAGATTTTGCTGTCTGTTCTCAAGAAAACTTGGGGACAGGTAGAGTTTTTGGTGTGTGGGGGTGGGAAGGGAGCATTTTCTGTGGCAACTGTGTGTTAGTCTGTTCTTACCTGCCAATAAAGACATACTTGAGACTGGATAATTTATAAAGAAAGGAGCTTTAATTGGCTTACAGTTCTGCAGTGTTGGAGAGGCCTCAGAAAACTTACAATCAAGAAGGAAGGGGAAGTAAACATGTCCTTCTTCACATGGCAGCAGGAAGGAGAAGAATAACAGCGAAGTAAGGTAGAGGGAAGCCCCTTATAAAACCATCAGATCTTGTGAGAGCTCACTATCACAAGAACAGCATGAGGGTAACCACCCCCATAATTCAGTTACCTCCCACCGAGTCCCTTTTTGACACATGGAGATTATGGGAACTACAGTTCGAGATGAGATTTGGGTGGGGACAAAGCCAAACCATTTCAAAATGGAAAGCTGAATTGGGATGACCTTGAATAGTGAAGTGCCCTCCCCACTCCCTGCCCTTTGGGTTGAAGACCGCAGGATGAGAGTGAGTGCCACCTGGATGCAAAGGTGTCTCCACTTTGGCCCCTCCCCTCCATCCCTGGGTCAACATCCTCAAGACAAGGTCTTGAGGCCTCTTGCCTGTCCTCCGGCTCAGGTTCCAATGTCTCCTCGGTTTCTGGCCTCCTTCTCAGGCTCCCGGAAGGCAGGGTCCTCAGGCCTCACGGGGACAGGACCCAGCACAGTGTCTGCTGTTGCCCACCCAGGGGGAATCCCAGTGGGAATCCTCAGAAGGCTGCTGACACCTTTGGTTGAGGCCTTTTCTTACCCACCTTCGCCATCAGATGGGGTCATTTTGACAGATCCCTTGCTCAAAGCCACAGACTCTGAATGCCACGAGCAGGGACACAGCACTGGGCCCCCTGGTACATCCTGGGCACTTGACAGCCATTGCAGGATGAGTGAGGGAAAGGGGTAACCAGAGCCCCAGAGAAGCAGCTGAGCCCTGCTCCAAAGCCCCTTCCTTCCGAATGCCTGTGAGGTCCTGGAGCCAGGCTTGCCGGGTGGGTGATGGGATGGGAGAGATGGTGGTAGAGGCTAGCAGAGGAGCTGGCCTTTGTCCCTTCTCGGGTGACTGAGCAGACATGGGAAGAGGGCTTCTGCGTGCCAGGTGTCACAATTCCATAGCCCTCCTGGGCTTTCGTCTTAGTGCTGCTTCTCTGCCAGGTGTCTGGCTTAGGTCTGAGCTCCGGAGCTCCATCGGGACCCCTGTGTCTCCTTGCTTCTGCCCTGATCGGAGCTAATTCTGTTCAGTCTGCTCCTGCTTGGCAAATGGTCCTGAGAGTTCTTGTCTTTAGAATCCCAGCTTTTGCTCCATCTCCAACTAAATTTCTCCAATGTCCCAAAGGAGGGCCTAAGTGTGCCAGCACAGCCTCCACGAAGTCACAAATGCCAGATAGGAGCTGAAAACCTGTCTGAGGTCTTGGGTCAGCACCTTTTATACTTGATTTTTTTTTTTTTTTTTTTTTGAGACGGAGTCTCGCTCTGTCACCCAGGCTGGAGTGCAGTGGCACAATCTCGGCTCACCGTAAACTCTGCCTCCCGGGTTCACGCCATTCTCCTGCCTCAGCATCCCGTAGACTTCATTTTTTAAGCACAGTTTTAGGTTTACAGAAAAGTTGCCCTTTGCCGGCTTCCTCTGCTGTCACCATCTTGTATTAGGGTATGCATTTATCACAGCTGAGGAACCAATTTTGATAGATTGTAACTAACAAAAGTCTAAAAGGAGGGTGTACGCTAGGGTTCCTGTTTTGTGTTGTAGTTTCCAGGGTCTTTTCATCTTCACCCCAGGAGCAGGACAGGACTGGTTCTGAAAAACAAACTCAGGGCTGTGTGCAGAGGGGAGAGAAGCCATTGTCTGCTCCCAATGCCTTCCTGGTGGGGCATTCGGAAACACTTTTCTGCATCCACCCAGTAGGGTGGGGTGCTGTCTGTGACTGGGCCAGGGTGCAGAAGACTCGCCACCTTTGGGGCTTCTATTCAGCCTGAGTCTGGGCTCTCTGTGGTGGGCCCAGCAGCCCACAGAAGTTCGCATTCTGGCTCCTCGGCTCATGGCTCCTACCTGCAGGGAAGATGGCTCAGTGCTCTGCTAGCAATGCACAGCTGTGGGCTCAGGGACACGCAGCTCATGAGCCAACCGTGAGCTCACGGGGCAGGCTGGGGGAGCAGCCATCAGAGCGTGGCCGGCGGGGGCTGCTCCCCAGTCAGTGCCCTGTGCCTCCACCCTTCCTCTTCCAGCTCTGTGAGGTTTCCAGACCTTTTGGCTCAAACCCTGGTCTTGAAAGATGCCAGTGGGGTATCAGCTGTCTTGACGAGGACACAAAATCATCACAGCAGAATCTCTTCCAATTTACTTTTAAAATGAGCCCCTCACTTTCTGGATACAGGAGGGCAGGCAGTGGCGACCGGGTTGGCCCGAACCTGTATCGAGAACTGTGGTGGCAGCCAGAGGAGGGAGGTCAGACTGGGTTTCTCAGCTTCCTTACATCTTGTCCAAGGTCACAAACCCACAAGTCAAGGAAAAGGAAATAGCAGGTCCCTTAAACCTATGCAAGGGAGGTCTCATCCTTCATATGAAATCCTACCTGAAATGAGCACTTTTTCTTTTTTAAAAATTTTATTTCTATTTTACTTTAAGTTCTGGGATACATGTGCAGAATGTGCATATTTGTTGCATAGGTACACGTGTGCCATGCTGGTTTGCTGCACCTGTCAACTTGCATCTAGGTTTTAAGCCCCACAGACATTAGCTATTTGTCCTAATGATAAGCACTTTTTCTTTCTTTTTACTTTTTATTTTAATGATATTATTGTTTTAGGATATTTTTTAAAGGATAAAGGAACAGACGAAATTAATTTTTATGATGTTATTTAACTTGACATATCCCAAACTTAATCACTTCAGCATGTAATGAGATTTTTACATTATTTTTATCATACTATGTCTTTGTAACCCAGTGCTTTTCTTTTTTTGCATACTTAAATTCAAATGATTATTCCCTCTTTTGGATTAACTTCCTCTGCACATAGTATGCGTCCAGTAAATGTTTGTGATTTATGTTTAGCCCATAAAAGTGCTTTAGGGGCAGAATCTAATTCATTGTTGTAGCCCAATGTTTTTCAAAGGGTTATCTTGGCATATAGAATATGCTTTTTTTCCCCCTTGTTTTCTTTTTAATACTTTAAGTTATGGGATACATGTGCAGAGCATGCAGGTTTGTTACATAGGTATACACGTGCCATGGTGGTTTGCTGTGCCCATCAGCCCCTCATCTGCATTAGGTGTTTCTCCTAATACTATCCCTCCCCTTTCCCCCAACCCCTGACAGGCCCTGTGTGTGATGTTCCCCTCCCTGTGTCCATGTGTTCTCATTGTTCAGCTCCCACTAATGAGTGAGAACATGCAGTGTTTGGTTTTCTGTTCTTGCGTTAGTTTGCTGAGAATGATGGTTTCTAGTGTCCTCCATGTCCCCGCAAAGGACATGGACTCATCCTTTTTTCGTGGCTGCATAGTATTCCATGGTGTATATGTGCCACATTTTCTTTATCCTAGTCTATGATTTATGGGCATTTGGGTTGGTTCCAAGTCTTTGCTATTGTGAACAGTGCTGCAATAAACATAGATGTGCATGTGTCTTTATAGTAGAATGATTTATAATCCTTTGGGTATATACCCAGTAATGGGATGGCTGGGTCAAATGGTATTTCTAGTTCTAGATCCTTGAGGAATCACCACACTGTCTTCCACAATGGTTGAATTAATTTACACTCCCACCAACAGTGTAAAGGTGTTTCTATTTCTCCACATCCTCTCCAGCATCTGTTGTTGCCTGACTTTTTAATGATCGCCATTCTAACTGGCGTGAGATAGTATCATTGTGGTTTTGATTTGCATTTCTCTGATGACCAGTGATGATGAGCTTTTTTTCACATGTTTGTTGGCTGCATAAATGTCTTCTTTTGAGAAGTGTCTGTTTATGTCCTGTAACCACTTTTTGATGGGGTTGTTTGTTTTCTTCTTGCAAATCTGTTTCTTTGTAGATTCTGGATATTAGCCGTTTGTCAGATGGATAGATCGCAAAATTTTTCTCCCATTCTGTAGGTTGCCTGTTCACTGTAATGATAGTTTCTTTTGCTGTGCAGAAGCTCTTTAGTTTAATCAGATCCCGATTGTCTATTTTGGCTTTTGTTGCCATTGCTTTCGGTGTTTTAGTCATGAAGTCTTTGCTCATGCCTATGTCCTGAATGGTATTGCCTAGGTTTTCTTCTAGGGTTTTTATGGTTTTAGGCCTTATGTCTAAGTCTTTAATCCGTCTTGAGTTAATTTTTGTATAAGGTGTAAGGAAGGGACCCAGTCTCAGCTTTCTGCATATGGCTAGCCAGTTTTCCCAACACCATTTATTAAATAGGGAATCCTTTCCCCATTGCTTGTTTTTGTCAGGTTTGTCAAAGATCAGATGGTTGCAGATGTGTGGCATTATTTCTGAGGCCTCTGTAATGAACACTTTTTCGATCCATCAGATTGACAAAGACAGTAAGAAAATAATTCTTCTTATGGTGGGAATGTAAATTGGAATAACTTTTTTTGGGGGGAGGACAATTTGCTGAGATCTATCCAAATGTAAGAATGCACACACCCTTTGTTTAAGCAAGTCTGCATCTAGGAGTTGATCATACAGATGATTTGTGTGTGTGCACAGAGATGGGTGCACCTGCTGGAGCACCTGCGGGAGCATCACTTAGGGTAGCAGAACATAGAAAGATCCAAATGTCCACCAATGGTGGTGATATGCTTTGCATCTGAGTCCCCACCCAAACTCATGTGGAATTGTAATCCCCAGTGTTGGATAAGGGGCATAGTGGGAGGTGATCGGATCATGGGGGCCGATCTGGTGGTTTAACCTCCCCCTAGTGACGTCTTGTGATAGAGTTCTCATGAGAGATGATTGTTTACAAGTGTGTAGCACCTCCCTGCCCTGTCTTCCTCCTGCTTCAGCCATGTGAGACCTGTCTGCTTCCGCTTTGCCTTCCGCCGTGATTGACAGTTTCTTGAGGCCTCCCCAGTCATGCTTCTTGTACAGCCTGTGGAACTGTGAGCCAATTAAACCTCTTTTCTTTATAAATGACCCAGTCTCATGAGGCATTACTTTTATTATCTATTTATTTATTTTGAGACGGAGTCTTGCTCTGTCCCCAAGGCTGGAGTGCAGTGGCATGATCTCGGCTCACTGCAACCTCTGCCTCCTGGGTTCCAGTGATTCGCCTGCCTCAGCCTCCTGAGTAGCTGAGACAACAAGCATATGCCACCACTCCCAGACAATTTTTGTATTTTCAGTAGAGACAGGGTTTCCCCATGTTGACCAGGCTGGTCTCGAACTCCTGACCTCAGTGATCTGCCCTCCTTGGCCTCTCAAAGTTCTGGGATTACAGGCATGAGCCACCACACCTGACCACAGGAAGCATTTCTTTATAGCAGTGTGAGAACAGACAAATACAAGAGGGCTGGATCTATCCGTTACCGGGCATTCTTGTGGTGGTTCACTCTGCCGCCTGCAAAGACAGGCAGCTCCAGACACGTGGATGCAGCACAGTCTTCACACGGTGCTGTGTCCTGTGCTAGGCCCCTTTTGTATTGAAGAGGGACACACACATAGGCATACTGGCTTACAGAGGCACAGTCTGTCTCTAGAATAACACACAAAGAGCTCCCTCTTCACGTTTCCCTTCAGTTCCGTTGCCATGTGTGCCCTGTGCATGCATGGCCCATTCAAGGTAGACAATAAGACCAACCCATCCATCCATGCTTCTTTGTAAGAAACAGAAAGATAATTCCCTTCCTCATTCCAAATATTTTGAAATGCTTTTGAGGTCGAAGTTCACCCCTCATTAGTCTTAGCAGCAGAAATGATGTGGTATGCCTTCTGCTCTGTGGTGGGTAATGTAGACTGATTTCCTTTACATTAATTTAAAATGGCTCCCATATCAAGGATACTGATCCTCCAAGATAAGCTTCATGAGGACAGGGACTTTTCTTTTTCTTTTTGAACCAGAGTCTCATATGTTCTGTCTGCCAGAGTGGAATGCAGTGGCACAATCTCAGCTCACTGCAACCTCTGCCTCCCAGGTTCAAGTGATTCTCGTGCCTCAGCCTCCTGAGTAGCTGGGATTACAGGCGCATGCCACCACGCCTGGCTAATTTTTGTATTTTTAGTAGAGATGAGGTTTTGCCATGTTGACCAGGTTGGTCTCAAACTCCTGGTTAGGGTTAGGGTTAGGGTTAGGGTTAGTGATCTGCCTGCCTTGGCCTCCTGAAGTGTTGGGATTACAGGTGTGAGCCACTATGCCTGGCTGGCTTTGCTTTGTTCACTGTTCCATCTACAGCCCCCAAAGGCATGCCCAGCACATAGTAGGTGCTCAAACAGTCGGTAGAGTCAATCATGTACTTCCCTGAGCAATGCCATCTTGTCCCTACCTCCCCTCCCCGTCCTGACTGAAGGTCACACAACTTCCCCATGATGTGAGACCCCTGCCTGGGCTGGGTCTTGGGAGCAGAGTCTACTGCCCTGAACCCAGGAGACACTGGTTCCTGGTTAAGAATAAGAGAAATCTCCTTGGAAAGAGAGCCACTGTAGCCGAAGACAGCATGGTCACGAGCCTGGCCACATGTTTCACTAAGTTTTGGGAGGTGAAATGTAACAGCTGACTCCTTCTTCTGGTTTGAAATATTTAAATGAGCCTGGAGAAATTGTGTTACATATTGGAAACCTTTGAGCTGTGTGCTTTATGAATCCGGTGACAACAGTGATGAGGAGCTCATCCAGACAGCAGATGGGGCCTGCAGAGCAGGCCTTCCCAGCTCACCAAGGACAGTGCAGCCGAGGCTCCCAGCCTCGTGTTCCAGAAGAATTGCTGCGGGAGAGGGTGGCCCAAGGTCAGTGCTCCTATAGTCCCTGCTCTGGTAGCCTCCGTATTCTGCTTTCTACAGGAGTAGTGGCGACTTTCTGGAATTTCTCTGATCATGTCCCAAAGTCAGATAATATTTGGAGAGCCTTGCATGGCCAGCAAAACAGGTTTTTAATATTGACCTTCACCCTACAAATGAAAAACTATTGCCCCTTTCACGTTGACCCACCCACCTGGTAGAAGGTAGAAAAGTTCGTCTCTGAAATCACCCTGAGACCCAGGAGGTGTTGGGGGTGAAGAAGCTGTCTTCTGATTGGAGAGACCAGCTGTCAGTCATTTTGTGCTGGGCACAGGTTCTCAGGGCTCCTGGTTTCTCTAAGGATGGACAAAGACAGCACTCACCGTGCCGCCAGCCTGCTTCTATGCAGCTCCAGCTGCAGCCCTAAGTGAACAGTGCTTCTCAAGGTTGTTTACAGCTTTGGAAAACATAAACGCCTCATGGTCTATCCCATTACCTGCTTGGAGCATCCTCCTGAGAGACCCTCTCCGGGGGCCAAGCCCCTGGGGGGAAATCCCACTATCTTTTGTTTCTGTACAAGCTAAGGGGACTTCGTTGAGCCTTACTTTCCCTACTTTACTATAAGGAATAAAAAAATGGGCTTTCCCATAACACAACATCTTCCTATTGACCAAGCTGTATAAACTCCACGTGCCCTACTCATCTTCCACCAGCTGAGAGTCAGGTCTATTTCCTTAACGGAAGCCGGTCTGTTTCCTTAACAGAAGCCCCCTCTGAGTCAGGGCCCCTGACACAGTCACAGTGAGAAGTCACACAGTGCTTCTCACTGGGGGGACTTTTCCCATATCACGTGGATATTTGTGCGGTTTCCTGCCCCCTGCTGTGGGGTCTGTGATGTCTGAGGCCTTGTCTCTTATGTCCGTCAGGAGACCCTGTGTACCTGGCACATGGCAACACATGAGCACAAGAGCAGGGACTACGTACATCCTGCTTCCCGGAGCTCCTGCGCAGAGAAAACGCCAGTACCTGTGGGCCAAATGCACCTGTTGTATTCATTTCTTAGGGCTGTCCTAACAAATAACCACAAACTGAGGGGCTTAAAACAGCAGAAATTATTGTCTCACGGTTCTGGAGGCCAGAAGTCCAAAATCAGCGTCTGCAGAGCTGTGCTGCTTCTGCAGGCTCTAGGGCAGGGGTCCCCAGACCCCGGGCCACGGACAGGTATCATCAGTCCATGGGCTGTTGGGAAGTGGGCTGCGCAGCAGGAGGGGAGCAGTGGGTGAGCAAACGAAGCTTCATCTTATTTACAGCTGCTCCCCATGGCTCACATTATCCACTTGAGCTCTACCTCCTATCAGATCAGCAGCATCATTAGATTCTCATAGGAGCAAGAAGCCTACTGTGAAGTGTGCATATGAGGGATCTAGGCTGCACCTCTCCTTATGAGAATATTATGCCTGATGATCTGTCACTGTCTCCCATCAGCTCCAGGTGGGACTGTCTAGTTGCAGGAAAGCAAACTCAAGGCTCCCACTGATTGCACACTATGGTGAGTTGTAGAATTACTTCATTACATATTAGAAAGTAAGAATAATAGAAATAAAGTGCACAATAAATGTAATGGGCTTGAACCATCCTGAAACCAACCCCTCCTCACCTCTCTGTGGAAAAAGTGTCTTTCACAAAACCAGTCCCTGGTGTCAAACATTGAGGGCCGCCACTTCAGGAGAAGACCCTTTCTTGCCTCTCCCACTTCTGCCGTCTGCTGGCAGCCCCTGGCACGACTTGGCTTGTGGATGCATCCCTCCAATCTCTGCCGCTTTCTCTGCGTGGTCTTCTCCCCTCCATGTCTGTACACCTATGTCCAAATTTTTCTTTTCTTATAAGGACCACAGTCATTGGATTAGGGTCCACCCCACTGTAATGTGACTTCATCTTTACTTGATTACATTTGTCAGGCCCTATTGCCGAATAAGATCAGATTCACAGCTAACAGGAGTCAGGACTTGAACACATCATTTAGGGGACCCAACGTAACCCACAACACTGATGGATGCAAAATTAGGAATAGGAGAGAGTCCCCAGCTTTGCAGCCAGGGATCTGCAGTTTTGAACCAAAAAGGTGAATGTGAAGCAGCACTGCACGTGTAGTTTACACACAGTATTCCTGTTCTCATGCACTGTTTCATGAGATAATGAGACTCACGAGATGGTGTGATAAAAATGACAATAACCGATATTTGCTGAATGCTGGATCCATGTCAGGTCTGAACTCAATGTTTTATGGGGATCATCTCATTTATTCTTCATTGTTACCCTACAACAAGGTCATTCCCCTCTCCCCTTCCTTATTCTCAAACATCCAGCGAGCTCTTCTTTCCTGCGTGGGGCAGTGGACGGAGCACAAACACTGACATCTTCATTTCTAAAGCCGAGAGTCCAAGGAAACTATTTTGGTTAAATCTTCCCTTTCTCCACATCCCTCGCTCTCACTCAAATCATCATCACTTTCCTCCCCAATGTGCTGCCTCCTCGTAAATTTTGTAATCCTCAAATTACATTTCTGTCTTCTGCCCATTCGTTTTATTACCTGCCGATAAAGAAAAGGTCGAAGTCAGTAATCCCAGATTTCAGAAGCATTTAATCATCGCTGATAAATAGAAACCTTTTCTCCGAAAAGGCAAAATGATAACATTAAAATTTTTAGAAATTTGTTGTCAGAATATTTTTAAGAGGACTGTAACCTTTCCATCTGACCTGCTCTTTGGTGAGCAAATCAAACGACACAATTATGTCTTCCCTGAACTTTCGTGGCTGTGAGTCTGAATGTGTTAGATTAGGCTTAGCATGAAGAATAGCTTTATAATGCTTAGTGTCCCCAGGACGGAGTGAGTGTCACAGGAAGGCAGCAAATCCCTCCTGCAGAGGTTGGAGATTCCCACATAGCAAAGATCAAGTTCTTGGGAATTCTTGTGAAGGGTCCGGGGGAGGGGAGATGCGGAGGGTAGAGGGACAGCCTCAACGTCCACTTAATATCCACTGGGGTCATTTTAGTCCCAACCTTCAGTGAATTCATTCACTAATTGGTTGACTTCTTAATGCTTTCATCCATTCAACAACTACTTTTTCTGAATGTTGTGAATATCAGATGAGGGGCTGAGTGGCAAGGGTGCAAACACAAACAGGCATGGTCTCAGCACTCACGAACCTTCAGGTGTCAGGTGCCATGGTTGGGGTGGGGCAGAGAGCTGTGGGCTGCAGATCAGAGATCGCCCCTGACCTCATCTGGGGGTGGAACTTACAGGAACCCTCACTGATGTTTTTGGCACTTTGGGTCTAGCTCTTTCTCAGATCTGGCATCTGCAGCTAGAGTCAAAGAGGCCACCCTAGAAATGACCATCAGGACCAGATCTGTTCAGTCCCACGTGGGGTGAGGAAGTCCCAATAGCCAGCCCCTGCCCACAGATGGAGCCCCCACTGAACTGCCTCACCCTGGAGACTGGCATTTTTTTCTGGCAAGCTTCGGTGTGTGCAGATTGTCCATGTCTAAGTAGAGGATCATTCATTCAACAAACATGGTGGGCCCTGCCCTGCGGAGGCGCCACATGAGTGCTGGCCGTGTGGTATGAGTAGGCAGGTGAGTGGGTCCTCCAGGCCATCTGGTGAACAAACTCACAAAGTACAGCCGGATGTCTCAGGAGGTGGCTCAGAGTGATGAAACCATCTGTGGCTGCACTGGGGCAGTCCTAGCAGTCTACACATCTGATGAAATTGTATGGAAATACATACATGAACACACAGACACATGTGAACATGCACGGAGACACATGCATGTACATGCATGTACACAGAGACACATACGTGTAGACACAGAGACACATATGTAAAGACAGACACATGCACATTCAGACATACACACACAGATTAAAAACATGCAAACATGCATGCACAAATATACACATACACACAGAGATACACGTAGAGACACACATGTACAAACAGATATACATGTGTGTGCATACACACAAAGACACACAGACACATAGGCACATACAGATACACAGACATGCTCGCACAGATATACACATGTGTACACACAGACACAGATACAGAAATGCACACACAGACACACATGTCCATGCACATGGATATGCACATGGACATGTGCACACAAGCATATACAGGCACACGCATGTGCAGGCATACAGAGACACATACAAATACAAATGTACACACACGAATATAGATATACACATAGACATCTGCACACAAGCACACACAGGCATACATATGCAAACACAGAGACACAGATAGACACACATGTACACATGAATACAGATATATACATAGACATGTGTGCACAAGCACATACAGACACACACATGCACACAGACACATACAGACACACACGTACACACAGATGTATGCATGTATGCACATGTGCACATAGACACACATGCACACACAGATATACACATGTATGCACATGTGTACATAGACACATGCACACACACGAATGTATGGAGAAAATGGTGAGATCTTCATAAGGGTCTGCAGATGGCACCTGTGTTAGTTTTCTGTGCTGGGCTTTGGACTGTAATGATCAAAGGTGAAACCACTGGAAAAGCTGGGGGAAGGGGACTTGGAACCTCTCTGCCATTTTGGCAACTTCCCATGAGCCGACCCTTTTTTCAAACGTAAAAATAATTTAATAGCTTACCATTTAATATATCTGGGGACACAAGACATTAGTATTAATTGAATTTAATTGCTATTAAAATAAATTTAATATAATAATAAATTAATATAAAAATAATGACAAATCCTTGCCAGTGGTCTAAATATTGAAATTACTTACTGGTAAAGTTTTTCAGTGATTTCCATCCCTATTTATAAATATAAAAAATAACTAAGCAAGCAGAAAGTTAGCAAAACGATGGTGCCTTTGTGTAGGTGCTAAGCGGCACATCACGGAGCACCAGGAAGGAGGAGGAAGCCAAGGTGACACAGGACGGAGTGTGTGCTGCCTCCACCACCGTCTCTTTATCCACCTTGCAGTATTTATAGATGTGCATCTTCACACATGTACAGCCTTTCAGGTCTAAATTCACCTTTGAGGGAGCTTCTTTTGTCTTTCCTTTGGGGGTTTGTGGAATGAGAACGGATTGAACCCCAGGACAGTACATTAGAAGCTGCAGGCAGCATGCAGGGTGAGCAGAACTGCATGCCCAGAGGGCGGGGCCCACCCTGCAGCCCCCAGCTGCTGCCTGGCCACAGGGCAGGAGGGAGTGGGAACCTCCTTATTTCCTGGGCTCTCTGGGCTCTTCCTGGAGCTTTCATTACCAGTCATAAGGGGACTGTAAAGAGCACTTTGGGTAGCCGTTTAAAAAGTGATGAAACCACCTATAAACCAGCAAATTATACAGGGGAGGCATTTTATGTCTTGTTTTGTTTACAGCCATTCTGAAAAGCGACATAAAAGTCACTGGAAAGTCCTGGTTCCTGTCACCTCTGGGCCTCATTGCAGCCTGCACGGCATGACTCATTTGTTTTCAGAGGCTCCTGCCCCAGTACTGGCACAAGGAGGGACCAACTAGGGACTATCTTTCAGAATTGTATTATCCAGAGCCAATATTCTCTCTGTGTCCCAAGGAGTGACATTTCCTGACCCCTGGGGCAGAGCCGGGAGGCCTGGCAGAGTTGAGAGCAGAAGCCCCCTTTTCACCCCTAGCTTAGTCTTCCTTCACCTGCAGCCTCCAAATGTTCCCTTACTGGGGCCACATCATTCACCCTCCCCGCCAAGGATGGTGATCGTGATTGACAGCCGCCTTCTGTGCCTGCAGCTGCCCCCTGGGAGGGGTGTTCCAGAATGGTGAAGGATCATTCTTCCTAGTGATGAGGCTCAGTGCTGGGAGCTTGAAGGTTTGAGTTATGATAGAGTCCACTACCGACTGGCCTTGGGCCTTTGGGAATTGCCATGATGCTGTGACCTGCTTTTATCATCAGTGAAATGGGTGAGTAGAAAGTTTGTTCTGATAAATTTCATTTGAAAGAAAAAGGAACCTGTGCATGATGCTTGACTTAAGCAGGAGAAGGAACACTTGAGTTCTTTGCTTGGGCCAGTTTATGCCTTTGAGGTCTCAGCCAGTCACATTAGAGCACAGAGGCTGCACTTTAATTATAGACAGCACTCGAGATGTGAGGAATCATGGAGAATGGGAGAGATTCCAGAAAAATAGAGATAAGAAAATGTTTCACAGTGGTTGAACTAATTCACATTCCCACCAACAGTGTAGAAGCATTACTGTTTCTCCACAACCTTGCCAACATCTGTTGTTTCTTGACTTTTTAATAATCGCCATTCTGACTGGCATGAGATGGTATCTCATTGTGGTTTTGATTTGCATTTGCATTTCTCTAATGATCAGTGATGTTGAGCTTTTTTTCATATGTTTGTTGGCTGAATGAATGTCTTCTTTTGAGAAGCATCTGTTTATGTCCTTTGCCCACTTTTTAATGGGGTTGTTTGTTTGTTTTTTTCTTGTAAATTTGTTTACGTCCTTTGTAGGTGCCAGATATTAGACCTTTTACAGATGGATAGATTGCAAAAATTTTCTCCCACTCTGTAGGTTGCCTATTCACTCTGATGATTGTTTCTTTTGCTGTGCAGAAGTTCTTTAGTTTAACTAGATCCCGTTTGTCAATATTTGCTTTTGTTGCTATTGCTTTTGGCAATTTCATCATGAAATTGTTACCTGTGCCTATGTCCTGAATGGTATTGCCTAGATTTTCTTCTAGGGTTTTTATAGTTTTGGGTTTCAAACATTGTGGAATACAGTGTGGCAATTCCTCAAAGATCTAGAACCAGAAATACCATTTGACCTAGCAGTCCTATTACTGGGTATATACCCAAAGGAATATAAATCATTCTATTATAAAAATACATTCACTCATGTGTTCACTGCAGCACTATTCACAATAGCAAAGACATAGAATCAACCTAAATGCCCATCAATGACAGACTGGGTAAAGAAAATGTGGTACATATACACCGTGGAATACCATGCAGCCATAAAAAGGAATGAGATCATGTCTTTTGCAGAGATATGAATGAAGCTGGAAGCCATTATCCTCAGCAAACTAATGCAGGAACAGAAAACCAAACACTGCCTGTTCTCACTTATAAGTGGGAGCTGAACAATGAGAACACATGGACACAGGGAGGGGAACAACACACACTAGACCCTGTTGAGGGGCTGGAGGAGGGAGAGAATTAGGAAAAATAGCTAATGAACGCTGAGCTTTATACCTAGGTGGTGGGTTGATAGGTGCAGCAAACCACCATGGCACACATTTACCTATGTAACAAACCTGCACAAGTACCCCGGAACTTAAAAGAAAGAAAGAGACAGAGAGAGAATATTTCAATTTCAAATCAGAGAAAAAAGCAGATTCTGGAAATGACAGGCCAGAAAGCATTTGAATTGGAGCATCCAGAACCTGGGAGTGCGTGGTCTCACTGTATTTTATATGGATCAGACATACTTGTGACCTGTCAACTTTTTTTTTTATATGTACTTTAAGTTTTAGGGTACATGTGCACAACGTGCAGGTTTATTACATATGTATACATGTGCCATGTTGGTGTGCTGTACCCATTAACTCATCATTTACATTAGGTATATCTTTTAATGCTATCCCTCCCCAACCCCCACCCCACAACAGGCCCTGGTGTGTGATGTTCCCCTTCCTGGGTCCAAGCGTTCTCATTGTTCAATTCCCACCTATGAGTGAGAACACGCGGTGTTTGGTTTTCTGTCCTTGTGATAGTTTGCCAAGAATGATGGTTTCCAGCTTCATCCATGTCCCTACAAAGGACATGAACTCATTCTTTTTTGTGGCTGCATAGTATTCCATGGTGTATATGTGCCACATTTTCTTAATCCAGTCTATCATTGATGGACATTTGGGTTGGTTCCAAGTCTTTGCTATTGTGAATAGTCCTGCAATAAACATACCTGTGCATGTGTCTTTATAGCAGCATGATTTATAATCCTTTGGGTATATACCCAGTAATGGGATGGCTGGGTCACATGGTATTTCTAGTTCTAGATCCTTGAGGAATCACCACACTGTCTTCCACAATGGTTGAACTAGTTTACAGTCCCACCAACAGTGTAAAAGTGTTCCTATTTCTCCACATCCTCTCCAGCATCTGTTGTTTCCTGACTTTTTAATGATCGCCATTCTAACTGGTGTGAGATGGTATCTCATTGTGGTTTTGATTTGCATTTCTCTGATGGCCAGTGATGACGAGCATTTTTTCATGTGTCTGTTGGCTGCACAAATGTCTTCTTTTGAGAAGTGTCTGTTCATATCCTTTGCCCACTTTTTGATGGGGTTGTTTGTTTTTTTCTTGTAAATTTGTTTGAGTTCTTTGTAGATTCTGGATATTAGCCCTTTGTCAGATGAGTAGATTACAAAAATTTTCTCCCATTCTGTAGGTTGCCTGTTCACTCTGATGGTAGTTTCTTTTGCTGTGCGGAAGCTCTTTAGTTTAATTAGATTCCGTTTGTCAATTCTGGCTTTTGTTGCCATTGCTTTTGGTGTTTTAGACATGAAGTCCTTGCCCATGCCTATGTCCTGAATGGTATTGCCTAGGTTTTCTTCTAGGGTTTTTATGGTTTTAGGTCTAACATTTAAGTCTTTAATCCATCTTGAATTAATTTTTGTATAAGGTGTAAGGAAGGGATCCAGTTTCAGCTTTCTACATATGGCTAGCCAGTTTTCCCAGCACCATTTATTAAATAAGGAATTATTTCCCCATTTCTTGTTTTTCTCAGGTTTGTCAAAGGTCAGATGGTTATAGATGTGTGGGATTATTTCTGATGGCTCTGTTCTGTTCCATTGGTCTATATCTCTGTTTTGGTACCAGTACCATGCTGTTTTGGTTACTGTAGCCTTGTAGTAGAATCTGAAGTCAGGTAATGTGATGCCTCCAGCTTTTTTCTTTTGCCTTAGGATTGACTTGGCAATGCAGGCTCTTTTTTGGTTCCATATGAACTTTAAAGTAGTTTTTTCCAATTATGTGAAGAAAGTCATTGGTAGCTTGATGGGGATGGCATTGAATCTATAAATTACCTTGGGCACTATGGCCATTTTCACGATATTGATTCTTCCTATCCATGAGCATGGAATGTTCTTCCATTTGTTTGTGTCCTCTTTTATTTCATTGAGCAGTAGTTTGTAGTTTTCCTTGAAGAGGTCCTTCACACCCCTTGTAAGTTGGATTCCTAGGTATTTTATTCTCTTTGAAGCAATTGTGAATGGGAGTTCACTCATGATTTGACTCTGTGTTTGTCTGTTTTGGTGTATAGCAATGCTTGTGATTTTTGCACATTGATTTTGTATCCTGAGACTTTGCTGAAGTTGCTTATCAGCTTAAGGAGATTTGGGGCTGAGACAATGGGGTTTTCTAAATAGACAATCATGTCATCTGCAAACAGAGACAATTTGACTTCCTCTTTTCCTAATTGAATACCCTTTATTTGTTTCTCCTGCCTGATTGTCCTGGTCAGAACTTCCAACACTATGTTGAATAGGAGTGGTGAGAGAGGGCATCCTTGTCTTGTGCTAGTTTTCAAAGGGAATGCTTCCAGTTTTTGCCCATTCAGTATGATATTGGCTGTGGGTTTGTCATAAAGGGCTCTTATTATTTTGAGATACGTCCCATTAATACTGAATTTATTGAGAGTTTTTAGCATGAAGGGCTGTTGAATTTTGTCAAAGGCCTTTTCTGCATCTATTGAGATAATCATGTGGTATTTGTCTTTGGTTCTGTTTATATGCTAGATTACATTTATTGATTTGCATATATTGAACCAGCCTTGCATCCCAGGGATGAAGCCCACTTGATCATGGTGGATAAGCTTTTTGATGGGCTGCTGGATTCAGTTTGCCAGTGTTTTATTGGGGATTTTTGCATCGATGTTCATCAGGGATATTGGTCTAAAATTCTCTTTTTTTTTTGGTTGTGTCTCTGCCAGGCTTTGGTATCAGGATGATACTGGCCTCATAAAATGAATCAATTTTCTATTGATTGGAATAGTTTTAGAAGGGATGGTACCAGCTCCTCCTTGTACCTCTGTTAGAATTTGGCTGTGAATCTGTCTGGTCCTGGACTTTTTTTAGTTGGTAAGATATTAATTATTGCCTAAATTTCAGAGCCTGTTATTGGTCCATTCAGAGATTCAACTTCTTCCTGGTTTAGTCTTGGGAAGGTGTTTGTGTCCAGGAATTTGCCCATTTCTCCTAGATTTTCTAGTTTATTTGTGTAGAGGTGTTTATAGTGTTCTCTGATGGTAGTTTGTATTTCTGTGGGATAGGTGGTGATATCCCCTTTATCATTTTTTATTGCATCTATTTGATTCTTCTCTCTTTTCTTTATTAGTCTTTCTAGTAGTCTATCAATTTTGTTGATCTTTTCAAAAAACCAGCTCCTGGATTTACTGATTTTTTGAAGGTATTTTTGTGTCTCTATCTCCTTCAGTTCTGCTCTGATCTTAGTTATTTCTTGCCTTCTGCTAGCTTTTGAATGTGTTTGCTCTTGCTTCTCTGGTTCTTTTAATTGTGATGTTAGAGTGTCAATTTTAGATCTTTCCTGCTTTCTCTTGTGGGTATTTAGTGCTATAAATTTCCCTCTACACACTACTTTAAATGTGTCCTAGAGATTCTGGTATGTTGTGTCTTTTTCTCATTGGTTTCAAAGAACATCTTTATTTCTGCCTTCATTTCGTTATGTACCCAGTAGTCATTCAGGAGCAGGTTGTTCAGTTTCCATGTAGTTGAGCGGTTTTGAGTGAGCTTCTTAGTCCTGAGTTCTAGTTTGATTGCACTGTGGTCTGAGAGACAGTTTGTTGTAATTTCTGTTCTTTTACATTTGCTGAGGAGTGCTTTACTTCCAACTATGTGGTCAATTTTGGAATAAGTACAATGTGGTGCTGAGAAGAATGTATATTCTGTTGATTTGGGGTGGAGAGCTCTGTAGATGTCTATTAGGTCTCCTTAGTGCAGAGTTGAGTTCAATTTCTGGTTATCTTTGTTAACTTTCTGTCCGTTGATCTGTCTAATGTTGACAGTAGGGTGTTAAAGTCTCCCATTATTATTGTGTGGGAATCTAAGTCTCTTTGTAGGTCTCTGAGGACTTGCTTTATGAATCTGCATGCTCCTGTATTGGGTGCATATATATTTAGGATAGTTAGCTCTTCTTGTTGAATTGATCCCTTTACCACTATGTAATGGCCTTCTTTGTCTCTTTTGATCTTTGTTGGTTTAAAGTCTGTTTTATCAGAGACTAGGATTGCAACCCCTGGCTTTTTTTGTTTTCCATTTGTTTGGTAAATCTTCCTCCATCCCTTTATTTTGAGCCTATGTATGTCTCTGCATGTGAGATGGGTCTCCTGAATACAGCACATTGATGGGTCTTGACTCTTTATCCAATTTGCCAGTGTGTGTCTTTTAATTGGAGAATTTATCCCATTTACATTTAAGGTTAATATTGTTATGTGTGAATTTGATCCTGTCATTATGATGTTAGCTGGTTATTTTGCTCGTTAGTTGATGCAGTTTCATCCTAGCATCAATGGTCTTTACACTTTGGCATGTTTTTGCAGTGGCTGGTACTGGTTGTTCCTTTCCATGTTTAGTGCTTCCTTCAGGAGCTCTTGTAGGGCAAGTTTGGTGGTGACAAAATCTCTCAGCATTTGCTTGTCTGTAAAGGATTTTATTTCTCCTTCACTTATGAAGCTTAGTTTGGCTGGATATGAAATTCTGGGCTGAAAATTCTTTTCTTTAAGAATGTTGAATATTGGCCCTCACTCTCTTCTGGCTTGTAGAGTTTCTGCTGAGAGATCCACTATTAGTCTGATGGGTTTCCCTTTGTGAGTAACCCAACTTTCCTCTCTGGCTGCCCTTAACATTTTTTCCTTCATTTCAACTTTGGTGAATCTGGCAATTATGTGTCTTGGAGTTGCTCTTCTTGAGGAATATCTTTGTGGCGTTCTCTGTATTTCCTGAATTTGAATGTTGGCCTGCCTTGCTAGGTTGGGAAAATTCTCCTGGATAATATCCTGCAGAGTGTTTTCCAACTTGGTTCCATTTTCCCCGTCACTTTCAGGTACACATCCATCAGACGTAGATTTGGTCTTTTCAGATAGACCCATATTTCTTGGAGGCTTTGTTCATTTCTTTTTACTCTTTTTTCTCTAAACTTCTCTTCTTGCTTCATTTCATTCATTTGATCATCAATCATGATACTCTTTCTTCCAGTTGATTGAGTCAGCTACTGAAGCTTGTGCATTCATCACGTAGTTCTCGTGCCATGGTTTTCAGCTCCATCAGGTCATTTAAGGACTTCTCTACACCGGTTATTCTAGTTAGCCATTCATCTAATTTTTTTTCAAGGTTTTTAGCTTCTTTGCAATGGGTTCAAACTTCCTCCTTTAGCTCAGAGAAGTTTGATTGTCTGAAGCCTTCTCTCAACTCGTCAAAGTTATTCTCCATCCAGCTTTGTTCTGTTGCTGGTGAGGAGCTGCACGCCTTTGGAGGGGGAGAGGCACTCTGATTTTTAGAATTTTCAGTTTTTCTGCTCCGTTTTTTCCCCCATCTTTGTGGTTTTATCTACCTTTGGTCTTTGGTGATGGTGACATACAAATGGAGTTTTGGTGTGGATGTCCTTTCTGTTTGTTAGTTTTCCTTCTAACAGTCAGGACCCTCAGCTGCAGGTCTGTTGGAGTTTGCTGGAGGTCTACACCAGACCCTGTTTGCCTGGGTATCAGCGGTGGAGGCTGCAGAACAGCGAATATTG
This sequence comes from Piliocolobus tephrosceles, assembly GCF_002776525.5. Lineage (NCBI taxonomy): Eukaryota > Metazoa > Chordata > Mammalia > Primates > Cercopithecidae > Piliocolobus > Piliocolobus tephrosceles. Next base: position 216,351,607 of record NC_045434.1, read on the forward strand.
CTGAACAGCAAATGTTGCTGTCTGATTGTTCCTCTGGATGTTTCATCTCAGAGGGTACCCGGCCATGTGAGGTGTCAGTCTGCCCCTACTAGGGGGTGCCTCCCACTTAGGCTACTTGGGGGTCAGGGACCCACTTAAGGAGGCAGTCTGTCCTTTCTCAGATCTCAAACTCCGTGCTGGGAGAACCACTACTCTCTTCAAAGCTATTGGACAGGGACATTTAAGTCTGCAGAGGTTTCTGTTGCCTTTTGTTGGGCTATGCCCTACCCACAGAGGTGGAGTCTACAGAGGAAGGCAGGCCTCCTTGAGCTGCAGTGGGCCCCACCCAGTTTGAGCTTCCCAGCCTCTTTGTTTACCTACTCAAGCCTCAGCAATGGAGGGTGCCCCTCCCCCAGCCTCCTGCCGCCTTGCAGTTGGATCTCAGACTGCTGTGCTAGCAATGAGGGAGGCCCTGTGTGTGTGGGACCCTCCGAGTCAGGCGCAGGATATAGTCTCCTGGTGTGCCGTTTGCTAAGACCATTGGAAAAGCGCAATATTAGGGTGGGAGTGACCTGATTTTCCAGGTGCCCTCTGTTACAGCTTCACTTGGCTAGGAAAGGGAATTCCCTGACCCCTTGTGCTTCCCGGGTGAGGTGATGCCTCATCCTGCTTCGGCTGACACTTGGTGCATTGCACCCACTGTCCAGCAAGCCCCAGTGAGATGAATCTGGTACCTCAGTTAGAAATGCAGAAATCACCCATCTTCTGCATCGCTCACACTGGGAGCTGTAGACTGGAGCTGTTCCTATTTCGCCATCTTGGAACCACTCTGTTGAGTGTTTAATACCACGTTTAACTATGTCATTTATAAAGCTGATTAGGTTCTAAAAAGGAATGAAGCAGCCAGACATATTTATCTTGCAACAGAAGAGTATGGTTGTTTGAATGTTGGGTGTATGTTTCTACAGACAGGAAATAAACCATTTCTGTGTGTGACCTTAGAGGCAGACTTGAGGTTTCAGAGAAGTAGACCTCCATCTGTCAAAAGGAAGGGATTTCTCAAAGTCTGAGCAATTCAAAGTTGGAATAGGCCACCCAACCAGGCCTGTCCCAGTAGAGGTTGGGTCAGCCTAGGCAGGACTCATGCAGCTGGGTCTGGGATGGGGTGGAGGGGATGAGATCAAAGGTACTCAAGTGTGTTGAAAGATCTGAGGTCTTAGGAGGGTTGGCACCAGAATAGCTCTTCAGGGAGGGTTTCCAAGGGCAGCCTTTCAGCATTTTCCCCACAGGAATCTTGCATATGCCTCTCTGCCTGCTGGTCATTACTGGCCTCTCTCATTTTACTGGGACTACAAAGAATAATGCTTGTGGGGCGATAAAACTCAGCAGTCAGCTAGTCACTCTCTACCGGAAGACTAGATCTTATCTTGGCAGAGATAAAACTCCCATCTGGACACGACAGCCCTTGCCTTTATGATGGGGACTTGGCCCATCTCAGAGGGCTGCTCATGCCCAATTTTCAGCACTGAATTTTCTACGTTTCAAATGTTTAGAGGGTTCAGAAGCCAATGCTAGAATCGTGTACTGTGTATTGTGTTGGGGGCACTTTGTCCCACAGACATGTACCACCCTGGGAGATGGGATGGGAGACAGAGAGGTGTAGCCCAGCTCCACTCCATCATCACAGAGATGTTAGATGAGTAATGTGTCCCATGAAAGATGCCACATCGTGCAGTAGCCTTGGATTTTATTAACCAGAAAGGAGACCTGATCCGAGCTGTTATATGATGAAATGGACACTCAGGAAAATTTCAAATTTCTCATTACAGAGGAGAAGGATGGGAAAACAAGGAGCCACTTGCATTTAGAACACAAAGCCAGTTCTCTTTCCCTGTTCTCTGTATTTGTGGATTCCTGGCTCTCTAGCACCACGCACCTACCTTGTCATCACTGCCAACTTCCACCCAGCTCATTTTCTGCAGACAGCCACGTTTCCTTTCAGCTGCCTCTGCCGCCTCTTTTGTTCTCATTTGCTTTATATCTGGGCAGCATTATAACTGTCTCACACAGCCTTTGATGAAAGCAGAGGAAGTGAGCAAGGTTCCAATGAAATAAGAAACAAACAAACAAATTTAGGAACTTGGAGAATGTCTTGTCCAACCTCCTACTGCAGACTGTAGAGTCAACAAATCCATTGGTTTGTAAAACTTCCTTAACGTGGAGTGATATTGAGAATGTTTGCAGACTGCATTTGTGAGTATCTTGAAGAAGATACCATCTTGAAGGTTACTGTCACTTTAGCTGTGCAAGTAAATGCAATCTAAAAGGGTATGATTTCTTTCTCAAGTTCAGATTGGTAGATTGTAGACATTTCAAAACTAGTGATATATCTTCTTTGAGACAAAAATTTTCATGGAACTGCAATCTATGAAACAGGGAGAAATGAGTTATGCTGATTGAGGTAGGGTCAAGGGTCCATGTATCCGTCCCTGGACATCCCAGGCATCTTCTAAAGCAAATTTTAAGCCTCCTGCTATAAGTAAAGGGGAAACAACAAATGGACTCCATCCAGGCTGCGGCATTTTGGTGGTTCAGGGCTTCCCATAAGAGTTTACAGCCCAATTTACTCATTTAACAAACATTTATGGAGTGTCTGCCATATGTCAGGTCTTGCTGGGTATTTGGGATACACCAACAGATGAGAAAAACAAGGTCCCTGTTTTTATAGGGCTTAGATTCCAGCAAGTGACACTGGCACATTTTGCTACATGTCATGCAGGAAATGAACAGGATAATGAGATGGAGCCACAGGGTAGGGGCTGCTGGCTGGAGAAAGGGCTGTCCTTGTTGACTTACCCATCTGAGTTTCATGGTGCCTTTCTCCCCCAGGCCCACTCATTTTTCTGAGACCTAGCACCACCTGAAAGGAGGTCCTTAAATGCCCTGTGTTTCCTGAGGCAAACCAGAAAGCAGAGACTTCTTCAGGGAAGGACTGATAGAAGAGGCAAACTTCACAAAACACCTTTTCCAGTCTTCTTGAAAATGATTGTGATGTAAGGCACATCTGGACATTTGTAGACAGATTGAAGGTGGGCATGTTTGGATGACAATTAGGAATGATGATGAGCTTAGCTCTCCTTTCTAGGAATCATAGATCACTAGCAGGGGAGTTATACATCCTTGATTTGGGCCAGTGAAGACTCTCAGGGAGATTGTTTAGCTACCAGGGCATCTGAGAAGCAAAGCTGAGGTCTTAGCAAGAGACTGCCCTGCCAACCCAAGTTGAGTGCCAAAACAGCTGCCTTCCTCCTCCATCTCTTCTTTTTCAGAACCGTGGAGAGTTCTGACCATCCTCCTTGTCTTCTACATGCAACAGAACGCAGTTCACTCTCCAAGAGTTAAGATGGTACAGCAAAGCATGAAAAGTTACAAAGAAATGGGGAAAAGATGCAGACAGGCTTTTGTATGAAGCAGTTTCATTCCTTAACAACTATATTCAAACCGTACCTCAATGAACCAAACCCCATGCAATGAAAGAGTTTCTTATTAAACAAACACAATAAAACAATTGGAAAGTAATCTTTTTTTAATGAAAAAAAAAAGCTTTATTGAGGTGTAATTAGCACCTCAATAGGTGAATACATTTAGTTTAGAATAAACTACACATATTTAAGGTGTATAATGGCTGGACTGTGTCCTCCCACCTGGACATTTGTTGAGACATTTGTCTTAGTACCTGAGAATGTGACTGTGTTTGGAGACAGGGTCTTTAAAGAGGCAAGCAAGTTAAAATGAGCTTATTGGGTAGACCTCTTATGCCACATGACTGATGTCCTCATAGAAGAGGAGATTAGGGCACAGACACACACAGAGGGAAGATGAGAAGGCATGGGAGAAGACAACCACCTATACACCAGAAAGAGAGGCCTCAGAAGGAACCAACCCTGCTGACACTTTGACTCTGAGCTTCTAGCCTCCGAGACTGAGAACATAAATCTGTGTTGTTGAAGCCATTCAGTCTGAGGTACTTTGTTACGGTAGTCCTTGTGAACTTCGTTACAGCAGCCCTTGTGAACAAATACACTACTGCAATGATAACAATAATGAACACGTTTGTTATCCCTGCAGACTTCCTCCTGGTCATTCGTAGCCCCTCCCATGTTCCCTTCCCTCCCTGTTCCTAGGCACCACCACTGCTCTGCTTTCAGTCACTGTGGATTAGTTAGTATTTTGTAGAATTTTGTAGAACCGGAATCATACAGGATGCACTCTTTTATTGGAGGGGGGTAGGTCTTGCTTCTTTCATTAAGCTTAATTATTCTGACATTCATTCATTTTGCAGCATGTATCAGTAGTTCAATTTTTGTTTATTGCTAAGTCGTATTCCAGATATACCAGGATTTTTTTGTCACTTCACCTGACGATGGGCATTCTGATTGTGTCCAATTTGTGACAATTATAAATAAAACTGTTAGGAATATTTGTACACAAGTCTTTGTATGCACCTAAGACTTATTTCCTCTTGGGTAAATGTAAGTATGTGGGTGTGGAATGGCTAAATTGTATGGTAGGTGTATAATTAACTCTTTAAGAAACTCTAAACCTTTTCCCCAAGTACTGGTGCTATTTTATATTTCTACCAGCAGTGTATGAGAGTTCTAGTGCCTCTACATACGCACAAGTGCTTGCTATGATCAATTTTTTCAATTTTAGACATTCTAATCAATGTGTAGTAGGATCTCCTTGTGGTTTTAATTTGCATTTCTCTAGTGACTAATGATACTCAGCATCTTTTCATGTGCTTATTTGCCATTGGAACATCTTTTCTGGTGAAGTATCACTTCAAAGATTGTTCCAGTTTTTAAAAATTGGGTCATTTATTTTTAAAAAATATATTCTTCTTATATATTCTGGAGACAAGCCCTTTGTCTAATATCTGACCTATCTAACAAGGTCTTTGACACATTGCAACTGTACTTTTCTTAGACTGTGGCTTGTCTTTTCATTTTATTGACAGTATCTTTCAAATAACATGAGTTTTAAATTTTGGTGAAATCTAATTTATCAATTTGTTTCTTTATGAATTGTGATTTTGGTGTCAAATAAAAAAATATTTGCCCACCTCAAGGTCACAAAGCCTTCTTGCTAGGAATTTTACAGCTTTATACTTTTAGGTTTTGTATTTAGAACTAAGACCTATTCTGAGTTAATTTTTATAGGCGGTACAAGGTGTGAATTGAAGTTTATTTTGTCTTGCATGTGGGTAAGCAATCATTTCAGTATCATTTGTTGAAAAGATTATTCTTTATCTATTGAATTGTCTTTGCACCTTTGTAAAAGAAAAACCACAACAGTTATCCATATATGTGTGGGTCTGTTTCTGAACTCTCTTTTATTCCATTGATCATTTATTGATGCTGATATCAATGCTATACTGTCAAGATTGCCATAGCTTTACAATAAGTGTTGACATCAGCTAGTTCTTTTTCAACATGGTTTTGGCTATTTTGGTCCTTAGCATGCATTTCCTTATGAATTTTAGAATCAGTTTGTCACTCTCTACATAAAAAGCTTGCTGTCATTTTGAATGGGATTGCCTTGAATCTATGGAACCCCTGGGGAAAGCTGTCACCTTTTTTATTTTTTTTGAGACAGAGTCTTACTCTGCTGCCCAGGTTGGAGTGCTCACTGGAACCTCCACTTCCCGGATTCAAGCAATTCTTGTGCCTTGGCCTCCCGAGTAGCTGGGATTACAGGCATGTGCCACCATGCCTGACTAATTTTTGCATTTTTAAAGTAGAGATGGGGTTTCACCATGTTGGCCAGGCTGGTCTTGAACTCTTGGCCTAAAGTGATCCACCCCCCCTTGGTCTCCCAAAGTGCTGGGATTACAGGTGTGAGCCGCTGTGCCTGATCTGTCATCTTAACTATAATGCATCTTGTCATCCATGGACACAGTGTATATTTCCATTTATTGAAGTCTTCTTTAATTTCTCTTCGCAATGTTTTGTAGTTTTTGGTGTACAGATATTTCACCTCTTTTATTAGATTTATCCCTAAATATTCATTTCTATAATATTTATCTTTAAATATTTTATTTTTGATGCTATTATATATGGTTTTATCTTTTAAATTTCAATTTCCAATTGTTTGTTGTTCCAATTGTGTTGGAACACAAATTGTGTATTATTCATTTTTTTGTTTGTACAATTAAATTTTGTCTCTTGATCTTGTGTTATGCAGCCTTGCTAAACTCACTCATCTGTAGAATCTGTCTCATTCCTGATTTTGGTAACTTGTGTATTTTCTGTTTTCTGTTCTGATCAGTCGGGCTATTCAGATCAGGTTGATCAATTTAACTGGTTTTCTCAAAGACCAACTTTGGATTTCACTGATTTTTTCCCCACTTTTCCCCTGTATTTTTGATTTCTGCTCTGATCCTTATGATTTCCTCTCTTCTATTTACTTTGGGTTTAAATTTCTCTCCTTTTTCTAGTTTCTTTTTTTTTTTTTTGAGACGGAGTCTTGCTCTGTCGCCCAGGCTGGAGTGCAGTGGTGCGATCTCGGCTCCCTGCAAGCTCCGCCTCCCAGGTTCATGCCATTCTCCTGCCTCAGCCTCCCGAGTAGCTGGGACTACAGGCACCTGCCACCATGCCTGGCTAATTTTTTATATTTTATATTTTTAGTAGAGACGGGGTTTCACCATGTTAGCCAGGATGGTCTCGATCTCCTGACCTCGTGATCCACCTGCCTCGGGCCTCCCAGCGTGCTGGGATTATAGGCGTGAGCCACTGCGCCCGGCCTTTTCTAGTTTCTTAAGGTGGAAGCTGAAGTTGTTGACGTCACTCAGTCCAGGACTAATTATTCCCCATGACTGAAGCAAGACTCTTCTGGGTAGTCGACTCAACGTCCCACAAACGATGAAGTTTTCTAGTCTAGTTGGTGTTAACAGGCAGCATCCCCCACCAGTGGGCTCCGTTCTCTCTAATCCTTGGGTGAGTCTTTCTATAGACTTGAGTCATTTTCTCCCAAGCATGTGCCAGTCACTGCCCAGCTGAGTACTCAAGGGGGTCACCTGCAAATCTCCAGAGCCCTCTCTGTCCCATACAACTCTCTTCCATGTCCCCTGTCCTGCAAACTCTTGCTGCCTTGGTCTCCCAAGACTCAGCTAAGCCTCCTCAGCTGAGGCCATCCTCTGTGCTCTGTCTGTGCCATAGCAGGCAATGGGAGGTGGTCAGCTGGGGCGATCTTGGGGCTTGCTTCTTTTGTTTCCCATCTCTCAGGGGGTCGTGGATCTTCATTGTCTGATGTCCAAACATGTCTTGACCATTTTCATTTGGTCCTTTTAAAAAATTTGAACCAACACATTGGCTCCCCTGGGGCCTTGTTGACTCATTCTACTGATCTTAGGACTTGGCCTCCATAATCCCCTGAACCAATTCTTTATAATAAATCTCTTTCTTATATATTATTATATTATTATATAATATATAATATTAACATATATTATATTATATTATATTACATATTCTTATATATATTATGTACAAATCTATACATAAGTATAGATTTATATATGCATCATATTGGTTCTGTGCCTCTGGAAAGCTCTGAAGAACAGAGATACTTGTTTGTTTCAGGCTGGAGGGTAAATCTGGTCCCTGTCTTTCTATCTTGCTCAGAAGAGGGAGTGCCGAATGTATCAATCTGTATGGATACCAAGAATCATTTTGTGCAACACAGATCATTTCTCCATCGTTCATTGATTCAGGAAGTTTGGGTGTTCACAGGTTGGGTTTGCTTGTTGGGGAACTCATGGCCACCATAAGGGAAAATCACTGGCCTTCAGGAGCAGAGCACTGGTTGGCTGTTGAGTGGATTTTCACGAATAGGGTCTGCTGTGCCAGGCGAACCTTCCCTGGTTCCAGCTCTCTGAAATGCAAGCCAGATGCTACACAATTTGCTCACGACCTCCCAATCCTCCCCTCGTTTGGCCAAATGGTTGCACAGCAGCCAGGGTGCTGGCCACAGAGAAGTCGGGGTGTGGCTGGCATGCTTTCCTCTCCCCTCTGCCTTGTTAGAGTGATGGCTTCTGTCCCCTGCCCACGTATTACAGGCCCCATAAAGCAGGCTTGATTACACAGTTGTGTTAGCTTGCTGACATGTAAAGACAGCCCTGTGATTAATCAGCCCTGAGCTGGGCTCTCTGGGAGCGATGGCTGTCCTGAGGAACATCTGACAGCACGTCTGCCCTGGGTCTTGCATGGGTGAAAACCATTTCTGCTCCTGAGAGAGTTTTCCAGGCTGCACTTAAGAATTTTTATGGGTTTGTGGTGACATTTCCATTTTAATTTGCTAATTATTATTGGTGAAATTGAGAGGCAACTCCAGATTTATTGGCATTTCACAGTCTGTTGTGCTCCATCTACAGCTGTGGATCTTAACAGCCAGGAGGGCAACCTGCCCTGCCCCGTGTGCATTAACCCGCTCGGCACCTGGGAGCAGGAGCACTGCTGGCAGGTGTGGACCAGCTCCTATATCGTGGGGACCCTGTGAAGGAAGCGGGTCTGTATCTGCTGATAAACACTCCTACCATCTTCACCAGGCCAGACAGCTTCTTAGGGGATCAGACATAGTTGCAGAGAGAGCCTTGGTTGCTCTGGCTGTTCTGTCTCCGTGGGACCACACCCGATCTTCCTCTGTCTCTTCCAGGCTTTCCTGGCTGCCAGAAGCTTAACACAAACAGTGCATCCTGGATCCAGTTCCTCCACAACACCACACAAGTGCGGTCAGGAAGGTCTTTTCATTGGTTCTGTTGTTCCTAATGTTTACAACAAGTCAATGTCTCTTGATTTTTCTCTGGAACACACACACACACACACACAAACACACACACACACTTTGACTTACGGTTGGCACTACCATTTAAAATATTTTTATTTATATATTTTAAGTCTTTTCTATCACCACCACCTTTCCCCATATTTATATGTGCTGTTGCATTGCCCCATCATTGTTTAATATGTATCACCCTCTTTCCATCCCATAAATAGGAAATTCCTCAAGGACAGCATTGATGCCAGCTCCTCATTCTGCAACCCCCGTTGCACAAGGCTGTGCAAACAGGAAATGTGAGTGCTTTGACAATTAATAATTTGGTCCATATGTTCCCTGAAATGTTTACAACCCAGGAACACTGGAAATAAGTGACCAACTACAGAAAATATCTTTGCTAAATTACCGTCCTTGAAAAAATATAATGGTTGTTAAAAATGAGACTTGGGAATCTACAATAATATAGGGAAACACTTATGCCATAATGTTAAGTGGAAGGTCGATTAAAATATAAGTAGCCTATGATTCTAACTATATGAATGTATTATTATTTTGCTATTTATTTAAACCCAATTTTGTTCCACAAAGAATTTAAGACAAATGGTACAAATACGTATATAGTCACAGACATCTGAAAAAGCATTAAACAAAAAACCATGATTGTTCCCTTCCTTCCCAAGTAGCATGTGGGAAAAGGCAGTATCATTCTTTTAGGTGAGGTCCCGACTGACAACAGCAATGAGAAGATTCTGGGCGTGCTTTGCCTCCCTTAGAGACCTAGATGTGAAGACGGGGTTTGAAATTCATTATCTGCTGAGATGAGAAACCACAAACATCTCTACTCTGGGTTCTGATGCTGAACAGGGCTTGTGCCCACACGTGCATCACCAAGAACCTGCAGAGCAACCTGGTCCCTGCCCAGCGATGCCCATGGATGCTGTACCAGAGAGAAGAGGCTCAAAATGCCCCACACCCAGTGGGTTCAGTCAGAGCATCTAATTCTTGGCCGGGCCACCTGGCAGCAAGCGTGACTCCACTCCCGTTAGAGTGGAAGATAGCAGGAGACCTGTTGCAGGACCCTCTCCCAGGGCTACTTCTTCTTAATTTTTTTTAAAAAATTGTTGTTGTTGTTGTGGTGGTGGTGGTGGGGTGTGTGTGTGTGTGTGTGTGTGTGTGTATGACAAAGTATTGCTCTGTCGCCCAAGCTGGAGTGCAGTGATGTGATCTTGGTTCACTGCAACCTCCGCCTTCTGGGTTCAAGCGATTTTCCTGCCTCAGCTTCCTGAGTAGCCAGGATTACAGGCATGTGCCACCATGCCCGGCTAATTTTTGTATTGTTAGTAAAGATGAGGTTTCACCATGTTGGCCAGGCTAGTCTTGAACTCCAGACCTCAGGTGATCCACCCACCTCGGCCGCCCAAAATGCTGGGAATACGGGTGTGAGCCACCTCGCCCTGCTTGGGGCTACTTCTTGGGTCACTGGAGCTGCTCCCTGCTCAGCCTGTGAGTGATGAGGTTCAGATGCCTGTTTTCCAGACACCCTCACTCAGCCCTCGCATCTGGGCTAGAAGTAGGAAATTCAGTTCTAACTGAGTCTTGAAAATCACAAGAGAGTTTTCATTTGGGATTGGAGGTGGGAGGGCCCTTCCTGAATTTCCCTGGGTGGCCCAGCAGAGGGAGTGCGGCTCCCAAAGGCTGCACCCTCTCCCCTTGCTTTGCCACTGGGCTCAGATCAAATGAATTCAGCCTCAGCACTGACTGTGTGCTGGTCAGCTCCCAGCATTGGGAATCTGGCTCAGTCTACCCCGAGAGACATGCGAAACTGAAGGAATGAAACAGGCTCTCCCTAGACCTCACCTGAATCCCAGGACGGCATATTTAGGAGGCTGCCTTACTCAGGGGGTCCTGCCTGTTATGTCTTCCCCTAATCACGCTGTGCCTACCTCTGGAACACAGAGGGTCTCCACGGTGTCAGTGATTGCTTTGAAGTTGCTTTTCCTCAAAATAAATTTGGCGTGTTTCTCAAGAGGACGTTCTGTTCCTTACCAGGTGCAGCTACTGATCAAAACTTTCTGCAGTGGGGCAGGAACTATGCTTACCCGGGGCTCCTTAGTGGCCTCTAACGAACACGCCTTCCACAGTTTGAGACACTTGAAGAGGCCCAGAGGAAGGCGTTTTTATGCAATATTTTCTGCCCTATGCCCTGTGACTCTTTAGGAGACATGAGGTATCAGGAATAAAGCTATCATGGGGGCTTAGAAGATGCAGAGGGACCACTGTCCCCACTGGGGGGCTACCATGTGTGCCTGTGGCTCTGACTGTTCTCTGCACCATTGCAAAAAGGCAACAGTGGCCTGGGCCCAGGGACCAGCACTTCAGTCTAGTCTTAAGATTCACATCTACTTTTTTTTTTTTTTTTTTTTGCCTTGGCCTGACCAATAGAAGTTGTCCGCCCGGCCCCCGCCACCACCACACACACCCCAAAGAGGGTGAGGGGATGGGGCCATGTGAGCCGCAGGCTGTTTGGCTGGAAATAGCTCTCTCAGACCACAGCAGCCTGAAGATGATGGATCAGGGCTAAGGGCATTGCAATATGCGTGCAGGAGGGCCAGGCTGCAGCGGGGGATAATTTGAAACTAAAGCACAGAAATGGGTCTGGGGGAGCCTGGCTAGCAGGTGAAGGAGTCCCACACGTTAGCAAGCCTTCTAGTTTCTGCCTTCAAGACTGAGCTAGAATCCAACTGCTTCTCCCACCTCCATGGCGAGCACCCCGCCCAGGCTGCACCCTCCCTTGTCTGGGTCACTGCAGCAGTGTCTGAACTTCTGCCTTTCTGCTTCTATGCTTGTTCTGTAGCAGCCAGAGGGATCCTTCTAAAACCCAAGGCAGCTCATGTCCTGCCTGTCCCCAGAGCCCTCCCATGGCTCTCTGTAGTGGATTAATATAATGTCCCTCCCAAACTCATGTCCACCGACATAGATTCTTTGCTTGACCAAGCTTTAGCCAGGTCCCCGAACCATCTCCTAGGCCCCTCTTTGCACTTTCTTGTAAAATCCAGTTTTAGCAAAGAACCAAGGTGTGTCAGTTTAACAAAGCCCACTACACCTTGATATCTGACCACCTCAGCCATGTCTGATGGAGTTCCTCATTCTCCATCATGCCCCAGCAATATCTGGTCACCCTGGCCTGCCTTCAGCAAGAATCCCATTAGGTGGGTTTAGGCAGAATCCCCCTTACCTCTAATGTTTCCTCTTGACAGTTTTCCATCCACAGACCCCACCCTGCTCTTTGGTTATAAATCCTCCCCTGCCTGGGCTGTGTTCAGAGTGGAGCCCAATCTCTTTCTCCTACTGCAAAATCCCATTGCTGTGATCCCTGTGCCTATCTCAAAGGTCCTCAGTGAACTCTTCCTTACTGTACTTTAACAAGCATCATGGAAGAATTTTTTAACACGACCTGGAACCTCAGCATATGACTTTATTTGGCCCTAAGGGCCTTGCAGATGCAATTAGTTAACGATTGACATGCAAACACATTGGATTAGGGTGGGCCCCAAATCTAGTAACTGGTGTCTTTAGAAGACACAGACACAGAGAGAAGGCCACGTGAAGAGGAAGGTTGAGGCTGGAGTGAGGTGTCTACAAGCTCAGGAAGGCCAAGGGTTGCTGGAGCCAACCAGAGCTGGCAGAGGCAGAGAAAGATTCTTCCTCAGGTCCTCCCAGGGGGCGTGGCCTTCCGGCACTTTGGTTTGGACCTCTGGCCTCCAGAACAATGAGAATACATTGCCGTTATTTTAAGCCATCTGGTTTGTGGCGATTTGTTGCAGTATTCCCAGGAAACTCATAAATCTCCAATTGACTTAGAGAAAAGCCCAAACCATCCAAAGGCCTCAAGACCCCACACAGCACCCCGCTCCTCCTGCGGCTCTTGGAGTCACCTCTCATTCCCCTCCCCGCCCAGCCCAACTTCTGCGCTACCGACCCCTCCCTTGCCTCTCAAGCCCTTTGGACCCCCTCCCCATCAGGGCCTTTGGAGGGACAGCTCCTCTGCCTGCACCCTCATGACCTGCATGTCTGAGATGCTCACTTCTTCCTTCTGCTTCAGTCTCTGCACAGAAGGTGCCTTCTCAGGCACTCTACCCTGACTGCCCCCTTCACATTTCCCCTCTCTCGGCCTCCTTACTGTAATTAATTTATTTCCCGAAGCATCTGACACGAGATCTCTTCTGTTGTTGGCTGTGTCTGCTTGGGCAGGCCGTCTGCATTGCTCCCCTGGTGTATGTGGAGCACAGGAGGGGTTCACTGAGCGAAGGAAAGGATGGCTTTCTTCTGCTCTGGAAAGACCCACCCCCACACGCTCCCGAGCCCACGCCAGGTCCCGAGAGGTAGATGAACCCCATGGGGAATCAGGTTGCAGCTCCTGCCTCCAGGAAGGCAGCCTCTAGGCTTTGAGGCTCACACGGTAACCATGCAAACATTTTAAGAGCAGTATTTATGCATGTCAATTGCATGCATTTTTAATATCTGTATATACAGAAGGAGTTTGTGTGCGTAGTGAGATTATTAATGCATTATACACATATTATGCCTATATGCGTATAAAAATAGATTAAAAGACTAGAAGTCTCCAGTCAGAGAGAACATGTACAGCTGAGGGTTTCCTGGGGCCTGATGTTAGTTCTGTGCCTGGTGGCTCGGGATTTACCCACTTTAATACCTCGCCGAGTCTGCTAATTCTGCCTTCTGTCAGCCTCTCTGTTCCTACCTAGATGGCACCAGGGCAGCTGCCACCGCAGAAGTTTATGACCATATTTGTCGCTGTTTTTGGAAATGAACGGCTTTACAGGGTGTTCGCTCCTATGCGGAACATCTCCCAGCACGCGGTGTCACATTGAGGCCAGCACCAATTCGGGCTGGCGTCTGGCGGGGTTAAGGAAGCCACCGAGGAAAAGCAAAAAGGGGAGAAAAGCCTCTGCGTAGAAACAGCTGTCAGATCCTTCTTGTGCGTGTGTCTTAAAGGTGGTGGAGTAGAAAGACAGAGTGTCGCAGCAATTTTCCACGACAGTCAGGATGGTTGGCTGGTTTGTGGACTGCCCAGGGTTCACGCTTCCCCCATGCCGGGGTCTTTATGGACCATTTCACTGCTCATTAGTGTCGCCACTGAGGGGCAGCGGGTGGGGGGCGGGATGGACGGAGAAGTCCAAGTGAGTGCTTGCCAGAGGCTCTGGGGAAGGCGCTGCTGGTGGGCAGGGGTATGGGACAGAGACTCTGTCCCAGCGTCTGGCTGTTTTCTACCACGTGGGAGACCCTCTCTTGCATTAGTTGATCCGTAACTGTGCTGTGTCTGACCGCTGTGGTTTCCCAGGGAGGATGTCTTGGGGGTCGGTTTTCCTGTGGCTGTGCTGAGTGGCTGCAAACCACGCAGATGGCCTCAGCCCTGGTCCTGGTATCTTGTCCTTGTCTCTCAGTGGGTCAGGCCACACGTGGACAGCCTCCCAAGGCCCCTTGAGGACGTGGACTATAACCCATTTCTACTCTCTCTGGGACTCCAATCACACTCCTTCTAGGGGCGCTTCTCTGAGGTCATGACTGGGGGGTCTGACCCTCCCTGCACCATGCACCTCTCCTTCAGGGCCTCTTCAGTCTCCTGCAGTCTTGGTTCTTCCTCTTCAGCACAGACACAGCTGTGTCTCCTCTTGGTCTCCCGCCCCTGCCTTCTGCCCAGGCTGTCCACAATTCCCTGTGGGCTCCTCTCGCATCCCAGAGACTCTTTAACTGGAGATACAAATAACTCTCGTGTTGTTGCCAAAATCAATGGAAAAATTCTACGTCTCCAAGTTTGCGGTTGATGTTCTGGGATCATGTGACACAGCTCACTCTGTTGGTTGTGACTCGATTCCTTTCTCGATGGCCTCTCATTCCCAGCTCCCTGCAAGGGCCACCTGGCTCAGACGTTCTCACCTTACCATGCATCAGCCTTCCTCCATGTTCTTCCTCTGAAACCATCCTGGGGCCCAGCCCTGAGAGCCGAGGCCTCAGAATCCACTTCCAAGTCTGCTTGTTCCCTGGGACTCCACACAAACCCCTCAATCTCAGGATGCTTAGGCTTGACTCAGCCTCCCCTCCGCTATTTCCCTCTCATCTTGGTGAATGGACCGGACCCCCGCAGTACCCAGGCTGGAAGTTAGAATCTTTCTGGAATCTTCCTTTTTGCTTACTGCTACATCTAATGGTTTCCAATATCTTGGTTCTTCTGGCTGGCCTTCACCTTTGAATTGGTCTCCTCTTTTCCAGCACTACGTTCCTTGTCTTTGACTCTTCAAGGGTGGCCCCTGACCCCAGCAGTCCTTGCTAAGGAGCCTCTGAGTGCGTCCCCCACAGAGTCCCACCCACCTGTGCAGCTCCACCCTCCGGTGGCTATTGTGCAACGCCAGGAAGGAATATCCAGGAAGCAGTTTGTTGAAGTTGGATGAAAACATAGGAGCATCTTTAGGCTGGATATTGTTACCTAAGACGAGGTTCACATGGAGGTTAAAGGAAATGGCTTTTATCTAGAAACAAAGAATTGCATTTCGGGTACACTGGATCAGGACAGCCCTGAAGAGGGTCCTAACAGGCAGTGCAGGAGAGTTTTTCTCATAGGAGATTTCTGCAGAAAGTTGTTTTCGGAGGCTGTCATTGGTGGGTCATAAATCTTAAATGGCAAACCTGTACTGATTGGTCAGTTAATGAGGGTACTCTCAGCTGGGAGATGCTGAAGGCTGGTGGACACTGACTTCAGCTGTTATTCAAGTCTATGGGAACATGCTGCGGCTTGACCTTTAGCAGGTGTGGGAGCAATCCTCCCGCCATCTCCCTGCTCCACTTTGGAAACTTAGTTCCTTCATTTTCTCTCACTGTATACACATACTGATTGCTCATTTTTCTTTCACTGTATCCTACATTGAGATCAATTATATCTCAATAAAACTGTTCAAGAATGATTCTTGAACATCCAAGCATAGAAATGTTTTCTTTGTGGATTTCTGCCTGGCAGCCCCACGGCTGGCTCAAGCCTGTCCTGGCCACCCCTTTGGCCAGGGCCTACAGCCTCTTTCAGCTCCCTTGTTGCCTTAATCACACAACCTTTCCAGGCTAGCAGGTCTGGAAGGCATTGTGTCCTGCGAATCTCAGGATCCCAGGATTAGGAACATGAGAGCTGAGGACAGAACATAGGATGCCCTCTCTCACGCATGGCATCTTCAACTCCCAGAGCTGCCGGAGCTACGGTGGCGCCCGGTATCCCAGCCTCCAGTGGAAGCACCGGTTTTTCATGGCAATCTCTCAACTGCTGCAGATATGATTGGTACTCAGCTTTCGTTTCTTTTGTCTTGAAAGCCACCTGTGGAGCCCTGCTAACACTGCTCCTTAGCCCTTTTTAGATGTCCATGCAGTCATCATGTGCAAGCTCTGTGCATTGATTTTCTCATTGAGTCGATGTTGAAAGTGAGAAGAAGCGAGGTTAGGAACCTGCTTGAGTGATGGAGCTGTGACTTGGACCCGGCTGGTCTGGGTCCCTTAGCCTGGAGCCATCGTATCTTTCATGTGTGGTCTGTCACTGCACCACCCTCTCCTGTTCTTCTGGTCCTTTCTTCCTTCCCCAGCTTTTGCAGAGAGAGGTAATAGCTAGTCAGGTCCTGCCACCAGCTGCCTGTCTCTACCCTCTGGGGCTGTGGTGTTTTGGTTGCCGAAGGGAACTACTGACCATTTGCTCAGCACCTTCTGTGTGGCAGGAGCTTGAAGCCTGTCCCCTCATTCAGTCCCCACAGTGACCCTATGATGTGGCAGATGATTGTAAGCTCCCTAAAACAGGGATCTTTTCTCTCACCTTCATCCTGGTGTTCCCTGGCAGAGAGAGAGACTCACTAATATTTAGTGCATGCTACCTTTTAGCTTCTATTATTGGTCTTAACTCACCTTGGGGCCAGTGTTTCACAGCTATTTTGTGACCTTGCTTAGATTTAAAGTTCAGTCTGTGAGGCTACCATGCCCCTGGATGATTCCCTGTTTACAAACAAGCTGCTAGACCTTTCTCTTTTCAATGACTGTTTTTTTTTTTTTTTTTGAGACAGAGTCTCTCTTTGTCACCCAGACTGGAGTGCAGTGGTGTGATGTCAGCTCACTGCAACCTCTGCCTCCTGGGTTTAAGTGATTCTCCTGCCTCAGCCTCCTGAGTAGCTGGGACTACAGGTGTAAGCCACCACACCTGGCTAATTTTTGTATTTTTAGTGGAGATGGGGTTTCACCATGTTGGCCAGGTTGGTCTTGAACTCCTGACCTCACGTGATCTGCCCACCTCGGCCTCCCAAAGTGCTGGGATTACAGGCGTGAGCCACCATGCCTGGCCCTCAATGACATTTGATGGAGAAACAGGTCTGTCTCCCGCTTTGCAGCCCAGCCCAGCCCACCTGATTTTTAGGCATTCTCCATCCTCACATCTTTTGCCACATTGTATCTGGTAGTTTGATGGGCAAAAAGGATTCCTGGTCTGTAGCTTTAATGTAACGAGGACATTAGTGATGTGTAATGGAGGTGGAAATCGCTTTCTAATGCATAAAACATAAATACAGCAAAAGTGCACAAATGAGCCATAACTCTTCTTCCTTTCATAGGCAATAAAAAATCCCCATACTCTTTCCTCATTAATTTGGACCAGGATGAAGCTGTGGAGCTGCTGATTTTCCGAAGTGATTTCTGCAAAATAATGAGGCTGTTTATTAACATTGAGAAGGCAAAAGGGAGCCTGTGGTCATGACAGTCTCCATAGTAACTTTACAGAGGAAAGGATGTGAGGCTTAGCTGGTGAGGTCTGGGCTGTCCCACCACACCCCTAATTAATTGCTGGGGGGCAGGCCTGGGAACTCCCAGGCAAGGTGACAAAGATGCTGTGTCAGCTTGGTTGGTCTTCAGGTAGGATGGAGAGGATCTTAGAGTTTGAATAAAGTAGCATTGATAAGAAGGGACATTCCTTTTATGCTTGCAAATAGCATGGTTTATCTTAAAAATCATGGCTGTTTATATGTTGCCTGGCTACAGAAACATGAAAAACAGATTCTTGAATACTATTTCCTACCCACAAGGATGGCTACAATAAAAAAAGACAATAACAAGTGTTGGCGAGGATATGGAGCAACTGCAATCCTCATAGGCTGCTGGTGGGAATGGAAGATGGTGCAGACGCTGGAGAAAACAGCCTAGCAATTCCTCAACATGTTAAACATAGCATCATCTGTGACCCAGAGATTCCACCTCTGGGTGTGTACCTGTGAGAAATAAAAACACATGTCCATACAAAAGCTTGTACACAAATGTTCATATCAGCATTATTCATAATAACCTCAAAGTGGAAACAGCCCAAATGCCCAACAGCTGGTGAATGAATGAGCAAAATGTGTTCTGTCCCTGCAATGGAATATTATTCAGCCATCAAAAGGAAAGCAGTACTGACATACACTGCAACAAGCATGACCCTCTGTGAAGGGGGGAGTCACAAAAGACCACCAAGTGTATGATTCTGTGTTAATTTGCTAGGACTTCTGTAACTAAGTGCCACAAGCCAGGTGGCTTAAACGTCAGAACTTTGTCCTCTCACAGTCCAGAAGGCCAGAAGTCCAAAATCAATGTGTTGTCAGGATTGCTTCCTTCTGAGGGCTGTGAGAAAGAATCTGCTCCCTGCTTCTTCCCTGGGCTAGGGTGGTTTACTAGCAACCCTTGGTATTCCTTGGCTCATAGGTGTCTACCTTCTCCCCGTGCCTTCACATCATCTTCCCTCTGAATGCATCTGTCTCTATGTCCAAACGTTCTCTTTTTATAAAGACACCAGTCATATAGGATTAGGGGACCATCTTATTCCAGGCTGACCTCATTTTAACTAATTGCATCTGCAATGATCCTGGTTCCAAACAGTGCCACATGCTAAGATACTGGGGATTAGGACCTTCACATATGTATTTGGTGAGGGCGGGAATGTATTCCACCCATAACAGATGTCATTTATATGAAATGTCCAGGATATGCAAATCTATAGAGACAAAGTAGATTAGTGGTTGCCTAGAGCTCGGGAGATTCGTGGGAAAAGGAGAGGGATTGCTAATGAATATGAAGTTCCTTTTTGGGGGGATGAAAGTATAAAATTAATGGTGGTACTGGTCATATACATCAATACATACTAGTGTATTCATTAAAAACATTGAGTTGTACAATTTAAATAGGTGAATTACATGGTATATAAATTATATCTCAATGATATAAGAATGATACTTGAACATCCAAGCATAGGAATGTTTTCTTTGTGGTTTTCTGCCTGGCAGCCCCAGGGCTGACTCAAGCCTGTCCTAGCTGCTGCTTTGACCAGGACTCACAACCTCTTTCAGCTCCCTTGGTGCCCTAATCACACTCTTCCCACCGCTGAATGATCTCTTCTTATACTTCCTGTGTCCTGACCATTGTTCTAGGGTCTAATCAAGCCCCACTGCTTTCTTAAAGTCTTTCTTGACAATTTTAGTCCTCTCTGAGCCCTTACTTCCCTGAGCTTCTCTAGCAACCAAGAGTTTGGTTCTTGAGTCTCCAAGGGTCGCCTTGCTGTGTTCTCAGGTGGTTTTAGCAGTTGCATTTTCACTTGACTTGCAAGTTCCTCCAGGGCAGGGGCCATGGAGCACTTTGCCTGCAGCTCTTGTGGTGTGGACATGTGGTTTGTGCCCAGGACACCTTTGATAATCTGACTCACAGTCACACTGAAGAGGAGACATCCTTGGCCATCACCCTGCCCCTTGGGGACAGCTATATACAAAAGCATGTAACTTGCTTCCTCATGTGAGTCACTGAGCCATGGTGTAACTCACCCGTAGTGACTGTGAGTCAGGGCCACTTTTACACAGAGAAGTCCATCTCTTTAAGAGGGAGTGCCTATCTGAATGGAGACCTGAAGACCACATACAGCAGTCTGGGCGAGCCCAGGGGAGATCACTGCAAGTACAGGAGAGCCACTGATTCTCCACCCTGCATGTCCCTGTTCTTCCAAAGCTCGTGGGAAATGTAACTCTGTCATGTTCCTTTGCCTTTGGCAGCTTTTTCTTCCCTGCTTTGGTCCTTGGAACCCTCTGTGTCTTTCCGGACTGCTTAGGTTTCTATCTTGATTTCAACTAACAGAAAGTCAGCTTAGTGTGTGACTCATTTGTATCTTAATTCCCAGTTCAGCAGCTTGGGAAGGGCTTCTAGCTCAAAGTCTTGGGTGTGTCAATGGAATGTTTCTCAAGGGCTGGCATGTTAGGGGGGAGAGCTAGTTAAAGGCATGGAGGGCTTGACACTATTTTTCCTAATTATTAGGCTGCAGAGTGTCCATCAGGGAGTACCCATAGCGTTTCCTCTCTTGAATTCCTCTCTGCCAATTTTCACACATTGTTCCTTATCAGAAGCGGTATTTCCCCCACAAAGTCAATATTTCATCAACTACTCCAATGTCTAAAGCAGATCAAAAAGTAGACTCCCAGTCAGGATGACACTATAAGTTTATACTTCAAATACAGAACAAAAATTCAGAAAATGTAAAAATGGGGAAGTTGCAAGGACATAACCATCTTGTTAGGAGATGTCAAGACATATTTCCCAATAGTTTATAGAACAAACAGACAAGATAATCATACAGGATATAGATGATCTGAACAATACGATAGATCAAATTGACCTAATGGACATATAAAACACTGATAGAATGCACCTTTTTTTCCACCTGAATAAATGAACATGGGACGTTTGCCAAAATTAACCATATAGTACCCTGTAAAGCAGCCTTAACAATTTTCAAAGGATTGAAATAATTCAGAGTATGTTCTCTGACCACAGTGCAATTAAGCCAGAAATCAATAACGAAAAGATAATTGAAAATCTCCAACTGATTATTAATTAAGCCACACACCACACACTTCTAAGTAACCTGTGGTTCAAAAAGGAAATCACACAGGAAACTTGAAAATTAGAAAATATTTTAAATGATAGTGAAGGTACACCATATCATACTTGTATGCTAAAGTAGTGCTTAGAGAGAAATTTATAACCTTATATATATAAAAAAGAAAGGCTAAAAATAAATATCTCAAGCTTTCATTTCAAGAAGCAAGAAAAAGAAAACCAAGCCAACTTCAAAAATATAAAAGGAAAGAAATGATGACCAATGCAAAAATAAATGTCATAGAAAGCAAGCATACAATAGAGGCAGAAAAGAACACCAAAAGTAGATTATTTGAGGAGATCAATACAATTGACAGACTCCTAAGAAAACTCATCAAGAACAAAAGAAAGATAACTCATTACCAATAACAGAAATGAAAAAGGGAATAGGAACAACTCTACAAATATTACAAACATTAGACAGGTAATAAGATATTGTGAGAGTATATCTGCTAAAGATTGTATGCCCAGAATATATAATGTTTTTTTTTTTTTTTTGAGATAGAGTCTTGCTCTGTTGCTCAGGTTGGAGTGCAGTGATGCAATCTTGGCTCACTGCAACCTCCACCTCCTGAGTTCAAGCAATTCTCCTGCCTCAGCCTCCTGAGTAGCTGGGATTGCAGGCAAGTACCACCACGCCTGGCTAATTTTTGTATTTTTTGTAGAGACAGGGTTTCACCATGTTGGCCACGTTGGTCTCAAATTGCTGACCTCAGGTGATCTGCCTGCTTCAGCCTCCTAAAGTGCTGGAATTACAGGCATGAGCCACCGCACTAGGCTGAATTCTTAAAACTCAATAGTAATGAACAACTCGATAAAAATGGGCAAAAGATTTGAATAGCACTTTCTCAAAGATGTTATTCCAATAACAAATAAATGCATGAGAAGATATTCAACATCATTAGTCACAAAAAGGAAAACTAAAATTGCTATGAAATACCACTATACATCTACCAGATGAGTTAAAATTACAAGTACTGATCATATCAAAGGTTGGTGAGGAGAAGGAGCAGCTCTTACATGCATATATTAACTCTAGGTATGTGATGATAGGTTAGGTATGAATACTGTAGTCCTTTGAGCAAGTTCTAAAGAATAATACAAAGAGATACAGCCAAAAATCCAAAAGAAAAATTAAAATGGAGTTCTAAAAAAATTTAAATAGGACCAACGAAGGCAAGAATGGGGAAGAAATGAACAAGAAACAAAGGGGACAAATAGAAAATAATGAAATAAAGGAAAATGTAGTTCACCTATATTCAACAATATTGGCAATCACTTTAAATGTAATTGTGTAAATAAATAGTCTAAATATACCAAATAAAAAGCATAGATTTCAGATTGGATGAAAATGTATGTATGCATGAAAAATCTGCTTAAACATATGCGTGTGTGTGTATGTAAAAAGTAAAGGATAGAAAAACATATTTCACGCAAAAACCAAGAAAAAGAAAGCTGAAGTGGCTATACTAATATCTGGCAAAATAAACTTCAAAGCAAGTAACACTTCCAGAAAAAAAAGAGGGACAGTGAGTAATTTTAAGTGGTCACTTAACCAAGAAGACCTAACAATCCCACGTCACTATTCACATGACAATAGAGCCTCAAAATATGTGAAGCAAAAACCAGAATTGAAGGAGAAACAGACAAATTCACAATTCTACTTGGAGACTTCAACACTTTTCTGTCAGTGATCAACAGAACAAATAGAAAATCAGGAAGAATACAGAATACCTGAGCAACACTTTAAATGAATATGACCTAATTGACATATATAGAACATTCTACTAAACACCAGAATTCTCAAGGAATATTCAGATGGAAGATTCATTAAGATAATCCAAATTCTGAGGCACATGGAAAACATTAACAGATTTCAAAAATTTTAAAGAATTGAAATCATGAAAAGTATGTTCTCTGATTATATAAGATTTAAACTAGAAATTGATAACAGAGAGATAGCTAGAAAATCTTGAAAATTAAACATTGCACTTCTAAATAACTCTTGGGGCAAAGAGGAAGCCAAAAGGAAACTTTAAAGATATTTTGAATTGAGTGAAAATAAGAAAACAACGTATCAAAATTTGTGTGATGTGGCCAAGTAGAGCTTAGAGGGAAGTTTCAAGCATTTTAATGTTTATATTAGAAAAAACAAGGATGTGCAGCCTTTCTTTTTTCCTCATGTAAACACTTAATGCTTGAAATTTCCCTCTAAGCTCTATTTTAGCTGCATCACACAGATTCTAATATGTTGTATCCTTATTTTCTATTTTCCATGAGAAAATAGAAAAAAGAGAGCAAATTAAAAGGACAACAAGCAGGTGGAAGGAAAGAATAAAGAGCTCAAAACAATGAAATTGAAAATAGAAAAATAGTGTTGAGAAGCAGTAAAACCAAAAGCTGCTTTTTATTAAAAAGATCAGTAAAATTGATAAAATTCAATACAGATGGAGCAAGAACAAAAAAGACCCAAACAGTCTTTTTTGTCTTGAATGTAAAGACAA
This sequence comes from Piliocolobus tephrosceles, assembly GCF_002776525.5. Classification (NCBI taxonomy): domain Eukaryota; kingdom Metazoa; phylum Chordata; class Mammalia; order Primates; family Cercopithecidae; genus Piliocolobus; species Piliocolobus tephrosceles. Next base: position 216,374,907 of record NC_045434.1, read on the forward strand.
GGACATTGTATCTTGAATGTAAAAGAGGACATTGATGCGGATACTACAATCATCAAAAGATAGTAAGGGCATATTACAAACCAATTTATGTTCATACATTTGACAATTTAGAAGAAAATGCATCAATTCCTTGAGAGACACAAACTGCCCAAGTTCACTCAGGAGGAAATAGATAGTCTGAATAGTCTTATGCCTTTTATTATTATTATTATTATTAAGATAGAGTCTCGCTCTGTCACCCAGGCTGGAGTGCGGTGGCCAGATCTTGGCTCACTGCAAGCTCCACCTCCCAGGTTCACGCCATTCTCCTGCCTCAGCCTCCCAAGTAGCTGGGACTACAGGTGTCCGCCACCTCGCCCGGCTAGTTTTTTTGTATTTTTTAGCAGAGAGGGGGTTTCACCATGTTAGCCAGGATGGTCTCGATCTCCTGACCTCGTGATCCACCCATCTCAGCCTTCCAAAGTGCTGGGATTACAGGCTTGAGCCACCGTGCCCGGCGTCTTATGCCTTTTAAAGACGTTAAACTTGTAGTTAAAATCCTTTCTATAAAACTCCAGCCATGGTGGGCTTGACTGGTAAATTCTACAATATATTTTAACAAGCAAGTAACAGTAGCTCTTTACAAACTTTTCCAGAAAATAAAAGCAGGGGAAACATTTCCCTACTTAGATTCACATGACTTGATTTCAAGATTTGCTATAAATCTACCATAGTTAGTATAGCATGGTGTTGCTAAAAGCATAGAGCAGAATACAGAGTCTAGAAATAAGCCCAAGAAATATATGGTCAATTGGTCGTAACAAAGGTACAAAAGCAACTAAATGGAAAAAGCAGCTTCCTTTTTAAAATAATGCTGGAACAATTGAACATTGATATACTTAAGCAAACAAACCAGTAAATAAATAAATACATAACCTCAACCGATACTTGCTCCTTATGATTTCTAAATGTAAAACCTAAAAGTGTAAAACTTCTACAAAAATGCTCTTCCACAGAACATACCCATCTGTAATGATAGGCATGTTCGATCTGTGCTTTCTAGTAAGTATGGGAGACACTAGGCACATCTGGCTGCTGAGCACTTGAAATGTGGCTAGTGTGACTGAAGAAATGAATTTTGTGCCTCTAAGTCAATCTCTATAGGCAACCACAAGTATGAATTCATTTTTGCCAACTGTGGGACTTCATATAAAATTAAAAATCCAGGTAAACTCTTGATCAGCATAATGTTTTTGAGGTCCAAAACATGTTGTAAGTTTGAACTGGGAATGTCAGTATGATCTCATGATATCTTTGTGTTTTGAATAAATGCACGTGCTGGTGGTGCCCCACTAAAAATGCCCAGAAGCAAAAAGTGTTCCTAGCCCCCAGATTGGCGTCTTCAAATTTCATTCATCATGAAAAGGAACCAGGAGACTCTGGAGATAAAAGAAGTCTGATTCCAGGCATGAGTAGGAAATACACAAGGTGTGCTTGCCTAAAACATCTTGTTCCCCAAAGCTAGGAACCTACCAAAGGCCATTGGGATTTTATCAAAAGAGCACAGGAACTGATGTGACAAGACACCCATTATTCAAACGGGACAATTTAAGCATAAAAAATAATGACTACAACACATGGGATGTGTAAAAACCCATAAATTCATAATGATATTCCAAAAAAAAACAGAAAAGGATAAAGTGGGGTGAGTGTGAGAGAAAGAGACAGAGATAAGAGAGAGAAAGAAAGCAAGAGACAGAGACGAGAGAGAGAGACAGAGAAAGAGATGGGAGAGAGATGAGAAAGAGATAGAGATGAGAGAGACAGAAAGAGATAGAGATGAGAGAGAGACAGAGAGATGAGAGAGAGAGAAAGAGATAGAGATGGGAGAGAGATGAGAGAGAAAGTGATAGAGATGAGAGAGACAGAAAGAGGTAGAGATGAGAAAGATAGAGATAGAGATGGGATAGAGATGAGAGAGATGAGAGAGATATATAGAGATGAGAGAGTGAGAAAGATGGGAGAGAGAAGAGAGAGAAAGATATAGAGATGAGAAAGAAAGAAAGATGGGAGAAAGATGAGAGATGAGAGATAGAAAGAGTAGAGATGAGAGAGAGAAGGACAGAGATGGGAGAGAGATGAGAGAGAGAAAGAGATAGAGATGAGAGAGATATGGGAGAGAGATGAGAGATATGAAATAGAGAAAGGGATAGAGGTGAGTGAGAGATGAGAGAGAGATGAGAGAGAGAGAAGGAGATAGAGATGGGAGAGAGATGAGAGAGAAAGATATAGAGATGAGAGAGAAAGATGAGAGAGAGATGAAAGAGAGAGAGAAAGAGACAGAGATGAGACAGAGAAAGAGATAGAGATGTGAGAGAGATGAGAGAGACAGAAACAGATGAGAGAAAGAGATGAGAGAGAGATGGGAGAGAGATAAGAGAGACAGAAAGAGACAGGGATGAGAGACAGAAAGAGATAGAGATGAGAGACAGAAAGAGATAGAGATAGGAGAGAGATGAGAGATAGAAAGAGATAGAGTGGAGAGAGAAAAAGAGAGAGATGAGAGAGAGAAAGATATAGATGAGCAAGAGATGAGAGAGAGATGAGAGAGAGGAGATAGACATGAGAGAGAGAGATGGGAGAGAGGTGAGAGAGAAAGAGATAGAGCTGAGAGAGAGAGAAAGAGATGGAGATGACAGAGAAGAAGACAGAGATGAGAGAGAGAGGGGGAGAGAGAGAGGAAAAGAATAATCAATTGACAGCCATTGGAAACACAAAATTCTTACTGTTAAAAACAATTAAAGGGAGACAATTAGCCACTTATTCTTCTTTACTGATCAGAAATAGATAGCCCTGGTTGATGTGATAGTGCTTAAGAGAAGAATCTTAGCTAATAAACGGGAAAGGATTGTTAGAAAATACCTTTTTTAAAAAACCCTGACTGGAGTAATTGATTTAGGCAAAGATTATCAATGGATGGAGCCATTAGAGAAGTTAGGGAACTCGCCCTGGGTCACACAGCCAACAAGCAGCAGAGGCAGGATCTGAATCCTGCCAGCCTGGCTCTGGAGGCCGTGTTTGTGGCCATGATAGCACTGATAAGGTTTGGCTGGGTCCCCATGCAAATCTCATCTTGAATTGGAATCCCATTATCTCCACATGTCGTTGGAGGGACCCAGTGGGAGGTAATTGAATCATGGGAGTGGCTTCCCCCATGCTGTTCTCGTGATAGTGAGTGAGTTCTCACGAGATGTGATGGTTTTATAGGCGTCTGGCATTTTCCCTGCTGGCACTCATTCTCTCGCCTGCTACCCTGTGAAGAGGTGCCTTCTGCCATGATTGTAAGTTTCCTGAGGTCTCCCCAACCAGGTGGAGCTGTGTGTCAATTAAACTTCTTTTCTTTATAAATTACCCACTTGGGTATTTCTTCATTGCAGTGTGAGAACAGACCAGTACAAGAAATTTCCCTCATACATTGGTAATAAGCACATTCACTCATTCAGCAAGTACTTATTGTGAACTTACACTGCTGGAGGTATGTCGGTGAACATAACCCATGCAGCCTGGTCTCACTGTGAGCACATACACAGGGAGTTAAACCCGGGACTGTGGGAATGTGGGAGATCATTAGACTCTTCCCTGTACTCTGCTGTATGTTCGAAGGTTTCCACAGCAAACATAAGAAAAAGTAATTAAGGAAGATTAAATCAGCATTGTATTGGCATCCAATTTAGTCTTAATAGTTCAGATGCATAGCATCTACTTATCATGCCAAAACAATGAAGCTATTTTGATGCATGTGACATTTTAAAATTAGGGATTATGAAAGACAGTTCAGCATCCACCTTATTTTCAAAGCTTTTTTTCAGTTGAAACATGCCAGGAAAGTCTTGATACTCCTAGGAATGTAGCTACAAAGAAAAACAATCTTTAAAAAGTCCACCTTGCAATCCCAAGATTCTTTCCAATTAAATTGGTACAAAGGCTTGGAAGACAGATTTATGCTTCTTACGATTAAGACACAAGTTGAATAGGAATCCTTCAGGTTTTAAGTAACCACTTAAACTGATTCCAGAATGACGGAATCTCCAGCTTCTCCTGCTGCGTTTCCCACACCCCATGCTGCGTCTCCACACCCCATGCTGCATCTCCCACATCCCATGTAGCGTCTCCACACCCCATGCTGCATCCCCACACCCCATATTACATCTCCTGCACCCCATACTACATCTCCTTCACCCCATGCTGTATCTCCACACCCCATGCTGCATCTCCACACCCCATGCTGCATCCCCACATCCCATGCTGTATCTCCACACCCCACGCTGCATCTCTCACACCCCATGCAGCATCTCCACACCCCATGTTACCTCTCCACACCCCATGCTGCATCTCCATACCCCTTGCTGCATCCCCACACCCTGTGCTCCATCTCTATACCGCATGCTGTGTCTCCTGCACTCCATGCTGCGTCTCCACACCCCATGCCTGCTGGTTTCTCCCTTGTAATGAGAATGAGCTTTATGCACTTGAGCCTGACCCTTGCCCAGCATTAACAGAGCCCAGTGTGTGGGTGCTGTCACAGTGTACCCTCAGCCCTCCTCATCCATGACATACCTAATCAATCCTGAATCCTCAGAAAGAGTGCCAGAGCCTTGGTTCCAGGTTCTCCCTAGGAACAAGGTAGCCTGTCCATCAGGAAACAGCCTGCTCGTCTCTGACGTGTGAAACTTTCCCTTTAACACCTTTGGGAATGTGTTGATTTTTCATTACCTCTAAAAATGGTTTAAATTTAATTACGGTGAAATTTTGTAGGATCATTTTTGGAATTCTTGAACAAACACTGAGGGGTTCTGGGCTACATGGTCTGAAATCTCATCATGTGTGTCTCTGAGGATCCTAATCTCATTCTGCCTTGGATTATGGCTAGGAGTCAGGAGTTATTCTGGATGTAGAGACTGAGTTATATTCTCAACTAAGGCTTAAAAACTTTGGGGACATAGTTACAGGCTTAATAAGTGGGGAATGAATAACTGAATGAAAGCATGGTCCCCTTCAAGGACAAGGAACTTTCATTCTTTGGTATCCGGAGAACTCAGCATGAAACCTGGGCGATGGTAGTGAATAAATGAATGAATAAATAAGTGAATGAATAGAAGAGACTCTTTGTCTCCTGGTGCCATTGTAACATGCAGCCCTGTCAGGGAAGGGAGTTGGCCCTGTCACCCACATTGCCCGGAGCTTGGCTTTGGAAAGTCAGCCAGCATAATCTGTCACCTGCAAACCTCATGCATCCTTTCCTGCTTAAGTGCTTAGAGGAACCCACACACGACAGATTCATTTGTCATCCCCTCTTCTGTTGGGGGCAACAGTGGCTCTCCCACCCGCAGCCCATACTTTTGAGCAGGGGGTGAGTTTAGAATTCCCATGTGCCACTGCTTTCCAGAGATGGGGGGCTCATGGTTGGCAGATCCTGGAAGATGAGTGGCATGGAGCAGGTGACTCCTCTCCTCCACTCACTGAAAAGCCTGGGCCAGAATGGAATCTGCCCGCCCTGGGAGGCCTCTCTCTTTGACAGAGTCTGCCAAAACAATTGCACTTGTCAGGATCCATCAGGAGAGACTGGTTTCAGGCAGTGAATTGAATTTGCAAGCAAGATAATCAGTTATTGATTGAAAGGGCGAGTCAGGACTCCTGCCTGCTTCTAAGGAAATGAACTTCTTCTCTTTCTAGAATATTTACTGGTTGGGGTGAGGAGCGATTGCCAGAAGTCACCTTTGGTGGAGAAGCGGTGGGCCCCAGCGTTTCCCTCCATGTCTGTGCTAGTGTCTGGCTTTGGCAAAACCTGAGGCTCCCTTACTTACCCAGTGGGAGGGAGGTTGGGGTTGAGGCCCAGGACTTAGGATTTCCCATCTGTTGCAGGTGCCCTGCTCCAGGTAGGAAGCTTTCTGCACCCAAGTGAGGAAGGAGGGAGCCCTACCCTGACCCTCCAGCCCATGCCCCCCAGTCCTCAGCTCCTGAGCTCCTGCACGGCCCATAGTGGACCACCATGTGACGCCTCTGGTTCCCGGATTCACGGAAGATCTCCGCCCTGCTGAGTGAGAACCAAGACCAGGCTCCCACTGCGATCTCCTAGAGCCCACAATTCTAAAATGCCTTTGCCTGTAGGGGGCAACATCGACTTAACAACAGCACCCAGGGAGAGCAAGTGAAACCCCATTATATTTAACATTCGTCATAATTATAAAATATGCCCCAATTCCAGACAAGATAAACGGAGAAACGAGAATGAGTGTCTTAGAACCAAGGAGATGTGGTGGTGTGACTTCCATTCTTCTCATTATTAATTTGCTGACATCACACTTCGTACCCAAAGGGTTTGCTGTGGGGAGTTGAGGTGGCTGCCTCCCTGTCCCTCTTGGCTTAGAGGCCATCAGCGGGGGAGACTGGTGGGGGATGGCATCTGTACTGGGCTCAGCGCTCTGTCCAGCCTCAGAGCGGCTGGGCCCTGAAGACCCACCCTGACCTCCGGCATCTGAGCGGGAGTCTGCATGACCAGGGGACCTGTCAATCTAGAGTCTGTGACTGGCTCCTCTCTTTAGCTCATGCTCCGGTATCTGCAGCCCCAGGATTCCCAGATCTAAATCTCGAGCTGTTTTTAGGGCACACTTGAATCCACCTTCCTGGGACAAACAGTGGCAAAGGGGCTGTGAGTGGAGGGTGTGGACAGGGCTGGGTCTGGGCTTGTATAGCCTGGGATACTCGTGCCAGGGCAGGCAGGGTGTGTCCTTGTGCAGGATGGAGATGGGGTGGGGAGAGCTGGGGCAGGGCCAGAGGGTGGACCCACTCTTAAGCATCACAATTCCTGCTGCCACGTGTATTCTGATGCTTAACTTTAAGGAGTTGGAGAATTCTAAATTTAGACCTGGCCTTCTGGGTCAGCAGGAAGTATATTTGTCAAGGTCAGAGGACAGAATACATTTTATCGAGTGGTTTGTTAGTGTGATTTATATATGGGCCTCCAGGGGGCTCCTGCCCTAGGCCTGCCAATGCTAGGTGCGGGCCTCATGCTTGCCAGGTGACTGAAGGAATGAAATGAACATGCATAAGGCACCTTCCCTTCCTTTCCTGGGACTTGGGACTTACAGCTGGCAACTGCAGCTCTGTGCACCTGAGCATAAGTCAGGTCAGTGTCCACTTTTGGGAACCTACCAACCCCCAATCCAGATGTCTCCTCTCTGCCCCCGAACTGCCCCTCAGGGTCACAGCAGGAGTAGGCTCGATGGTGACATCTTCCAGGGTGGTTTCATCTTTGTCTGGTTGAACTTTGAAAACCATTCACTGGGCTTGGTCTCTCACTTGTGGGAGGCTCTGCACTGAGGATTGATTTCAGGATGAATGCCCATTCCCTGTGCTGTGCAGAGACGTCTGTGCGCGCTGGCTCTGGAGTTGGAACCAGAGTTTCAAGGAGCACTGCCTTCTCTGTTATTCTCGGCCGTGCCTGAAAGGGCAACAAGGTTTTGCAATTGGGTCGGAGACCGGCCAGGGACCCAGCCATAAAGGTATTCATATTTATTCTGTAGGGAGCCCTTTCTATCTGCAAATATTAGTTAATCCTTGGCTTCGCTCTGAGAGAGATGCCAGCGAGATAGACAGAGGCTGGGGCCCGAGTCAGGAGCTATGCTGAGAAGAGTTGAAGAGCAGCATCAAAGGGTGCCCGGGGGAGCTGAATCAAGAGACACAGCTAATCCCTGGCCCTCCTATTATCTCCTGACATATTACAGTCTGGCTTCTGGTCCCTGGAATGTCCAGGGAGCAGGGATTTCTGCTTCATTAATTTTCTGGGCACTTTGAGGTTAATGGGGGGAGAGGAAAAGTCTCTCTTTTCAGATTTTGTTGTGGAAAATCACTGAGTCCTGGTTTCCCTTCCTTGCCTTGGGAAGCCCATGCAGGCCCAAGATGGAGCTGGGGGCGGCGGGGGCAGTTGTCAAGCCTGCATTCTGCATGTAGCACCTAGTTCTATGGTGTGCAAGGTGCGGGGGGCTGCGTGACTTCTCTTCTGGCCCCAGGATGAACCCTTCAAACTCTTGCATTTCTCAAACAAGCCCTCTGGCATGATGCAGCCTTTCTTGTCCGCGGCCTCTCTCTCCCCAGAGCAGGACGGGGAACCCTTTCCCAGGTAATTGAAGAGTGTTGCTAGGTGGATCCTGGGTGATTGAGTTTCCACTCTGCTTTCATGTCTGTTTCTGTTTTCTTTCCCCTTCTTCTGAAAGATAATAGGGTGAGAGAAAACACATGTCAAGTAGAAGCTTGCAAGTGAACGTAGGGAAAAGAATGCTCCTAGGGCTCCCCAGGCTGGGTGCGCTGCCTGGACAAACCAGCCGGGCCATTGTGACAGGCTCCGTTGTGCCTCCTCTCCACAAAGTCATGGGTTGAAGCCTTCACCCTCAGTGTCACTGTATTTGGAGATAGGACCTTTCAGGAGACTGAAGGTAAACAATGTCATAAAGGTGGGAGCCTTGTCTGATTGGACTGATGTCCTTCTAAGGAGAGGAAGAGACAGCAAGGATGCTCTCGTGCAGAGGAAAGAGTGTGTGAAGCCACAGCAGGAAGGGGATCGCCTGCAAGCCCAGGAGACACCAAAGCCACGAATGCCTCGATCTTGGATTTTGAGATCACAAATAGGGAAAAATAAATGTTGGTTGTTGAACTGCCCAGTCTGTGGTATTTCGTTATGGTAGGCTGAGCAGACTAACAGGGACCTGGAGCCCGTCTGGCACAGGGCTTCCTCCCGCAGGGATGGTCTAGGATTGCAGCAGGCTCAGCTCTGTCTTCCCAGCCTCCTTCCATTGAGGGGGCTGCCCCTGCTCCACTGCCCATGCTCCCAGGGGACATCAGGTGCCAGCCCTGCCCAGGCCCTCGTGATTGACCAGGCTTGAGTTTGGGTGTCAGGGCATGTGGGTCATTGGTCTCCACACATGGTCTTCACTACAGAGTCCCCAGACGGCAGGAGGGTCGCCTTATCCAATTTCCTGCTTTATAAATGCTGATATTTCAATTAGCTGACTTTGAATGAGAAATCAGTAATTGCCCAAAAGAAGATCTCCCTTCCAAATCATCTCTGGATCTTGATTTTGGAGACCCAGCCCCTGGGCTGGAAGTGGTATGGGCTCAGCCCAGGGCATCCATTCTTCGTTTTCTTAACTAACAGGAAAAGCTGTATGGAGAGGGCAAGAAAATGCCTCTCTGTGAGTTTTCTAAGGAATGAAATGTGTGCAAAATCCTGCTGAGGGAGCTGTCTGGGGAAAAGAAGCAATTAAATCTATGACATATCAGCAAGTAACTTCCCAGCAAAGCTGCAGGCCTTCCGCAGTCGCCCTTCCGATAGCAACCCCTCCCGTCCATCACCTTTGCTGCATCGGTGAAGGTGGGAGTGCTGCCCATTGGTGCATTCCAGGCTCTATCCAGTTCCATGGGGACTCACTTCTCCACCTACATGAGCAAGGCTGTGTCTGGAAATGCACTTTCTTGTGTCTGTGGGTTTTGTTGGGCCCTGAAGACAGGGTCTGGAGACCAGGGTTCCAGCCCAGTTTGGTCGTGGCTGCTTTCCCCTGGCTGCTGTAACAAATTATCTCAAACCTGGTGGTGGAAAACAGTTGTAGAGGACAGACATCTGAATTCAGTCTGAAGGGGGTAAAGTCAAGGTGTTGGCAGGGCTGGGTCCTTCTGGAGGCTCCAGGGGAGACTCTGCTCCCGGGCTCTTCCAGCTTCTGGTGGCTCCTGGCGTTCCCTGGCCTGAGGCCACGTCGCTGTATCACTCCGGTCTCTGTCTCCATGGGTCACATAGATCTCTCTGCTTCTGTACCAAATATTTCTCTGTCTGCCTCCTATGAGGACACCTGTGCTTGCATTTAGAGCCCACCTGGTTCATCTAGGGTAATCTTCCAAGCTCAGGGTTCTTCACCTTTTTTTTTTTTTTTTAGACAGGGTCTCACTCTGTTGCTCAGGCTGGAGTGTAGTGGCACAATCATAGCTCACTGCAGCCTCAACCTCCCGGTCTCAAACAATCCTCCCATCCCAGCCTCCCAAGGAGCTGGGACTACAGGTGTGTGCAACCACACCTGGCTAATTTTTGTATTTGTTTATTTATGTATTTATACATAAGAGATGGAGTTTCGCTATGTTGCACAGGTTGGAGGATTCTTCACTGAGTTGTATCTGTAAAGTCCCTTTTGCATCATAAGGTAACATTTGCAGGCTTCTGAGATGAGAAGGCCCACAGCCATTATCAAAGTGGCCATCATCGCCTTGCCATGAAGCTGAGTGAGCTTTGACCACACAAGGCCATGTCTCTCCTCTGCAAAATGAGGGGTTGCTCTCAACAGTCCTCAAGACTCTTCTGTCTGAGTATCTCAAGTCCTAGAGGCAAACATTCTGGTTTGAATGTTCCTTCCTCAAAAACTTTTGCCTTAGTTTTTCTAAGCTAACTTGTCCAATGGTGTCATGGTGGAGAGAGATGGGGCCATGCCAGCATAGAGCCTGGTTCTGCAGTCCCAGTCAGCCTGGAATCTGAGCTCTGCCACTCCCTGCTGGGGCCTGGGGGAGTGGCATAGGATCCCCCAACCCCCGTTTCCTCAGATGTCAGATGAGGATCACCGTCGTCCCACCTCACAGGGCTGTTGCTGGGATAAATGAGAAAATGCACAGTGCTGGGCACACGGTCAACCCTTGGCGAATGCCCACGGTGTCCTGTTCAGTCTCAGTCTCGCCTCAGTCGCCATTGTCCCCACCACCGAGATCAACAGCGCTTGACAATATCGCATTTCTGCACCTGTCAAGGAGCCGTGGGACCCGCTCTTCGCTTTTGTGTCACCTTCTGTTGTGGGTGCTTTCTGACGAGCTGGAGCTCGAGGAGAGGAGAAAGAGGAGGATGCTTTTTTGAGGGGAGGAGGTTTACTCCCTGGGTGGTAGGATGGGGAGTGTTTTCTGTGTGTGGAGGTGTCCGTGAAAATCACCCTTTTTCACTCCAGGCTCTGTTCTGATTGGGGTCTGCTCCCTGGCAGGGATGGGACTTGAGTCACCGGCATTTGGGGCAGGGGTCCTGCAGGCTGCTCACGGGTTCAGGCACACAGAGGTTTTTGGGCACCTGTTCTTGCTGAGTATACGTTACTCTTTGGGGGAGGGCAGCTCCCTGACACCGTGTGAAAGTCACACAGGTGGGCCCCAGGTGAGTACATCATTGCAGAATGAGGGCTGTGAAGTGGAGGGAGTGAATCTGACCGTGTGACCCCGCACTTCTGGGAAGAAGAGCTTAGAATCATTCTTTCTGGAGGGCCGACTCCCTGAGGCAGTTTTAGGAGCTTCCGAGCCAGGCCTTGTGTGTTGGGCTCGCTCTGGTTGGAGTGAATTCTGTGGCTGTGGTTGCTGCCTTTTCCCCCCCACTCTACTTTGTGAAGGCCAGGAGTGAACTGTGGACACTTTTGTCTCTGTCACTGCAAACAGCACCCATTTATAACAGCAACAGGGGATCATCACTTGCTTCTATTTTTCCTTCCTCCCACTCTCTCTTGCTCTTCCTCCTTTCTCTACCAAACTAAGGTTTTCTAAATATTCCGTCCACGCTGGCCCCTTTTGGGATGCCGCTTGTGTTCACTGAGACTGGCGAGACCGGCCTTTTAGAGTCATTTGTTGCTCCTTTGTCCTGGTCATTCTCATGACATGGGTCCCCAGGTCCCTCTCCCCTTTCTCCCAGAACCACAATGCTCCAGCCCCCACCCCTTCATGTTTAACAGCTGCACTTGGAGCCTGTGCCTGCCACCATCCTATTTATTCTGTTCCACCCAGAGGCATGCTCATCATATCAGCCCGTCTAAACTGACTGAAATGTAAAGAGACACCTCTCCACGCATGTGATGCTCTGGCTTATGGGGAGATGAATGTGGGCAACGTTATGGGGGGACACATGACAAGTCGGGGAAGGGTGGGTGGTGGGGGAGAGAGAGAGAGAGAGAATTCCTGTTTAAAAAGCAAACCCTGAGCAGGTGCCTATGCGGCAACCCCAGATCTCTGCTCTGCTAGCTGGAGAGGTTCCCCACTCAAAACTGGGTGGAAAACATCCCATGTGGTATGCACAAGGGAGGACCCAGAACCCCAGAACTCCAGAACCCCAGAACTGGACTCGAATTATTCCCCCAGCCACATGGATAGAGCCGTCTTGGTGTTCCTTGGGGAGAGGATTTGGAGACTGTCAGGAACCCACTGCAGCTCGGTCAGCATGTGGGTGTGTCCATTCTAACTGCTTGGTGCTGCTTTCTCAGGGGAAGTTCAGCCTCTCCGGCTCCTCATCAGCTGCTCTGGGCAGATAACGTGCTCATCGCCCCGGGAGCCACAGGCCGGCTTCATGCTCCAGCAACTCAGGAAACTGTGTCTCACCCTCAGCTCAGAAGGACTTTCTGTTGGTCACTTATGAAGACCTGCGCGGTGCTGATGGTGCTTTCGGTCCTGTTCCGGGTTGTTTATAATAACACTGTATCAGTTCCTGTTGCCGCTGTGCTTGCAGGCATCAAAATCTATGTTAGTTTTCTATGGCTGCCACAACACATTACCACAAACTCAGTGGTTTAATAATACAACCTTGCAGTTCGGGAGGTTAAAATTCCTAAAATTAAGAAGTTGGCAGTCCACGCATGGTGGCTCATGCCTGTAATCCTAGCACTTTGGGAGGCCAAGATGAGCGGATCGCCCGAGGTCAGGAGTTTGAGACTAGCCTGACTAACATGGTGAAACTCTGTCTCTACTAAAAATACAAAAATTAGCCGGGCGTGGTGGCACACGCCTATAATCCCAGCTACTCGGGAGGCTGAGGCAGGAGAATCACTTGAACCTGGGAGGCGGAGGTTGCAGTGAGCTGAGATCACACCACTGCACTCCAGCTTGGGCAACAAGAGCAAAAGTCTATCTAGAATAAAAAAAGAAAAAACAAGAAAGGAAGAAAAAAAAAGTTGACAGGGCTGTGCTCTCTTCTGGAGGCTCTAAGAGAGAGTCTCTTTCTCACCTGTTCCAGCTTCTAGAGGCCGCCCGCACTCCTTGGCTTGTGCCCCCTTACTCCATCTTCAAAGTATCTTCAAGTCTCTCTGACTTCTGCTTCCATCCTTGAGTCTCCTCCTCTGACTCTGATGCTCCCATCTCCCTCTTATAAGAAACCCTGTGATCATGTGGGGCCCATCAGATCATCCAGGATTCTCTCCCATCTCATGATCCTTGTTAGTGACATCTGCACAGTCCCTTCTTACCATGTAAGGTTACCTAATAACAGTTTCCCAGGGTTAGGATGTGGACATCTGTTGCAGGGGTGGGGGTGGGTTGAGTACAGGGAGCATGATTTTATCTACCATATGTGTGTGTATATGTGTGTGTGTATGTGTGTGTATATATGTATATGTGTGTGTACATATGTGGGATATATATCTATCTGTATAGATACATATGTATATCTTTAGAAATCTATAATAATATGTTCTGTAATAATAGACACCATTATTCTTTTATCTTTTATAAGTGGTGAAACTGCGGCATAGATAATTGGTGCAACTTCCCCAAGGACATCTAGGTGGTAAGTGTGAGACCTAAGATTCTCAATCCAGGTGTTGGCTCCAGAGTCTGGGCTCCAAAACATTTCCTTTGAACTTTTCCAAGGAAGCAACTAATAGAAATCAATGCTACAGGCCAGGTGTGGTGACTCACAACTGTAATCCCAAGCACTTTGGGAGACTGAGGCAGGTGGATCATCTGAGGTTAGGAGTTCGAGACCAGCCTGGCCAACATAGAGAAACCCCATCTCTACTAAAAATACGAAATTAGCTGGGCATGGTGGCACGTGCCTGTAATCCCAGCTACTTGGGAGACTGAGGCAGGAGAATCATTTGAACCCGGAAGGCAGAGTTTGCAGTGAGCCAAGATTGTGCCATTGCACTCCAGCCTGGGCAACAGAATGAGACTCTGTCTCAAAAAAAGAAAAAAAAAAAAGAAAAAAGAAATCAATGCTACATACTAATTATCTCTTAACAACCTCAGGTGTTGCTAGAAATGCAGGAGAAATAAAAGGCAAAACTTCTGAGCAAGAAGGTGACAAGGTAGCTGAGGTGATAAGGCCAGCCCACAAGAGGGTAAGAGAATGTTCCAGGATGAAGTAGGTACAGGTTTTAGTTTATTGGATGCTTACCTATGGGAAAGGTGCTCATGAGTGACAGCTTCACAAGCATGCTGTTCTGATCGGAAAGTATCATTTAAGTCTTTAGTCCACTTGAGTTAACTTTTGTGTATGGTGTAAGATAAGTATCCAGTTTCATCCATCTACATGTGAATATCCAGTTTTCCCAACACCATTTATTGAAAAGATGATCTTTTCCCCATTGTATATTCTTAGTGCCCTTGATGAAGATTAGCTGACTGTGTGTATGTAGGTTAATTTCTGAGCTCTCTATTCTATTCCATTCTATGTGTCTGTTTTTATGCTAGTGCCATGCTGTTTTGATTACCATAGCTTTGTAATGTAGTTTAAAATCAGGAAGTGTGATGCCTACAGCTTTTTTCTTTTTTCTCAAGGTGGCTTTGGCTGGGTCTTTTGTGGTTCCACATAATTTTTATAATGTTTTTCATTTCTGTAAAATTTCCACTGGAATTTTTATTTCTGTGAAAAAAAATGCCATTGGAATGGCTGTTGCCATTGCAATTTAGATTTCATTGAATCCACAGATTGCTTTGGGAAATGTGGACATTTTAAAAATAGTAATTCTTCCATTCCATAAACATGGAATATATTTTTATTTATTTGTGTCTTTTTCAATTCCTTTCATCAATATCATATAGCTTTTGGTGTACAGATCTTTCACTTCATTGGCTATATTTATTTCTAATTTATTCATTATGATGCAATTGTAATTTAGTTTTTTTTCTTAAGTTTTTGGATAGTTTCTTGTTAGTGTATAGACATGCAACTTATTTTTGTATGTTGATTTTGTGTCCTGCAACTTTACTGAAGTCATTGGTGATTTCAAACATTTTTTTTGAGGAGTCTTTAAGGTTTTCTACATATAAGATCATATTATCTGCAAATAGAGGCAACTTAAATTATTTTCTGTTTTGGATATCTTTTATTTGTTTTTCTTGTCTAATTGCTCTGACTCAATAGAACTTCCAATACTGTGTTAACAGAAGTGACAACTTCATCTTGTTTCTGGTCTTATACAAAAAGTTTTCAGCTTTCCACTGTTGAAAATGATGTTAGCTGTGGACTTGGCATACATGGTCTTAATGAGTTGAGCACATTCCCTCTATACCTAATTTGTTGAAAGTTTTTATCAAGAAATAATGTTGGATTTTGTCTAATGCCTTTTCTGCATCTGTTGAACTAATTATATAATTTTTACCTTTATTCTGTCAACGTGGTATATCACATTTATTAATTTGTGTATGTTGAACCATTCTTGCATCCCAGAGATAAATCCAACTTGATTTTGTTAAATGATCCTTTTAATGTACTGTTGAATTTGGTTTGCTAGTATTTGTTGAGGATTTTTGCATCTATGTTTATCAGGGATATTGTCCTGTAATTTTCTTTTCTTATAGTAGCCTATAATTTTGTAGTTGGAAGTGTATCTTACTTTTCAATTTTTTTGAAAGTGTTTGAGAAGGATTGGTGTTAATCTTTAAAAGCTTGGTAGAATTGACCCATGGAATGTTCTGGTCCTGGGCTTTTCTTGGTTGGAAGATTTTTTTTTATTACTGATTCAATCTCCTTATTTGTTATTGGTCTGTTCAGATTTTCTATTTCTTCATTGATTCAGTCTTGGTAGATTGTATGCTTCCAGGAATTTATTCATTTCTTTGAGGTTATACAGTTGGTTGCTATATAATTATTTATAATACTCTTTAATGATTCTTTGTACTTCTATGGTATCAGTTGTAATGTCTCCTTTTCCATTATACTTTTATTTATTTGAGTCCTATCTTTTTCCTTGGTTACTGCAGCTAAAGGTTTGTTGACTTTGTTTATCTTTTCAGAAAACCAACTCTTAGTTTCCTTGATCTTTCCTATTGTCTTTCTAGGCTCTGTTTCATTTATTTCTGCTGTAATCTTTATTATTTGCTTCCTTCTGCTAACCTTGGGCTTAGTTTGTTATTTTTCTATTTCCTTGAGGTATAAAGTTAAGTCGCTTATTTGAGATATTTCCTTTTTCTTAATCAAGGCATTTTTCTCTATATAGTTCTCTTTTAGAACTGCTTTTGCTGAATCCCGTAAGTTTTGGTATGCTTCATTTCCATTTTCACTTGTCAAAGATATTTTGAATTTTTCTTTTGATTTTTTTTCTATAATCCATTGGTTGTTCAGGAGCATGTTGTTTAATTTCCATGTATTTGTGTATTTTCCAATTTTCCTTCTATTATTGATTTCTAGCTTCACATCACAGTGGTCAGAAAAGACACGTGATATGATTTCAATCTTCTTAAATTTGTTAAGACTTGTTTCGTGGCCTGATATATCATTCATCCTGGAGAATGTTCCATGTGCACTTGAGAAAAATGTGCAATCTACTGCTGTTGAATGGAATGTTCTGTATATGTCTGTTAGGTTTATTTGGTCTCTAGAGTTATTCAAGTCGGCTAGTTCCTTACTGATTTTCTGTCTGATTCTTCTTCATTGTTGAAAGTGAGATGTTGCAGTCTCTTACTATCACTATATTTCATCTATTTCTCCTTTCAGTTCTGTTAATATTTGCTTAATACATTTAGGTGCTCCAATTTTGGGTGCATATATATTTACAATTGTTATATTTTCTGGATGAATTGACTCCTTTATCATTATATAGTGACTCTCTTTTTCTCTTATGATACATTTTGACTGAAAGTTTATCAGGGTGTAAACAAGTCCATAATTACGCCAGGCTTGTCCTAAAGTGAATCCTTTCATGAAGCATAGAACAATTTGCCCATGCACTCAAATACATATTAATATATGTTATATCTATTGGGTGCATAGCCGACTTCACATTTGGGCTACTTGATGGGAAACAGAGCAAGGGACATTAATAAAATTCTAGTGTAGAATATGTCTTTTTTCTTAAATTAACCAACTTAAAAAGATGATTATTTCTAAGTACGTGCAGCAACTCAAACTGTGCTACTGAATATAATACTTATTTGTAATTGGCTCTTTCTGTGGATGTCAGAGTTCACTTCTGCAACATTTAATAGACCAACCTTAAGACCTATCAGGATCCACTTACAAGTCTGTCAATGATATTACTTTGCTGTGGTTTGCTGGAGACAGTACATGAAGAAATGGTTGCCTAGTCCTTATGATAATTAATCCAAGTTCCAGATAAGCACGAGAGTTGATACTTCAAGGCAAAGGGAGGCATCCCCATAGAAATGTGGAAGTAAGATTTTATCTTTAATGTTAAACAACGGATTAAAATATGCAAGTGGCTGAAGAAACAGAATGGATCCCAGGCCCTACACTATACTCTAACCTGAGTTTGATGGATTGAATTTAAAAATTACAGAGCTGGCTGGGCGCAGTGGCTCACACCTGTAATCTCAGCAGTTTGGGAGGTCGAGGTGGGCGGATCACGAGGTCAGGAGATTGAGACCATCCTGGCTAACATGATGAAACCCTGTCTCTACTAAAAATAACAACAAAATTAGCCGGGTGTGGTGGCGGGCGCCTGTAGTCCAGCTACTTGGGAGGCTGAGGAGAATGGTGTGAACCCGGAGGGCGGAGCTTGCAGTGAGTGGAGATCGTGCCACTGCACTCCAGCCTGGGTGACAGAGCGAGACTCCGTCTCAAAAAACAAAACAAAACAAAACAAAACAACAACAACAGCAAAACAACCCAACAGAGCTGGTCAGTATTGGGGCCTATCAGCCACAGAATCACTGAAAGGAGATTCACAGGGATCAGTGGGGCTGCACCTGTCTCAGGCTGCTTTTCATCAGGGCTCGTGTGTGAATTTAAGTTGGCCCAATAAACAGCAGCACTCCTCTCTGCCTTTGTAATGGATCCACTGAGAAATAAGGTGTTTTGAATAAAGCAGATGAAAATCCTGAAGTTGTCTCTGTTATGGATATAGCTAGTCCCTGGAGGATGCTGTTGATATTGCAGCCACCTGATTTTTTCTGGATTGGATGCTCCAAAATTAAACAGATTCCCTTTTCTGGGTGCCCCAGGCTATTTTGACCCCTGAAGTCTTCCCGTGCAGGGCAGTCTTTGCAAGACTAACTACCTGGAGGAGCAGAGGAGCAGGGGAGAATGCATGTTCCTGGAAGTAGGGGACTTGCTTCCAAGAGAAGAGGGAACAAAGGTAGAAAAGAGAAGGACTGTACAACACTGTCTCAGCACATTTGTGCTGCTATAACAAAATGCCTGAGACTGGGTAATTTATGAAGAAAACAAAAATTTGTTTCTTACAGTTCTGGAGACTGGGAAGTCCAAGATCAAGACACTGGCATTTGATATCTGGTGAGGGCCTTCTTGCCACATCCTCACATGGCAGAAGGGATAGAAAGGAAAAAAGGGATGAACACTGTCCTCACAAGGTGGAATAGTGTAAGAGAACTGAACTCCCTCAAACCCTTTTGTAAGACTCTAATCCCATCCAGGAGCACTCCACCCTTAGGACTTAATCACCTCCTAAATGGCCCACCTCGTAATTCCATCACGTTGGTTTTCAACATATAAATATTGGAGGACATATTCAGACTGTAGCAAGCATATGTCTGTTCTTCTTTGCAGATTCACACACAAGGTACTCTTTGTCCCTTGGGGAGGAGCCAGAAGGGAAGCAGAGAAAGGCAGAGAGCACACCATGGGGGCTACTCTGCATGGAAGGGAACACGAGGCAAGACCCCCACTCCCAAGTTCTTACCCTCACCAGCACCTTGGTCCTGGGCCATCTTCTTCTCTCCCTGGGAACCTCTCCTCTGGTGATTCCATTTGGTTTCACAGCTTGGAGCAACACAGGTGCATGCATGAGTCCAGATTTGTAGCTCCTTCCCAGACATCTCCTCCAAGTAAAACCACCCACTTCCTGGTGGCTGTGCTTGGATGCCTGACCAACATTGGACTCATGTTCTTCAGACCTATACCTTACTCAGTTTTCCTTGTTAGGGTTGGTGTTCCTTCTCCGCTTCTAAAGTTTCCCTCCAGGTAGGGGAAGCTCTGCTGACCAGACACTTCCTAACTCTCTCTCCTCCTTCACTTGGTCTGATCTCAGGGGAGGAGGAGTAACTTACCTGGGAAAAGGAACTCAGCATGGTACCCACTCAGCAACCCCCTGTCTTCCTGGCAGAAGCCCTCAGCCCTCAAGGACACAGTTCTCTGATGTGTCCTCCATCGGAGGTGATGTTTTGGCTTCCATCTGCCCCTTCTTAGTCTTAGTTCTCAATAAGTTGAGAACTCAGGTGAGAGAGACCCTAACGTTTCTCATCTTGGGCAACAGCACCATCTTCCACCTGTGGTTCAAGTCTGAAATACCAGTCGCCCTCCAGTCCTTCCTTTTCTTCATCCTATATCCAGTCTGTCAGATGTCCTGCCAGCTCATCCCCACAAATTTGTCTCAAACTTCCCTTTTTCTCTCCACGTTCGTGACCTCCTCTATAGGCCAATCCAGCATTTTGGCATTATTGCAATCGTTCCCAATGGAACTTCTTGCTTTTCCTTCCTTCAAACTATTGAAATATAATATCAAATACAGAGGGTTCCTATTTCACTTAGAGTAAATTTCAGATCTACTTCCTTGGGCATAAAGGCCACCCAGGCCCTAGCCTCCATCTGCCTCACCCACCTCGCCGGCTGTTCTTCTACTATCTCAATATGTGCCTATCATACAGGCTCCTTTATGTCTCTTGAACACATCACTTGATCCCTAGGACTAACACAGTGTAGCACATGGTGGGCCCTCAAAAATATTTTCTAAATAACTGAATTGTCTTATGCCTTGCCTTGTCCAGGGGAGAGGGAGCCACAGTGGATTTTGTATATTCCAGGGCCTTGGAAGGACCATCTCTGCAATGAGATGTAAGCATCAGGTTCTCCCAAGTTAAATATGTGTCCTTGTTCTGATTCCATGCTCACCAAACAGTATTCTGATTGTAATTGGCTCCCTCTGACAGTCTTCCTCCGGGGGTAGAATGAACTGGCTCTGCATATGTGAGACCTCTGATTCCAATGCCTCTGTATTTCTCCCTGCAAATCAATACGTGGGTGTTACGGTCTATACAACAAGCTCGCCCGCTTTATAAACGAGGGCAAACAGTGGCAAGATGGACATGCCCTTTGTTTCTTAGCTTGCTGGCTGGGAAACAAGACCATGGGTCCAGTGCTCGGTCTGAGATAACGACAGTTTCCGGGAAACAAGACCATGGGTCCAGTGCACGGTCTGAGATAATGACAGTTTCCGGGAAACAAGACCATGGGTCCAGTGCACGGTCTGAGATAATGACAGTTTCCGGGAAACAAGACCATGGGTCCCGTGCACGGTCTGAGATAACGACAGTTTCCTAGGGAAGTTCTTGGGAAAGAGGCTACGGGGCTTGCTCCTGACAGCAGGCTCCTCTCAGAATGGCTGTTTTGCTGAGACCACAAACCTTTCTTCTTTTGAATTTTTAATATAACGTCCAAATATGTGAGGTTTCAACATTTCCTATTTTTCTAAAGCAAGGCTTCATGTTTCCCAAAGTCACCCAGGATTTCAGGCATGAAATGAAGTCCTGGGTGCTGGGATAGACACATCTCTACACCGTGTAGATATAAGGCTGGATTCTGTGGCTCAAGCCTGTAATCCCAGTATTTTGGGAGGCTGAGGTGGGCAGATCACCTGAGGTCAGGAGTTTGAGACCAGCTGGCCAACATGGTGAAATCCCATCTCTACTAAAAACACAAAAATTAGCCAGGCGTGGTGGCGGGCGTCTCTAATCCCAGTGGCTCGGGAAGCTGAGGCGGGAGAATTGCTTGAACCTGGGGAGGCGGTGTTTGCAGTGATCCGAGATGATGCCACTGCACTCCAGCCTGGGTGACAGAGTGAGACGCCATATAAAATAAATAAATAAACAAAAAACAATCTGTGTAGATGTGACCTTCTCCGTGGGACCCTGATGTGGTTTGGATCTGTGTCCCCACCCAAATCTTGTGATGAATTGTAATCCCCAGTGTTGGAGGTGGGGCCTGGTGGGAGGTGATTGGATCATGGTGGGGGGGTTTCCCCCTGGGTACTACCGTAGTGATGGTGAGTGAGTGCTCATGAGGTCTGTTTGCTTAAAAGTGTGTAGCACCTTCCCCCTCTCTCTTCCTCCTGTTCTGTCCACGTGAAGAAGTGCCTTCTTCTTCTTCACCTTCTGCCATGCTTGTAAGTTTCCTGAGGCCTCCCTAGCTACGCTTCCTGTATAGCCGTCACAACTGTGAGCCGATTCAACCTCTTTTAAAAGCTAAACTATCCAGTCTCAGATATTTCTTTACAGCAGTGTGAGAACAGACTGACACAGACCCCGTTTTTCCTCTGTAGTGAATGTGGTCTGACTGGGAAGCAGTCCCTTCCCTGCCCCACACAGCAGGCTGGCAGATGCAGTGTGACTTACACTCAGTACCTCAGATGCTCTTCCACAGATCTGTGAATCTGTAGGCAATGCCATGGCTTGCAGGGAGAATTCCGCGTTCATTTCAGCGGAGGCCATGGTGGGCATGTTGGTCAAGTAACCTCGATTCATGACTTTTCTTACTTACTCCTCTATAATTCTTTTGGTTCCTGTCCATTATGAGCCTGGTCCTCCCCCACCCCACCCACCTTTTTTTTTTTTTTTTTGTTGAGACAGACTCTCACTCTGTTACCAGGCTGGAGTGCAGTGGCGCGATCTCGGCTCACTGCAACCTTCAACTCCGGGTTCAAGTGATTCTCCTGCCTCAGCCTCCTGAGTAGCTGGGATTATAGGCGCACACCACTATGCCCAGCTAATTTTTGTATTTTTAGTGGAGACAGGTTTCACCATGTTGGCCAGGATGGTCTCAATCTCCTGACCTCGTGATCCTCCCGCCTCGGCCTCCCAAAATGCTGGGATTACAGGTGTGAGCCACCATGTCTGGCCTCCTTTTTATGGACGTGTAAAGCAGTTTTTATCTCTCTGGTGTGTGTGTGTGTTTGTATGTACTGAATTTACCTAGAGCCAGTTTATTTGCATACAACCAAGAATTCTAATGCACAAATTGTTGCCAGGCATGGAGTGGAGACAAGAGACATTCAAGGATAGAGGGAGGATTTGGGGATTTATATCAGTAAAGGGAGAGGCTCTAAGATGCTATAAAAAAGAGATCCCAAACAAAGGTAAATGTTTGTTTCTTTCTCTTGCAACAGTCTGAGTATTCGGAAGGCGGTGCTGTTCTCTGCGAGCAGCTGTTACCTAGAAATTAACATATTTCCAAAACATGGGAAGAAGAACTAGAGGAAAGTCATCTTTCCTTTGGGGCACATGACTGGGAAGTCGCATGCATCGCATTTGCCGACATCCCATGGGCTCAGTCACATTGCCACATTTAGCCACCATGGAGGCTGGGAAGTCAATCTCCAGCAGGTCAGCCCTGTGCTTTCCTGGCAGGGGGTGAGGGCATTCTAACACCACAAGAAGAGACTGAATAGCTGGGGCCATTTGCGATCACAGCTGCAGGATGGGATGAAAGGCAGGGAAGGTGCAATTAATATTCTGGGATGAAATTGCAGTGGCCCGTAGCACAGAGCTAACTAAATCATTGCCTATTATGATCTGGAGTCCAGTACTCAGTGCAGCAAAGATATGGAGAGGGAGGAACCACACTGGTGCCACCATAAAACAGTGTGACATATTGATTTAGTCCATTCTGTGCTGCTATAACAGCATACTTGAGACTGGGTAATTTATAAAGAACAGAGATTTATTTTTTTACAGTTGTGGAAGCTGAAAGTCCAAAGTTGAGGGGCCTGAATCTGGCAAGGGCTTTCTTTCTGCATCTTCCTGTGGTGGAAGGTGGGAAGGCAAGTCAGAGAGAGAGAGAGAGAGAGAGAGAGAGGAGTCTAACTCATCCTTTTTATGGAGCCTGCTCCCACGATAACTGTGTTAATCCATTCACAAGGGCAGACCCCTCATGACCTAAACATCTCCTAAAGATCCCAAAGATCCCATTCTCAACACTGTTGCACTGGGGATTAAGTTTCCAACACATGAACTTTGAAGGATGCATTTAAACCATAGCACGTATGAACAATTTAAAGACTCTAGTGGTGAATCGGCCATTTCTGCTATATGAAATAACTACAGGCAAGAAAATGCCAACTTCAAAACTCCATATATTCAGCTTGAGGCATAGTATAGTATAAAGCTCAAGGACATTGCTCTATGACCATGCTGAAGAATCTCTTATCGTTCAGCTGGCAGAAATAGCAAAACAAACAAACAAACAAACAACAAAAAAATACAGTAGCCACAAAACCCTCTAAGTTGTATTTTTCCAATGCTGAATTACACTATCAGTTGAATTTACAGGTCTACCAAGCCTTGCATGTAAAATAGAGGACACTGATCAAGAAAGAATGGAAACCTAAAAATCAAAGTAGAAATATGTGGGAGAATTTGCATTACTCTTGTTAATGCTCCTGCCTTGGAACTAAATGGAGGAGGCAGGCTCCATCCTTTTTTGAGGCAGCTAGTCCAGTCCTCCTCGAGGGCAACGTTCCTCCCTAGCTAAAGCAAGCTTCCTTGTAAGAGAAGATGAACTCTCTCATCACCTGCATTGTCTTCGGGCTGGTAACTAGAGTCAGACCGTGGCACATCCTAGGGGACCAAATGCAAAATGAAACGGCAGCAAAAGACTTTGCGCTATGAAAGAGCTGCAGGCTTTTGCTAATTTTCATCACAAAACACCTGGGGGCGTGTATGTGGGAAAGACTGTTTAGGGAGGAGGAGCACAGTTCACGTTGGGTGTAATTTGTGAATACAGAGGTGTGGATCATGAGCTCTAGACATTGTGTTCGTTTCCTGGGGCTGCTGTAACAAAGTGCCATGACGCTGGGTGCCTTCGACAACAGATACTTTTCTGGTGGTAGTTCTTGGTGCTTAGAAGTCCATCATCAAGCTGCAGGCAGGCCCACGCATGCCAGAGGCTCTAGAGAAGATTCCTTGTCCTCTTCTTGCTGGCTCGGTGGTTGCCATCACAGCTTGGTGTTCCGTGCTTGCAGACGGATCACGGCAAACTCTTTCTCTTTGCAACACGACAGTCTCTCTGTGTGGTCCTGTTCTCTCTGCCCCCACGTTCCCTCTTTTTATTAGGACAACAGTTAATGGGTTAAGGTCCTCTCCACTCCAGTAGAACTTCAGTTTAACTTTATCACATCCACAACATCTTATTTCCAAATAAGGTCACATTCACAGACAATGGGGACACATCGTATTTTGGGGTAAAGCCCAACACAATGTAGATGTAATGTAAGGTGGCAGCCTTACAAACCAAGAGGGGATCAAATCATTTTCTTGCTGGTTAATGCAAGCCTTGGCTCAAAAATAGCCCTCCATAAACGAACATGAGGTACCCACATTCTTGGCATGATGCAGGATGCATTTAAAGGCTAAAGGAGGTAGTGATATGGAGTGGATCTATGATAGTCATTTCATGTTACTAACTCCCCAATCAACCTCACACATGCAGACACACACACACACACACATTCACACATGCATGTACAAACACCCAAGCCATGTCCCTGAGAAGGGGGGAATCCATTGCCACACTCCTTTTACCAAGATCTTGACACATATAATGGAGAGGGAATCACCAGTAGAAATGAACTTATGCTCACTTTGTTTGTAAAATTCTGACAACAGTGGAAGTCAGAAAGGAATCCCAGAGAAACAGAGGCTGGGTGGCCACTCTTAACAGTCAGAGAAAGAGGGAGAGTGGCCATACATTACGAATGTATGCTAATCAGAGGTCTTTGGTGCTATTAATTGATCATGAGTTTCTTAGAATGAAAATCAAAGGGCTGCCCGGCAAAGCCTATTTGATGTGTAAACTGATATCAATACATAAATGAATAAATTAACATCTAGATCTAAAAAACAGAATCATGACTGTAAAATTCCATGGTAGAGTCATGAGCCCTGAGAATTTCCACCCCTGAGTTAGTTCTCAGACTCAAAGCCCTCTGAAGGGGGATCTGGGGTCCCGGAAGGAACAGGGAGGGAGCCCTAAGTGCATAGTGGGGACCTTTCCCCCAGCCTTTCCCAAGGGATCCATGCTGTTCATAGCTTTACTGTGCACAGAGGAAGGGGAAGTACCTGCAATGTAGACTCTTGGGCACCGGCTCTGGGCTCACCCATCTCCATGGTCCCCTAGTTGAAATGGAGTCAAGTGGGGGTGTGGTGACCTGGTGAGATCTTTTAGCCCCTCTGTGTGCTCAATCCTGAGTCCACTTACTGGTCATTTCCCCAATTCCAGGTTGTGTACTTGGTGTCCTCAGCAAGAGGTGGGATCTCCTTGTGGCTCGTGTTGACAGAGGAATCACGAAGAGTCGTGGAATCTGGGCTCTAAGGCAAGGCTGGACTAGTGTGAGAGCCCCAGCCTTCATCTTCACATCCAAGTAGCAAGACAAAAGCAAGTGTATCTGGGAAGCCTTTGGTGGAGTGGGGTGGGGGTGGGGCGTGACAACCAGAGACCTGAAGGAGGTCATCAAGGTGACGCTCATCACATCCACCCGTAACTCCCACCATCGCCGTGAGAGCCAGTATTTGGTGAGAGCTGACATTGTACACTCATTATTCCATTTAATCCTTATAATATGCCTCCAAGGGAGGCACTATTATCATTCCCACTTTACAGATGAGAAAATGGAGGCTTAGGACATTTAAAAGACAGCTCAAGGTCCCACAGCTAATAAGGCTGGAATTTAAGCCCAGGTGGTCTGAGTCTAGCACCTGAGATCATGCCTAACTCCTAAAAGGGCTTTGTGTCCCCACCCAAACCTCACCTTGAATTATAATTCCTATAATCCCCATAATTGCCACGTATCAAGGGATAGACCAAGTGGAGGTAATTGAATCATGAGGGCAGTTTCCCCCATTCTGTTCTCCTGTAGTGAGTGGATTCTCATGAGATCTGATAGTTTTATAAAGGGCTCTTCCCGCTTCGCTCAGCACCTCCTCCTGCCACCTTGTTTAGAAGGTGCCTTGCTTCCTGATATGGTTTCGCTGTGCCCCACCCAAATCTCAACTTGAATTGTATCTCCCAGAATTCCCAGAATTCAGAAAGGAATCCCAGAGAAACAGAGGCTGGGTGGCCACTCTTAACAGCCAGAGAAAGTGAGGGAGTGGCCATACATTAAGAATAACGATCAGCTTGCTAATTAAGGTCTTTGGTGCTGTTAATTGATCATGAGTTTCTTGGAATGAAAATCAAAGGACTGCCACGGAAAGGCTACTTGACTTGTAAACTGGTATCCATACATAAATGAATAAATTAAAGTCCAGATCTGGAAAACAGAATGAGCATGGGAGCGTGGGAGGGACCCAGGGGGAGGTAAAATGGGGCTGGTCTTTCCCGTGCTATTCTTGTGATAGTGACTAAGTCTCACGAGATCTGATGGGCTTATCATGGCTTTCCACTTTGGCTTCTTCCTCATTTTCTCTTGCTGCTGCCATGTAAAAAGTGTCTTTCACCTCCCGCCATGTTTCTGAGGCCTCCCCAGCCATGTGGAACTGTAAATCCAATTAAACCTCTTTTTCTTCTCAGTCTCAGGCATGTCTTTTGTCAGCAGCATGAAAACGGACGAATACACTTCCCCTTCACCTTCCACCATGATTGTAAGTTTCCTGAGGCCTCTCTAGCCATGCAGAACTGTGAGTCAATTAAACCACTTTCCTTTATAAATTATCCAGTCTCGGATATGTCTTTATTAACAGCATGAGAACAGATTAATATAGAGGAGATGAATGGATTTCAAACAGCCCTCCCACTGAGGTAAAACCCTAAGGGATACTTCAGCAGGCACCAGGAAGGGGACGTTTGTTCTTCTGTGGCATCAACTCTACCAAAAACAACCTCACGTCCAACCTCGAGTTCCATGAGATTTTCTCTTCCCTTGAAGCAAATCTGACCTGATGTTGCCATGACCCTCCCAGATCCAGAGGATGTTCTGTTTCTTCCACTATGAGCTAATGGGAGTGTAAGAGTCATCTAAATGGCTCAGGTTCTGCTCGCAGGCCTTATTTTGCTTCTTCGAAACGTTTTCCCTTCACCAAATCCAGGGGCAAACTTGGGCTGCTGTGTGGCATGAATGTTGATGAGTGGGAGGAAGGGAGAAAAAGAGAGATAAATAGAAGGGGAGAAAGAGAGAGACAGAGTGGAGACAGTGGGAGGGGGGGATAGAGGGTGAGAGAAAAATAGAGAGATGGAAAGCCAGAAAGGGGAGAAAGGAGAGAAGAGGAGAGGAGAAGAAAAGCAAGGAGAAGAGAGAGACACACAGAGAGACAGAAGGAGGAAAAGAGAGATAGAGAGAGAAAGATTAGAAAGGAAGACAGAGAGAGAGATGAGTGAGATGGGAGTGGGGGAGAGAGAGCCAGAGAGAGATTAGAGTGGGGGAGAGAGAGCCAGAGAGAGATTAGAGTGGGGGACAGAGAGAGACAGACAGAGAGAGAGCGAGACCAAAAGTGAGATGAGAGAGGTAGACAGACAGACACACACACACACACACACATAGAGAGAGAGATTGAGAGAGAGAGAGAGAATAGGCTTCAGGCAGCAAATGGCCCCAGGGGTGAAAACTCTTCTTATCTGCTGAGAAAGCCTGGCTAGCCAAGCAGAATCCTGCTGCAGGGGCAGAGCCCTCACAGAGAACCTCTACTAGGGTAGTGCTGAAGGGGAAATGTGGGATTGGAGCCCCCACACAGAGTCTTCAATGGGACCCTGCCTAGTGGATCTGTGAGAAGGGAGCCACCATCCTCCAGACGGAAGAATGGTAGAACCACCGACAGCTCATACCCTGTGCCTGGAAAAGTCGCAGGCAGTCAATAGCATCCTGTGAAAATAGCTGGGCAGGGGGGCTG
This sequence comes from Piliocolobus tephrosceles, assembly GCF_002776525.5. Lineage (NCBI taxonomy): Eukaryota > Metazoa > Chordata > Mammalia > Primates > Cercopithecidae > Piliocolobus > Piliocolobus tephrosceles. The sequence continues at coordinate 216,403,002 of NC_045434.1, forward strand.
CACCCTGCAAAGCCACACAGGTGGAGCTGCCCAAGGCCTTGGGAACCCATCCCTTGCACCAGTGTGCTCTGGATGTGGGACATGGGGTCAAAGGAGATAATTTTGGAGTTTTAAGGTTTAAGACTGTCCTGCTGGGTTTCTGACTTGCCTGGGGCCTGCTACTCTTTCTTTTGGCCAATTTCTCACTTTTGGAGCAGGAATGTTTACCCAATGTATACCCTCCCTTGTATTTTGGGAGCAAATAACTTGTTGTTTTTGATTTTACAGGCTCGTAGGTGGAAGGGACTTGCCTTGTCTCAGATGAGAGTTTGGACTTTGGGCTTTTGAGTTAATGTTGAAATGAGTTAAGACTTTGGGGGACTGTTGAGAAGGAATGATTGTATTTTGCAAGGTGAGAAGGACGTGATATTTGAGAAAGGCCAGAGGTAGAATGATATAGTTTGAACATTTGTCCCTGTCCAAACCTCATGTTGACTTGTAACCCCTGTTGCTGGAGGTGTGGCCTGGTAGGAGGTGTCTGGTTATGGGGGTGGACCCCTCATGGCTTGATGCTGTCTTCATGATAGCGAGTTCTCACAAGATCTGGTCATTTAAAAGTGTGTAGCGCCTCGTCTCCTCTGATTTTCTCCCCAACTCTCTCTCTTGCTCCTGTTCTCACCACGTGACCTGCCTGCTCCCCCTTCACCTTCTGCCATGATTGGAAAATTCCTGAGCCCTCCCCAGGAGCAGATGCCGCTATACTCGCTGTACAGCCTGCAGAACTGCGAGCCAATTAAACCTCTTTTCTTAAATAACCAGTCTCATGTTTTATTTATAGCAATGCAAGAATGGCCTAATACAGCTCCTAACCCACCAGCCCACCAGACTGGCTCAAAAAACTAGGGCAAGAACTAGAGCGACAGTGGGGGGAATGGGCAGTTTTATCAAGTCAGGATTCAAGGTCGTCTACTCCCATGCCCTCACTGCGCCCACCCGGAATCATCTTGCTTTGCTTCTTAACGCAAGTCACTTATTCTTCAGAGCCTTACTTTGCACAGCAGGAAAAGCCCGAACTATTTGTTGAGTATCTTCTCTGTGCCAGACATGAGGCTTTGGACTTTCTCATACATAGATGGGGATAACAGCTCCTGGCTCGCCCTGGCTGAGATTCTGGGCTATGTCCGTGGGTGCAGGAGCAGTGGAAGGGAGGGAATGAAATAGAATCACAGGAAACAATGATGCAAACAAGCTCTGAGAAGTCAGAGGGCTGCACAGTAGGAAGACAGAATTAGGATGCTGGTCTGTTGGTCTCGCCTCTCAAGGGTGATGTGGGCAGTTGTTCAAAGTTTCTTGGTAGATTTGCTGCTGAACACAGGGATGGCTCATACCCTGACCCTTCCCTCTCCTCCAGTCTATCTGTCTTGTTTTGCCAAAGCCTGGCTTAAAAGCTTGGCATGTACAATAACAATTACTCACCTGCATCGACCACAAAGCTCTGGTCACCATGGAAAGAGCTTCACATCTGAGAGGGAACAGGTGCTGCCCTCCATTTTCCCACAAGCATCCATTCCCCTAAGTTCCAGTAAAATTAACTTTGCTTTGGGGAGCAATTCCACTGGACTTGCATGCAGTCTGGTGGATCTGTCAATCAAGAGGCTCCTCCCACACCTGGCCGGGGCTATGCATGTGACCCAGGCTCAGACAAGTGACTCCCTGGAAATGTGATGCACACAGAAATGGAAAATATTTGTAGATGCCCTCAGGAGATTGTTCCTGCGATGCAGGTGCCTGGAACCCCATCGGGTCCCCATACTTCCTGAAATCTTGTGCTTCTATTTTTCCTCTCATTTTACAAAGACGAGTGCCTCTGTATCTTCCCAATAGGTGCTCATGTTGGCCAGAATCAGATACCAGATTTTGCCACCAGTAGACCTTAATTTGTTCAGATGGATTATCTTATTTATTTCTCACAACAGCCTTAGAAGCTGGGTATTGTGTTATCCCATTGGATAGATGAGAGAACTGCAGATTGGGAAGGGGGTCACCCAGCAGGGGTGGTGCAGCTGGGATTCAGACCAAGGCAGTGGACTGTGAGCTCTCCTTTGCACGGTTCCCTTGCTCTGCTCTTCATAGCTCCTTTCTCCCCAGTGGCTTCAATCCAAGCCCTTCTCATTCCTCACTCCCCAGCCTAGCAGGGCCTCCTCTGGGTTAGGAGCTCCAGGAAGAGGTGGGAAAGCCTTAGGGTGGGATCCTTTCTCCTGATTGACTCAGTAAAGGTAAGACAACGGCTGTGATTTCCCTCTGGAGAGATTGGCCAGTTCCTGAAACATCCTTGACTGTTCAGGGTCTAGGGGCTCCAGAAGCTCATTCTCCTGCCTGGACATAGGCTCCATCCCACCAGGAAGCCTTGGGGGTGACCACTGGATGATGGTGTTGATGACCCTGCATTGGTCAGAAGCAGGTGCGAGAGGCAGTTTGGGGCTGGGGATTATGGGGACTTGGATGAATGACATCTGAGCTGATGTTTCTCAGGAAGGCACGCCCAGCTCTGCTGCAGATCCATCACTGAGATTTATCTCCAAGAAGTAGCGACTCATCAAGCAAGCCTTGAATCAGCCTGGGAGTCGGCTTTCTATCAACAAGTTTGATAACACAGTTAAATGGTGCGTCTTCTTCCAATCTGGGGAAGAGATGCCTGGCAGAGGCCCCAGAACTGCAGGTAAGTGGTGGAAAACTTCCAAACTCCTCCTCTCTCAGGGCTAAGTTCTCCTGAGCCCAGAGGCGTTTTTGAAGCTGGAGCCCTGGTGTGGCTCTCTGCAGGACTGTGTTGGAATGGAATGCCCCTGTGCATGGGGACACAGGTGGGGAAGAAGACAAGGAACCTGGAGGAAAAAGGAGGAAGACCAACAGAGGAGCTTTGTCTGCAACTTCTGCCCCACTGGTAGCTGCCACTCCTCAGCCTCAGCTTCCTGGCTGGTGCATGGCTTTGCTTCTGTATGAAAGCAGCATCCACAGCCAGCATCCTCCCATCCCAGAGACTCTTCCTGGCTGAGTTTAGTGGAGTGCCCACATGGTGCTGCCAAACACAGCCATGTCACAAAGTGGGTAACAGCTGACACTGAGTGGGACATGCAGGGGAGGCCCTGAGGACCTGTATTCAGCCCTTTGCTGATGGGAACTCCAAGGCCTTCTCTGGGGAGAGGTCATTGATTCCAACATGAATGGGGTGTCTGCCATGAGCATTGTGTGTACCAGGAATTCATTTGTGAGAAGAGCAGACAAAGGTCCCTGCCTCCTGGCGCCCACATTCCACAGGGGGAGAGGATGGAAATTAATGATGAGCATGATGAGAAGGCAGATGGCTTGGTATGTGAGGATGCAGTAAGGGCTGGAGTGAAAGAGTTAGGGAGAGCTGGTGTGTGTGTGCACGTGTATGGGGTTGAGGAAAGGAAGCAAGTTTCTGAGAAGGTGATGATTCCAGGAAGACACAAAGGAAGTGAGAGAACTGGTCCTGTATCTGTTTGAGCAAGGCTGCTCCAGGCTGAGAGCATCACATGCAAATGCCCCCAGCTGGCAGTAGGCCTGGTAAAGTCAAGGGAGGATGGGGAGTCAGTGGGACCGCCACAGGTGGAGCAGAGGAAAGTGAGGACAGAAAGGCTCTTGGGGAGCGGGTCACACAAGGAGAGCTTGGGAGCCACTGCAGGACCTGGCTTTTCCCCCGCATAATGCAATAGGGAACCATTATCAGGCTTGAGATGGAGAGCCCCGAAGAGCTGGCACTGGGGAACCCCAAGTACTGTGCATGAATAGTTGCAGGAAAGGCAGAAGCATGGAGCCCAGTCAACATATGAGAGTCCAAGTGGCCTGGGCCAGGTGACAGCCATGGATAAGAGAGGTGTGGGGAGATCCTGGACATGGTGTGAAGCTTGGGTTCCTAGCAGGTGAGATTGTGAGGCAGAGAGAGGAGTCAAAGATGATTCCAAAATCTACCCAAGGCCAGGCATGGTGGCTCATGCCTGTAATCCTATCACTTTTGGAGGCTGAAGTGGGGAGGGGGGTCGCTTGAGGTCAGGAGTTCAAGACCATCCTGGCCAAAATGGAGAAACCCCATCTCTACTAAAAATACAAAAATTAGCCAGGTGTGGTGGCAGGTGCCTGTAATCACAGCTACTTGGGAGGCTGAGGCAGCAGAATCACTTGAACCCAGGAGGCGAAGGTTGCAGTGAGTTGAGATCATGCCACTGCACTCCAGCCTGGGTGACAGAGTGAGACTGTTTCAAAAAAACAAAAACAAAACAAAAAAACCTACCCCTAGTGAGAAGGCATATGGTCAACTGAGAAGGGGCAGGCTATGCATAGAGCTGATATTTGTTAGCGAAGATAGGGGCTTCATTTTGGACAAGTTAAGTTTTTAATGCGCAAAGATACCCAAAAGTTGTCAGTGCTGTCAAACCCCAGGAAGTGGGGGTGGTAGGGCTCTTAGTTCTCAGTTTGCATGTAGTTAGGGGGCTTCAAGAAGACCACTTAAAGAGATTGGCAAGTGCCCTGGACCTTAGGGGCAGGAGGGCCACCACAACACCAACTGCCACAACCTGGGAATGGAAATGTCAGTATTTCTTCAAGACTCCATAAATACACCGCAGAGAGAGCCAGGCTGGAGATGCTGAAAATGTCACCGGTATTAGTCCGTTTTCGCACTGCTATAAAAAAATACCAGAGACTGGGTAATTTATAAAGAAAAGAGGTCTAATTGGCTCACAGTTCTGCAGGCTGTACGGAAAGCATGATGCTGGAATCTGCTCAGCTTCTGGGGAAGCCTCAGGAAACTTACAATCATGGCAGAAGGGGAAGGGGAAGCAGGCACATCTTACATGGCTGGAATGGCAGGGGGCAGTGTCACACTTTTAAATAATCACATCTCATGAGAACTCTATCAGGAGAACAGCAGCAAAGGGGGAAATCCACCTCCATGATCCAACCACCTCCCACCAGGCCCCACCCCCAACATTGGAGATTACAATTTGACATGAGATTTGGGTGGGGACACAGATTCAAACCATGTCACTGCCCAAGATGTCTTCCTGGAGATGCAGGGAAAGCTGAAGATGGGGTGGACAGTCAGATTCTCAGGGATGGAGGAGAAAATGAAATGGCCAGAGACAGGAAAATACATCTTCTGAACTATGTAAATTCCATGAATCATATGAATACCTGTTCCCCTGGTGGCACAGGAAGGACCCACAGTAAGTCCCAATAGCGGGCACTGGTTCTGATGATCCTGAGATGGGATAGTTCCCTTGATCCCCTTTGTGGGCGGGAATGGAGTGGTTTGTTTCACTCAGCTGGGCACTGGTTACTTCCCGCAGTAGTGAGCATGCGAGTGAGTGAGTGCAGGAACTGGAGCAAATGAATGTTGAAACTGGCCAGTCACTCCTCTCTGGCTGGAGCAGGCTCTGTGTGGGCCCCATAGCAGTGTCCAAGCTTGTTACAACCAATGCTCTTTTAGCTCTGCTGTCTGGGGATGGCCAATGCCAACCAGCTCAGTGGAGGGTCAGGGTGGCAGCCCCTGCCCTCTTGGCACCCGAGTTCCTGTCTGGCATCCAGGAAGAATCACGTCACATGAACTGTTTGAAAGTTGATGCTTGCAGGAGACTTGATTGGTGGGTGGCTCTCAGCAGAAAGGGAGGCTGGAAAGGGCATGGAAAGGTGATGTTTCCCTGAAGCCTGGCCATCTCTGGCTGGGCCCCTCTCCAAAGCCACACTGTCTGAAGTAGCCATGTCTGTCCATGGTCTCCCATGCTCAGTTGCTTCTCTGTTCACAGCTCAGCTGCTGGTGTTGCTCTGCCAGCTGAAGTCTTTTATGGGCACAGGATGGGGATGGGAGGGCAGGCCAAAAAGGCAACATTTGGGTGGAAAAATGGGGTCAGCTGTTTTCACTTAGGGCTGTGGGTCCAGGCTTAAGGGTGGAGTTTAGCAGGGATCTCAGCTCTTCTGTATCATTTTGGAGGCTATTCATGGCCAGAGGAGATCAACGCTTGGGGACATTGGTGTCACCCAAGTCTCTGCTCCAGTTAGAGGAGCGTTAAGTCTAAAGGCACAGCCAGGACTCAGGGGATGGGGCAGTGCCCGAAGAGGCTGCCATGACCCTCCCTCTGCTCCACCCTCCAGCCTCAAGCTCGTCTAATGGCTGGGTGGGAGCCCTTAACATAAAGGATGCTTGGAGTTTTGACTAGGAAATCACACCGGACATTTTAATTTCTGAATTGACAGTTTTTTTGTGACTGAATGTGACTGGAAGACTTTTTGTTTTCTGAGAATGAACAGGCCAGGTCTGGAACTCCCTGGAGATTTCATGAAGGGGAGGGAAGGAGCCTGCCTCATAGGCAGGGAGGGAGAAGGAAGTCATTCCTTTGTTCAATGTGAAGTTTCTGTGGGTCATTCAGGGAGGCCAGGAGAATGGGACAGCCAACAGGAGAGTGTGGATTGGAGAAGGAAGAAGAATGCCCAGAGGACAGGCATAGTCTATGGTGGAGAGTTAAAAACAGACAGACAGGAAGGCTGAGCAAATGCTGTTTAATAATAGTCTCAGCTTTATTTTTCTGAAGTATTTTTATCTTTTTTGGAATTAAATGATATGTATGTCTCTTCTCTGATTTTAAAAGCAATACACGTTTATTTTAGAAAATTAAAAAAATGTACACAAGGATAAAGAAGGAAACAAATATCATTAATAATTCAAAAATAATTACACAGCAATAAACAGTCTTACACTTTTACTGTGTAACTAGGCATTTTATAGGCTATGTTTTGGCTCACTTTCTTCCACACCATATCATGGAAAGGTTAGATACAGCATAGGCACAGAAGATCATAAGAGAGCACTGTGAACAATTTTAAACTAGTGAATTTGAAAGCTTAGACAAAAGGGACAAAATCTTTGGACAGTATAAGGTACTAAAACTGACTGAAGAGAAATCTGAATATTCCTGTGACTATTACAGATATTGAATTTAGTTTAAAATATTCCTATAAAGAATACACTAGTACCAGTGAGTTTTATATTCAGGTAACTATTCAATGAATAGACAATATTATTTCTGCACTTTTTTTTCAGAGAACAGTTTTACAAAATCAACATATGATAAGTATATAATTTTGATATTAAAACAAATTTGAGAAAGGGAAATTATGGGCTAATCTCAAACATTAACATGGACACCAAAATCCCAAAAATATGTGAGCCAAATACAGCAGCAAGGTATAAAACAGATGACCTGTTGTTACTGAGTTGGTTTTATTTAAGAAAACAAAAATAGAAAATATCTGAATTTATGTCTTCCACATTAACAGCTTAATGGACAAAAAGCTATGATCACATAAACAGAAAAAGAGAAAGCGTTACTTAAATCAATGTTCATTTCTGACAGAAACTTTTCTTACTCAAACTTTAAAACAGCCATTTAGATTCGCAAAGCCTGTAGCAAATGTCATACTTAACCGCAAAATACTTAAAGCATTTCTTCAAGCCACTGCTATTTAACATTGTATTGGAGGAACAGTGCAATAAGACAAGAAAAATAAATAAAAGATATATAAATCAGAAGGAAGGAATAAAACTGTCATTCTGTACAGAACGCTATGCCTGTCTTATAAAAATTGAAAAGAATCTAGAGACAAACTATACAAATAAGTAGAGAGTTGAGTAAAGTTATTAAGCTTTACTAAAGGTTATATTGATCTTATATAACCTGATGTAACATTACTAGACATAAGACAATATACAAGTTAATTGTACTTCTATACAACAGCAATGATCAACTGAACAGTTAAACAAATTTAACTTACAAAGAGCAATGACAATAAAAGTAAACTAAGAATAAATCTAATGAAAGATATGCAAGGTATTTGTACTGAATGTTACAAAACTTTGTTGAAGATATCTTCAAAATACTCAAATACATTTAGATATATTACGTATTTATGGATAAGAGAAGACAAGAAAGAGTAATCAATCAATCAATAACGTTGAAATTACTACACTTGTGGAAAAATAAAATTACATGCCCCCCTCTCTCATGACATTGATGTTGGATCAAGCCCTTAAAATGAAAAGCAAAACTTCAATACTTTTAGAAGGGTACATAGAAGGTATGAATGTATGACTTCAGGGAGGGACTAGTTTCCTAAACAAGGCTTGGTAGAAACCACACCCCTAACAAACCCACATCCACACCCACATACATACCATAAAATAAATTCTAAAGGCAAACATTGATACAATTGACAATATTTAAATGCTTCTATATATCTAAAGACACCATAAGGAGGGCAAAATGCCCACCATCAACTGGAGAAGTTATTTACTGCCCAAGTAACTCACAAATAATTGTATCTAGAAGACACAAAGATATCCTAGAGTCAATAAGTGGGCAAATGACACAAGTGGGCATGTCATAGAGAGAGGTATGAATCTCCAGTGAAATATATGAAAAGATGCCCACTCTTACTGGTAATTGTGGAAATGCAAATTAAAATAAAAACAAGAAAACATCTCATCCCCAACACATAGGTACAAACACAAACATCTGATGGACTGGCTATTCTCTGTCCCCCAAACTTCCCCTCCCCACTCTGTGTGCTTTACACTACCCTCCATGGGCTAAGTTACCTCGGTCTCATGCCTGCTGGTTTCTGATTAGCACAGATTATGCGGTGGGAAGAGAAAGCCCAGAGTCCTCCCTTGTCCCCTCCTGTGTGGCTGCTTCTCTCCACTTCTGGAGCTTTTACAGAGCAGTCCTCCTCTGGTCTCTGGCAATACCCACACTCCCCTCTCCCTTCACCACAGGAGTGGTACCAGAATCTCTCACCACCTTGGTTTTGTCTGGTAATCTCGTGCTGTTTTAGAAAGTAGTCTCTTCATCACAGCCTCTTCATGGAACAACTTGCTTCCTGCTGGAACCCTCACTAATACATCTGACAGTGGCTCCAGAAATTGAGGAGGCAATGAAACAAACAGGCTTCATTTATTGCTGGTGGGAGTTTAGATGGTTTCAAGCCCTTTGGAAAACAACGTGCCGTCTGATACATTTGAAGATGCACATACTTCTAGCCATCAACTCCACGTCCTCATATGTCACCCCAGAGGAACTCCAGGATACATGTACTTTAACATCAGTCTTATTTTTAATAGAAAAAATAAATAAAGGAAATAACTTAAATGCCACCCACAATAGCATGGCTAAAGAAATCGAGATGCATAAACACACAGGGACACCCAGTGCAAAGATGATGGAACTAGGGTGCATACTTGTATTAGTCTGTTCTCACATTGCTGTAAAGAAACACCGGAGGCTGGGTAATCTATAAAGAAGAGAGGTTTAATTGTCTCATGGTTCTATAGGCTGTACAGGAAGCATAGTGGCTTCTGCTTCTGGGGAGGTCTCAGGAAACTTACAGTCATGGCAGAAGGTGAAGTGGGAGCAGGCTTCTTACACGGTTGGAGCAGGAGCAAGAGAGAGTAAGGTGCCATACGCTTCTAAAAGACCAGATTTCACGGGAACTCACTCAGTGTTGCAAGGACAGTGCCAAGCAGGGTTGTGCTAAACCATGCATGAGAAATCTGCCCCCGAGGTCACCTCCCACCAGGCTTCACCACCAACACTGGGTATGACAATTCGACATGAGATTTGGTGGAGACGCAGATCCAATATCAACACTTAATGAAACATGCATGACTCTTATAAACAATATTGGTCTGCAAAGTCAGGAGAACATAAATATAATCCATTTATATTAAGTTGGAAGCTGAGAAAATGAAAGAACATATTGTTTAGGATTATACACTTGTGTGGAAAAACCACAAAAGAAAAAGGGAGAGATTAACATAAAATTCAGTCTAGTTGCATGTATGACATGTCTCACAATAGAAAAATACTAAAAATAAAAATATGTTTATTATGGACATTATTCTCCTCCAAGCTTATATTGGGTGCTGGAGAGCATTTTATTTTATGATTGCAACATAATTAAACCATATCCCTACTGTTGGGCATGTGGTCATGGGTGGATACATTATCCCATTTGAACCTCTTGTTAATTCTGGAAGATTCCATCATCCGTGCTTTAGCGTGAGGACCTGCAGGGCAGGTTGGTGACCAGGGGATGCGGATGCCACACTAGGTTTGCTGCCTCCCTTGGATCCTGGGGTCTGTCTGTCCTGAAGAAAGCTTGAGGGCTTCCTTCTGGCTGCCATCGGCCTGACTGCTGCAGGTTCAGATGTGGTATGGCAGGAGGCTGGAGACGGGCAGGCTGGAGCCTGCTCTGATAGTAGGATGGTTTCTGAACCACAGTCTCAAAACCAAGTTCACTTCATTTATGGCAAGAGAGCTGAATATTGCAACAGGTCGACTAAGATTTGGGGATCATTTTTTTTTTCCTAATAGAACCTAGATTTTCTGTTTTTTTTTTCTTAGAAAGTATGAGCTATATTTTTTGAGTTTGTATCTTGCCAGTCACTGTGCACATATTCTCCATACATGCTGTCTCAATGTATCTTCACACTGACTGAATACAATTGTCCCCATCTTACAAATAATGACACCGAGGCCCAGAGAGATTAAAGTTACCTGCATCTAAGGGGGAATCTGAGACTTGAACTCAGCTCTGTCCAGCTCCATATTCTCTGTAAGTTGATTAGACAGTCTCTGGGCATTAGATTTCTGTGTATTTAAACATCATGCTGGCCTGGTAGGTGACTAAGACGTGCTGTCTCTGCAGATCCAACAGAATTCAGAATCCCTTACCTGGTTCTGATCCTGGCTTTGCCACCTCCAGGCTGTGTGACTTTGGGCTGGTATGTGTAGCCTGTCTAATTGTCAACCTCTGCCTTTGTGAAATGCCCACAGCAATGTCTCTGTCACAGGGCTGTCATGAGGTTAGATGAGATAATGGGTGTGCAGGTCTAGTAAGTATAAAGGCCCCAAATATTTATGTTCATTATGGGATGGGTGCAGGATAGGAGATTATTGGAAGAATCTGAGCTTCAGAGCCCTAGAGACTGAGTTGAAATTGTGGCACTCCCAGTTACTAGCTGCGTGGCCCTGGAGAGGTCATTACTCCTCTCCGAGACTCAGTTTACCCAGGTGTAAACTAGGGGAACTCCTAATGCCTCATCTGGAGCCTTCTGTAAGAACGAAGTGAGGTGCCGCGTGCAGAAGCTTGAACTCAGCATCTGCATGGATATGTAGCAACAGCTACTGCCATTGGTGCCCAGGTATTGCTCCCTGATCTGGCATGTGTGGTGAGGAGATGCAGAGAGACGACGGAGCTGGGAGACAATGGAAATGCCCCCTTGTCCCTCTTAGTTTTTTAATCCCTTAGTCCCTTTCAGAGACGACCCAGAGGCAGGAAGCAGGCAGGGCTCAGCTGGTGAAGATGGGAAAACGGAGAAGCCTCTATGTCTTGTTGTTGATTCAATCTCACACCGTTACATCTTGCTCACAAATGTCAGGACTAAATGAGGGAAACGTGGTGCCTTCCTGATGCATCTGGGCAATTAAATAGCAATCAGCAAGTGTAGTTAACCAGGGCAGCACTCTCCTCAATGCTCACGGAGTGCCTCCGTGCATCTGCAGTCAGTGCTCATTCGCTGAGTCTCCCTGTCTAATTTGGGGCAAAAAGTTAATTGGAACTTGATAGTGGCTGGATGGTGACCTGAGACAGGCAGCCCAGGTAGACATGTTAAAAGGGAGATCCACGCAGGCTCCTTCCTGGCTGCCCAGAGCAGTGTGAGGGTCACCAGTGAAGAGGGGGGATGACCACGAGGGGAACCCGGAGCTGGGGGCAGTGGAAGCTGTGTTCCTGCTGTCTCCTCTTGTTGTGGAGTCATGGAGACGATTTGGACTGCATTTGCCTTGGGTGGTTGTGTTTCGGTCATGGTTTTAGGGGATTGTTGCCAGTAATTTCATTGACTCTTCTGGTGGTCACCAGAGGTCCCCAGAAAACTGACCTTTCTCTCCTTGGTATTGAGGAACTCCACATGCAGCTTCCGGTGCAGCCCAGAGTCACCCTGTCATTCCTCCAGGTGGCCTCGCATTGGGGCGTGCACGGGATATGGGGGATGTGGAGTGGGGATGTCCCAGCTGTGGGCCTCAGTCTCATTGGGAGAACTCAGCTGGCTTGTGGTTATTGCAATATCATCACAAACAGCATGGGCTCTGCAGGGAGGCTCCGCTCAGCAGTTGCTTGCTTTGTGACGTTGGTCCAATCTCCTAACCTCTCTGAGCCCAGTGTTCTCTGAATAGTGATTGCACCAGTGTCTTCCATGCTTTGCCCGCAAGGACGGCTCCTCATGACACGGGTTGGGGGACACAGGCCTGAGCTTCCTCTGACCTCCTGGCTTGAGCAGCCTAAGCACAGTGGCTGGAAGGAGTCCCTGGTGAAGGCCAGCGGCTGAGGGGTGGAGAACAAGAGCAGGAGGTGGAGAGCAGCTCTAGCGGCACCTCCCTCCTGGGAGTCCCCTCCCTGTCTCCTCCTCCGTCATTCCCTCCTGTTTTCCTAAAGCTCCCCAGGCCCCCACACTCGCCCACACATGCGGATTCCATCAGGAATCCCTGATGTAAAGGAGGAAGCTACCTGGCCCCAGAGGGAGCAGCAATGTCTGACGGGCACAAGAAATGATGGCCCCACGCGTAACCTGAGTGACCTGGAAAGGGGATCTTGACAGACAAGGAGGCACCTGAGAGGGACAGACAGGAGGGGTGTAATGGGAAAACCTGAAGGAGGATGGCCCCATTCTCTTGGGGATCTTAAAGCCATGTGTAACCATCTGGGTCTGACTCACGATGGAGATGGTTCAGCCTTCATCTAAAAAATATGACAAGGGTGTTACCGTAAGAAAATACTGCAACTCCAGCAAAGAAAGAGTGTGGTGTCTGGCAATGCCTGGTCTAGTGTGATGGTGGTCACAGGCGTCACCTCTGCCTCCTGTGGGGTGGAGGGAAGGTCCCAAATGTGGTAGGTGAGCCCTGGATGCTCGGGCTGGGTGTTCCGTCCTCCGGGAAGCCCACCTGGTTGTTTTCCTGTGAACAGGAGGCGTTTGCTCTGCCAAACCTTGGTGTTTGTGGATGATCCGACCCCCACCCCACCCCACCCCACTAAGAAGCCTGAGAGGGTATCTAGCGTCTGACCCCGACTGAGGGGCCACACCTGGGTCCCAAAGCCCGAGAGACCCACCCTTCAACCTGGGGCTGGAGCCACATATCCCCAGGCGTCCTGATTCCACTTGGAACCCCTTCTGGGGAAGAAAGAGGCGTTGTGAGCATTTTTTCTAGGAGAGACTGAGATGAATATTGGGGGAATGGGAACTGGAAGAACAGATCCATATTTTTCTTGAGAGGATCTTTCTGCTAAGAAACCCAGTGAAAAGGGGACCAATGTCTTCACCAGCGATGAGTGGGCACCTGTGTCCCCAGGAATAGGAAGTGGTGAGAACAGTGGCTCAAACTACCAGACAGTGGCAGCCTAGACCGGTAGCCCCTGCTGCTGGTGCAGTGGGCCGCTGGATGCAGATGGGGCCTAGGAACTGGGCAAACTGAGTTGTTTTTTAAAAATCATCTTTATTAAGAATTCATTTATATGCAAGAAAATGCACTAAATTTAAGTGTATAGTTTGACGAAGTTTTTAAAATAAATGTATATATTATGTAACCACCACAATTAAGTTTAGAACATTTCCATCATCCCCCCAAAATTCTATTATGCCTTTCTTTCTTTTCTTTTCTTTTCTTTTTTTTTTGAGATGGAGTCTCACTCTGTTGCCTACGCTGGAGTGCAGTGGCGTGATCTCGGCTCACAGCAACTTCTGCGTCCCGGGTTCAAGAAATGACCAGATGGCTGGGCACGGCGGCTCATGCCTGTAATCCTAGTACTTTGGGAGGCCGAGGTGGGCAGATCACCTGAGGTTGGAAGTTCGAGACCAGCCTGACCCACACGGAGAAACCCTACCTCTACTAAAAATACAAAATTAGCTGGGCTTGGTGACGCATGCCTATAATCCCAGCTACCTGGGAGGCTGAGTCAGGAGAATTGCTTGAACCTGGGAGGTGGAGGTTGCAGTGAGCCAAGATCATGCCACTGCACTCCAGCCTGGGCAACAAGAGCAAAACTCCATCTCAAAACAAACAAACAAACAAACAAACAAACAAACACCTGAAATTTATACTTAAAGGGGAAGCAGAATGTAAAAGTTTGAAAAATTTGCAGCCAACCCATGTGGTAGATAAGAAAACCGCATTTTCAAGGGAAGAATCCAAGCAGGCTGCAGAAATTTGCATAAGTGAAAAGGAGCCAAGTGCTAATAGCCAAGACAATGGGGAAAAGGCCTCAAAGGCATTTCAGAAACCTTTGCAGCAGCCCCCTCCATCACAGTCCTGGAGGTATAGGAGGGAAGATTCGTTTTGTGGGTCAGGCCTAGGGCCCTGCCACCCTGTGCAGCCTCAGGACACTGCTCCCTGCATCCCAGCCACTACAGCACCAGGCGAGGCTCAGAGGCCCAGGTACAGCTTGGGTCACTGCTTCAGAGGGTGCAAGCCATAAGCCTTGGTGGCTTCTGTGTGGTGTTAAACCTACAGCCATGTATAATGCAAGAGTTGAGGCTTGGGAGCCTCTGCCTAGATTTCAGAGGATGTATGGAAAAGCCTGGATGTACAGGCAGAAGCCTGCTGCAGGGGCAGAGCCTTCACAGAGAACTTCTACTAGGGCAGTGCAGAGGGGAAATGTGGGGTTGGAGCCCCCACACAGAGTCCCCACTGGGGCACTGCCTAGTGGAAGTGGGAGAAGAAGGCCACCATCCTCCAGACCCCAGAATGGTAGAGCCACCAACAGCTTGCACCATGCACCTGGAAAAGCTGTAGGCACTCAATGCTAGCCCTTGAGGACAGCTGCAGGGGCTAAATCCTGCAAAGCCACAGAGGTGGAGGTGCCCAAGGCCTTGGGAGCTCACCCCTTGCATCAATGTGGCCTGGATGTGAGACATGGAGTCAAAGGAGATTATTTTGGAGCTTTAAGGTTTAATTACTGCCCTGCTGGGTTTCAGAATTGCTTGGGGCCTGTAGCTCCTTTCTGTTGGCTGATTTCTTTCTTTTGGCACAGGATTATTTAACCAATGCCTATACTTTCATTGTATCTTGGAAGAAACTCACTTGTTTTTGATTTCACAGGCTCATAGGTGAAGAGACTTTTGCCTTTTCTGAGATGAGACTTTGGACTTTTGAGTTAATGCTGGAATGAGTTAAGACTATGAATTATTGGGAAGTCATGATTGTACTTTTGCAATGTGAGAAGGACATGAGATTTGGAGGGGTCATGGGTGAAATAATATGGTTTAGAACTGTGTCCTTACCCAAAGCTCATGTTGAATTGTAGTCCCCAGTGTTGGAGATGGGGACTGATGGGAGGTAATTGGGTGATGAGGGTGAAATTCTCATCAATGCTTTAGGACCATCTCCTCAGTGTTGTTTTCATGGTAGAGTTCTCACAAGATCTGGTTGTTTAAAAGTATGTGGCATATCCCCCACTCCCACCACCACCACCATTCTCCACCTCTGTGGCTTTGCAGGATTTAGCCCCTGCAGCTGTCCTCAAGGGCTAGCATTGAGTACCTACAGCTTTTCCAGGTGCATGGTGCAAGCTGTTGGTGGCTCTACCATTTTGGGGTCTGGAGGATGGTGGCCTTCTTCTCCCACTTCCACTAGGCAGTGCCCCAGTGGGGACTCTGTGTGGGGGCTCCAACCTTCTGCACTGCCCTAGTAGAAGTTCTCTGTGAAGGCTCTGCCTCTGCAGCAGGCTTCTACCTGGACATACAGGCTTTTCCATACATCCTCTTACATCCAGCCATGTAAGAAGCACTTGCTTCTTCTTCACCTTCCACCACGATTGTAAGTTTCCTGAGGCCCCCGCCAGATGCAGAAGCTGCTATACTTCCTGTACAGCCTGTAGAACTGTGAACCAATTAAACCTCTTTTCTTATAAATTATCCAGTCTCAGGTGTTTCTTTATAGCAGTGCAAGGATGGGCTAAGACACAACCCACATGACTTGCTCCTCTTGCTCCCTGAAGCCCACAGAGACTTTACAGATATGCTACAGTGACTCCCTCTCAGTACAGCATGACCCATGGAACTCACACCTGCTTGCTTTTAACCCACCAACTACAGCTCTCTGTGGGAAACCTGCTTAGGTAATGCCCTGAGCCTCAGTAAAGGCTCTGGACTACAGGTCTCTCTCTAACTCTCTTGCTCCTCATCCACTGGGTGAGCATGAGTGTCCCAGACAGGCTTCCCCTTCCCATTGGCCCTGCCAGGTGTGCTACCCTCTTCTCTGTGTAGTCTGTAAGTTATCAAATGCTTCTGTTATTTCATACATTTTGTGCTGCCTCCTGTGTGTCACCTGACTGACACACTTGAACCTAACTGCTTTCCAGGTCAGGGCTAGATTTTATAGCCACTCTTAAGAGAGAGACCCCAGGACCTGATTAGAAAGAATAGATATTTACACAAAAATTTCTCCCTGTTGATTAGTTTTGTCTTTTCTAGACTTTCATATGAAGAGAACCATATAGACTTCCTGTGTATATCTGAGTTTGTTTTTTGCTTAGCATCATGTTTTGAGATTCATCCAAGTAATATTTCACTGTATGAATATGCCACAATTTGATGATCTATTTCCTTTTATAGACTTTGGGTGGTTTTACATTTTAGAATATTATTAATAAAGCTGCTATAAACTTTTGTATATACATATTTCTGTGGAGTTAGTTTCTCTTAGAAAACCATCAGGGGAAGTAATTGCTAGGTCCAATGATAAGGGTATTTTTAACTTTATGATAACCTCCACAGTGTTTTCCAAAGTGGCTGTAATATTTAACACTTCAACTAGCAATGTATATGAGTACCAGGTACTCCACGTCTTCACCAGCACTTAGTATTCTAAGTAGTTTTAACTTTAACCTTTCTAGTGAATGTGTTGTGGCACCTTTCTATGGTTTAGTTTGCATTTCCCTGATGACTGTGTTGGACTTATTGTCCATTTGTTTATGAAGTTACATTTCTATTTTTTATATATATACATGTTATCATATGTTATATACAATAATATTACAAATACTATTTTCCTAAGTGACTGTTCAAATCATTCACCTGTTTTTAAATTGGGTCATTTTTTCCTTATTATTACGTTGCAATAGTTCTTTACATATTTTAGATACAAGTGTTTTGTCATACATAAAAATTTTTTTCGCATGTGGTTTGGAATTGTTGGTGGGAATGCAAAATGATACAGATACCTGAAGGAGGGTTTTACAGTTTTTTAAATGATATTGAAAAACAGTTATCCAGATAACTGTTTGACTATATCTATGTAATCCAGCTATTGTACTCCTGGGTTTTAATACAAGAAGTGAAAATATATATCTAGGATTTGTATGCAAACATTTATAGCAGCTTTACTTACAGTAGCCAAAACCAGAAAAAAAACCCAAATATCATTCAACACATGAATGGATGAACAGATTGTGCTAAATTCACATAATGGAACGCTGCTTGTCATCAATGCAAAGGGACTAGTGGTACACCCAGCAACACAGATGAATCTTAACATCATCATGTGAAGTGGGAGATGCCAGACCCAGAGACTTCTAATGTATGAGTCTATTTATACAGCATTGTAAAAGGGCAAGACAATTGTAATAGAAAACAAGTCACTGATAGTCACAGGTCAACAGTCGGGAGCAAGTGAGTTGACTACACAGGGGCCCAAGGAATGTTCTGTGGTGAAGGAAGCATTCTGTGTCTTCATTGTCGGTGGTTCCATGACTATGTACATCCATTAAAACTTAACAAATCGTATGCTTAAAACAGACAGGTTTTATTTCATACAAGTTATACCACAATAAAGCTAAGAAAAGGAAACTAAAACAATTCATCTGAAAGTACTTAATGATTTTTGATGCTATTGTAAATTACATTTTAAAAAATTCATTCCCCAATGATTCACTGCCAGTATATAGAAATACACTGATATTTGTATAATGACCTTGTATCTTATGATCTTGCTAAATTCCTTTGAGCAATTGTTACCATACCATGAATGGTTATATATGTTATAAGCCATACAAATCATCCATATTATGTTTTCTTTAGATGATCAATTATCATCTAAAGAAATTAAACATGAGGATGTTTTTATGTTTAGCCAAGTATTGATTGTTTCACATGCTTTGTATTAATTTGTACAGATCCAGGTTTTTGTATGTAGTGAAACTGAAAATGTCTTTGTTTTGCTTTCATCATGTTTTTGTTATTATAGATATAGCATTCTAGCTTGGGAGGCTTTTTTCGCCACCTTTGAATTCTGAATGCTTGAAAAATGCCCTGTGATTGTCTTCTGGCTTACACTGTTTCTGAGAAGTCAGCAGAAATTCTTTATTTAATCTTCTTTTATTTCTTGCTGCTTTTATGATTTTATCCTTCACTGTAGTCCCCAGTGTTGAACTGTAGTCCAGAAATTTGATTATAAAATGCCTTGTGGTGGTGGTGTTTTTCTTTTTGGTATTTATTCTGCTTCAAGTTTTGACCATTGTGGTCTTTGACTTCATAGTTTTCATCAAATTTAGGAAAATTACAGTCAATATTTCTTCAAATGTATTTTATCCTCCCCAGTCTGTAATCTCCAGTTACACATCTATTAGACTGCTTGCTATTTCCCCATAGACCCCTGAATGTCCAGTCACTGATCTGATGTTTTTTTAAGTATCTCAGTCTATTCAGGTAATTTCTTTTTTTCAGACATTGTATATATTATCCTTAGAAGTTCCTTTTAGTACATTTTTAGAGTTTCATTTCTCTCATCATCATGTTTTAGTTTTGCTTTGAGTTATTTAATGTATTCACAATGGCTATTTTAATGTCCTTGTCTTCTAATTCCAACATCTCTGTTATTTCTGTGTCTGTTTTTATTGGCTGATATTTCTCTTGATTATGATTCACATTTTTATTCCTCTTTTCATATCTTATAATTTTTATGGTTTGCATGTTACATTTTTGGGTGTCTGGATTTTGCTATCTTCATTTAAAGAATGTATAATTTTGCTTGGTAGATAGTTGTTTGCAGATCAGCTTGATCCTTGAATGGCTTATTTTTAAGTTTTGTTGGAGTTGAGGGCAGAAGGTGTCTAGAGTACCCTTTACTATGTGGCTAGTACAGCCTCGCTACAAAGATGTGGCCCTCTGTGGTTCTCTGAGTGCTCTGGGTCCTCCCCAAGGTCTCTTTACTCTTACTAAGTGGAGCTTTACAGTCTCTCAGCCCTGGGTGGGCTCTGAGATTCATTCACCTAACAGCTCCTACCCTTGTGGAATTTCATTCCATGCACAGAATTTAGTGTCCAACTTCAAACACGTAAGGAGGTTCTTATGCAGATTTCTGGAACCCTCCTCTTCATGACTCTCCACTACTTTACCCAGCAAAGCCCAACTGTGTCCATCTCCCTGAGCTCCAGTCTCTACTTCTTGAACTAAGAAACTCACCACGCTCTGTCTGGACCCTCCTTTAAGTAAGTTGTACCTCCATAAAGCTAAAAAGAAAGTTAGGCAACCACAGGGCTCACCTTATTTGTTTTCTTTCTTTTGGGAACCATAGTCTGCTCTGCTTATTGTCCAGTGTCTGATAACCATTGTTTCATATGTTTTGTCGTCTTTCCTCTTTGTATGGCTGTAGGCCACGTCTAGCCTGGTTTCTCCATCATGGGTAGAAGTAGAAGTTAGGCAAGCTGTGTTTTAATGCCGTCCCAGGCTCTGCCACTCCCTGGATGTATGGCCTTGCACAAGCCCCATCATGCCGCAGAGTCCAATCTGCACCCGTAAAATGGGTCAATAGCATTTACCTTAAGGATTACTGAAAGGATCAGAGGTGTAAAGTACTATCATAGTGGTACATAGCACGTCCTTGAGAAGTGATACCTAGCCACACAGGCAGTTAGCTTCAACACTCACTGGCTGTATGACCTTAGGAAATTCACTTTACTATTTCCTTGATCCAGAAAATGAAGACAAGAGTTATCATGCTAATCATAGCCAGTGCCTGGCCCATGGCAAGTGCTTCACAAATGCCACTTCATAAGTATTCAGCAGCATACTGAACTGAACTGATGACCACATAAAAGGCTTACAGCAAAAGGATCCACTGACAGACAAATGCTAGGTGAAATGATTTTGCATGAAAGTCTTGTGATTGCAAATGTCTGTCTTATTTGCCATTCTGCCCCAGAACCCAGAGGAATGCATGGCTACATGGTGGGGGTGCAGCACATATTTATTGAATAGAAGGGGCACACAGTTCCTCTGCAAACATCACTTAGCAAACATGTTGAAACATTGTAAAGAAGAAGTGCTATACCAGGCAGCTGCACCCTTCAGCCAAGTCGGGATTATCAGCAGAACTTGAATTCAGTAGACTGAAAAATTTGAGATCAAATCTTAGCTGCATTTGTTTGAGTCTTGGTTTCACCTTAGATGAAACAGAGATGGCAATCATCAGGGTCCCCAAGTTGCCATGTCACTGAGAGGATTAAATGAATAGTATAATTGCTTGCACAAGGTAGATTCTCATAAATGCCAGCTGCTGTTCATTGGGGAATGGGAAATGGGAGGACTGTCTCTTCACTTCCTTTCATGAACCTGTGGCATCTGAGCCCTTTGCAGGTGGGGCTGTAGACCCCTGCCCAGATGCAGGATGAGACCTGGGTGAAAACCTGTGTGTTGCATTCACTGTCACCCCAGGCAGGCTACCACCAGTTCCTTGCCCCATGCCTCCCAGCATCTGAAGGAAACAGTGGTTTGTTCTGAATCCAGAGAGGAAGACAGGTCATGCGGTGATATTTGTTCAGTATTCAACCTCTCGTAATCCCAAGGAAACAAAATTAGTTCATTAACAACAATTTATCTTGGGTGCCAGTGAAGACAGGTATCAGTTTTATATCTCTTTATGGAAGTGAAATTCAATACAGATAGCACCTTTTATGGTTTGCCAGCTTTTATGAAATGCAGTAAATCAGTACCTAAGTACGGCTGTCTGAACACCCTGTTACCCCTTTGTGGAAAGATTGAACTTCATCTGATCACATTAGTTGAACGCAAATGTTTCATCCCCATCAATCTCTCCCAAGCTCCAGTCCCTTGACTGAGTCTAGTTTTGCGAGGAGAATTTTTTATTTTGTTGTCCTTTCTGGAGGCGCCATAAGCCTTCACTGGTGGCTGTCCATTCTGATATCACCTAAAGGTTCACTGGCCATGGCCGGGCAAAATGTGGGGACAGTGCCTGGCACAGGGTCTGTTCTTATTATGTGTTGTTTCCTTTAATTGTACATATGTAAAGAGATATATTCTGAAGCCCACTCTTGATTAGGATGCTAGATTATGATCTTCCTCCTTTTTTTGCTTTGGACAATTTCTCAGACCCACTTGTAGGGTGTGTATATTGAGTTGAACTGAGAAGCAATAGTTGGAACAGGTCCTCACTCCTTTGCCCAATTTCCTCTTCTTCCTGGGCTGGATGTCTTCCTCTTTACTGGCAACCTGTGGTTAGCAGAATCATGCCCATTATATGTCTATGACCTGATCCCCAGAGCCTGTAAATAATATCACCTTACATGGTGTGATGGTTAATTTTATGCATCACATCCCACTTGGCCGGGTTAAGAGATGCCCAGATAGCTGGTAAAGCATTATTTCTGGGTGTGTCCCTGAGGATGTTTTGGGAAGAGACAAGCATTCGAATGGGTAGAATGAGTAAAAAAGCTCTGCCCTCACCCATGGGCATGGGTGTCATCCAATCTGTCAAGGGCCTGAGTAGCACAAAAAGGCAGAGGAAGGGCAAATTCTCTTGTTGTCTCTTCTTGGGCCAGGATGTCCATCCTCTGTTGCCCTTGGACATCAGGGCTCCTGGTTCTTGGGCCTTCACACTCCAGAACTTACATGAGTGCCCTCCTGGTTCTCAGCCCTTCAGACTCAGATTCAACGACCCCACCTGCTTTCCTGTTCTCCAGCTTGCAGACAGCATACCATGGGACTTCTCAGCCTCCATAATTGCATGAGGCAACTCCCATAATAAATCTTTTATGTATCTATGTACATCCTACTCATGCGATCTCTTGGAGAACCCTGGCTAATGTAGCAAAGAAGAATTGATGCTGCAGATGAAATTCAGGTTGTTTATCAGCTGATCCCGAGCTAGGGAGACGATATTGGATTATCCAGGTGGGCCCAATACAGTCATTAGAGTTCTTAAATGGAGAAGAGGGGGGCAGGAGAGGAGGTCAGAGTGATGCAATGTGAGAAGGACTTGACCAGTGATTGCCGGCTTTGCAGATAGATGAGGGGCCATGAACCAAGGAAGGCAGTGGTCTCTGGAAGCTGGAAAAGCCAAGGAAATGGGTTGAGGGGGGAAATGCCTGTTGGGGGTCAATGTTCTCCAAATTCCGGAGTAGGGGCTAAACTAGAGTGGTAGAATGCTCAAAAGAATCCAGCGAAGAAGAAGACTTCTGAAATAATAACTAGGACTTATAGTCATTCTAGGTTGGTAGATGGTAAAAGAAAAAACCCCCAGCTGAAATAAAATAAACTATGAAGGAAATGATTCTGCCCGAAAGAGCACAGCCCTGCCACAACTTGGTTTTTAGTCCAGCGGGGCCCATGTAGGACTTCTGATTTCCAGAACAGTAAGGTGATACGCTTGGATCGTTCTAAATCACCAAGTTTGTGGTAAATGGTTACAGCGGCCACTAGAAATCAATACATCACCCCATCCCAACCTTTATTTAGGTTTTCTTCAACCCTTCAGCCCCCGTGAGGCCTGCCTCCCCGGGAATTCTCCACTGACTTCCACCGCCCACAAGGACCCCTTTGCCCCAGAAATCTGGTGCCCCTCTGGCCTGTTGCCTCTGCGCCCTTTCTCTCAATGAGTGCCCAGAGGGCAGGGCCAGGACTTTGTCCTTGGTAGGAGCTCGTGGTTCCCGCTGCTGACTCAGGCCCCATGCTGTGGAAGGTGTGTGCCTACCACCTGCATCGCCTCCTGGGTGCTGGACCCTGGCTAGAAGAGGCACACTGCAGGGATGGAGTCTGAATTCACAGGCTTGACCCAAGAGTCGCAAAGGGCTAAAAGTTTTTTCCATTTGGATAACAGGATAGTGTTCTGATTTTGCTCTGGGTCAGTTGAATTGTAGAGTGATAAAAACTCAGTCTAGCATTGATATAGTTTGGCTGTCTCCCCACCCAAATCTCGTCTTGAATTTTAGCTCCCATAATCCCCACATGTCGTGGGAGAAACTCAATGAGAAGTAACTGATTCATGTGGGTGGTTGCCCCCATGCAGCTGTTCTCATGATAGTGAGTGAGTTCTCACAACGTCTGATGGTTTTATAAGGGACTTTTCCCCCTTTTGCTCAGCACTTCTCTTGCCTGGCACTATGTAACATGTGCTTTGCTTCTCCTTCACCTTCTGCCATGATGATGAGGCCTCCCCAGCCATGTGGAACTTTGAGTTCATTAAACCTCTTTTCCTTTATAAATTACCCAGTCTCAGGCATTTCTTCATAGCAGTATGAACATAGACTAATACAAGCATGCTACTTCTTAAATCAAGAACAAACATTTTAAAACATTTATTTTATTTTTAGGATTTTATTTTTCTCTGTAAAAAATTATTAATCTTAAATTTTTATCAATACATATCATGTACATTTAGGGAGTACATGAGATATTTTGATACAGGTGTGCAATGTGAAATAAACACGTCATGGAGAATGGGGTATCCCTCCCTTCAAGCATTTGTCTTTTGAGTTACAAACAATCTTATGGCACCCTTTAACTTATTTTAAAATGTACTTTAAGAACATTTTAAAACTATTTTTTTCCTTTACAGATAGTTGCATTGTATCTGTCATGATGCCCTGACATTACACACATAGTGAGTGTCTGGCGATATTGATGGAATGAGTTATTATGAGACTAAATGGGTGGGTTTTGGGGTTCACTCACATTTTGGTCTCTTAACCAGGCTTGTTGAAGATGGTGAAGCTGGGGTGGAGGAGAAAGTCTGGTCACCTGTTGTTGGTCCAGTCTTCCCTCAGTCACTGTCTCCAAGTATGAGCATGGGCTGTCCCTTCCTTCTTTGCAATTGGGTGTTCTCATCTACTTTTTCTGCATCAGGGAGCTCTAGAACAACCCTGCCCCTGGAGAACAGCCAGCACAGCTGGGGAGGGGAGGCAGGTCTGCTCATCCCAGGGCCCTCAGATACCCTCATTCTTCTCGTGTGGGTGTCCCTGGCCCCATGTTCCTGCCCAGGGCTCTCCTCTCTACCTGGGTTCTGGGAGCACCTTGCCACAGGTGCAGGAGCCAGAAGCACCGGGAAGGACATGTTCCCCAGGGTGGCCCTACTCCAGTGGCCAACAGCTGGAGGGGGAGACCTGCCCGGTTCCCTCATCTTGAGCTGTGACAACCTCTTGAGGCGTAACTTCCACTCCACACTTCCTTGTGTATGATCTGCTGATATTGGGGCTGTGCCTGAGACGGCACCATGCTGGACTGGCACTCCTTCCTACCCTGCTTCCCCTCTCCACCCCTACTTCCAGACCACATTCTCCTGAAAACACACAGACCCTTTATCTCAGGGCCTATTTCTAGAGAATGAACCCACAACATCCCTTCCTCCCAGATGATCTCTGAGCATCCTCAGCAGAACCTTCAGGTGACTCAGAGCTGGCTTCCCAACCTCTGAATGGGGTGAAGGCTCAGCTGGCTGCTTGGCTTGGTGAAGCAGTTGTATCAGTAACCAACTGAGTGTAAAGGGCCAAGTATGTGAGTTTCAGAACAGAAACTACCCCATCCCTGCCTTCCCATTCTGGGGACAGGAAGACCCAGTACCTTTCAGATAGGACTCAGAGAGGTGCCTGGCAAGTGGCTGGACCAAGGAGAAGATGCTGGAACGTGCTGCTTTGGGAACAGTGATGGATGGGACAGCACCTCCAGACCCCACTCTCCATTTCTTGGTCCAATCTCTGAGCTGCAGAGTCCCTCTGAATGTGCATCACTGGGCAGAGTAAAGTACCAGTTATCTCGGCCCTTTCTATTAATAGTTGGCACTGTTAGAGGCCAACTATCGGTAGAAAGATGAGGGCCCCTCCAAGTGTCATGGAGCATGGAAGGACCCCAGCACCGGTCGGCTTTGTCCTGGTAGTCTCTGAGCCCCAGTTTCCTCTCCTGTAAACTGAGGACACACATGCTGTTCCTCTCTTGAGCCTGTGGTGAGGATCAAGGAGAACAAGCACGTGAAAAGCCTTGGAAACTGTCCAGCACTTTACTATAATGTCCATTTTCCTTTTTTGACAATGTTTCCCGCCTCCTCTGCAATCTCAGCCTTCAAACCTCCCAGCTCATGAAACACTGGCCCCTCCTTGGTAACTAGACACTCCTCTCCCTCCAGCCCCTCCCACCACCTGCAGAGCACACAGCAGGCAGGTATTAGGAGAATTATGTCTGCTTTTTATGACTCGCTCACTGTAGCACTTGGAACAATTCCAGGTCCTTGTGGTTCCTGGTATGTTTGCAAAGTCACAGAGGCAGGGAATGTTTGTTCCTGTGTCAGCAAGTTAATCCTCCCCCTTTGGGGTCCCTGCCTGCCAGGAGATGAGGGTGGATGCTAACAAAAGGTCACACTGACGGGGTGGTGACCAAGCCTTGCACTTGCTCATCTCAGTGTCTTCAGCATGGCAGGAGGCAGGTGCTGTTACACTCTGTTTCTGGCTGAGGAAGATGAGGCACAGAGTGGGTTAGTCGCCTCCCTACCATCACACAGCCAGTCGATGGCCATGTGGGGAGTGCCCCACAGGCTTTTCTGACCCTGGAGGGGGATTGTTCTTGAAACCTCCAGAGGCATTTTCTACAACAGCTCTTGGAAAGCCCTGAGGTTCCGATTGGCGAACACACCAGAGCCCCGGGCCACTAAGGTTTGCCTTCACTTCTCTAGGGCTGACAGGTAGCTGGATTTTCATGTCTATGAATTTGAGCACTCTAGAGATCTTATATCAACGGAATTTCTCCTTTTATGACTGTTTTATTTCACTTAGCATAATGTCTTGAAGGTTCATCCAGGCTGTACCATGTGTCAGCATTTCCTTCCTTTTTTCAGGCAGAGTAATATTCCATTACATGTACATGCCACATTGGGCTTATTCATTCATTTGTCCATGGACACTTGTGTTGCTTCCACATTTTAGCTACCATGAATAATGCTGTTATAAACATGGGAGTACAAATATCTGTTAGAGGTTTTGCTTTTACTTCTTTTGAATACATAACAAAAAAATGGAATTGTTATGTTAATTCCAATGGATTATATGTTATTTCCATTTTTAATTTTTTGAGAAACTATCACACTGTTTTTCATAGCAGCTATAACATTTTATATTCCCACCAACAGTGCACAAGAGTTCAAATTTTTCCACATCCTCATCAGCACTTCTCATGTTCTGCTTTTGAGATCGTAACCATCCTAATGGGTGTGAGATGTATCTCATTGAATTTGCGTTTCCCTAATGATTAGGGATGTTGAGCATTTTTATGTGCTTATTGACCGTTTGTATATCTTCTTTGGATAAATGTTTACTCAAGTCCTTAGCTCATTTTTGAGTTAAGTCTTTCTTTGTTGTTGTTGTTGTTGTTGTTGTTGAGTTTTAGGAGTTCTCTATATATTCTGTGTATTGATCCTTTATCAGATATATGGTTTTCAAATATTTTCTCCCATTCTATGTGTTGTTTTTTTTACTTTGTTGATACTGTCTTTTGATGTACAAAATTTTTTATGAAGTCCAATTTGTCTGTTTTTTTTTCTTTTGTTGCCTGTGTCTTTGGTGTTATATCCAAGAAATCACTGCCAAATCCAATGTTATGAAGCGTTTCCCCTGTTTCCTTCTAAGAGTTTTATATTTTCAGGTCTTACATTTAGGTCTGAGACCATTTTAAGCTAGTGTTTGTATCTGGTTGTAGGTAAGGGTCCAACTTCATTCTCTTGCATGTGAATATCTAGTTTTACCAACACCATTTGTTGAATAGATTGTCCTTTCCCCACTGGTTGGTCTTGGCATCCTTGTAAAATATCATTTCATCATATATGTGAGTATTTATTTCTGTGCTCTCTATTCCATTTGTCTACATATCTGTCTTTACGCCAGTACCACATTATTTTGATTACTGTAGCTTTGTAAAAGGTTTTGAAATCAGGAAATGTAAGTCCTCCAGCTTTCTCTTATTTTTCAAGATTATTTTAGTTATTCAGGGTCCCTTGAGATTCCATTTGAATTTTAGAATGGGGTTTTCCATTTCTGCAGAAAGCATCATTGAGACTTTGATAGGATTATGCTGAATATGTACGTCACTTTGGGTAGTACTGACATCTTAACAATGTTAAGACTTCCAATCCATGAATATGAGATGGTTCCATTTACAATTGACTTTTGAACAACATGTGAGTTGGGGTGCTGACCTCCCATGAAGTCAAAAATCCATGCATAACTTTCGACTCCCGCAAAACTTAACCACTAATACCTGACTGCTGAGTGGAAGCCTTACGGATAACATAAACATTCAACTAACACAAATTTTGTAGGTGGTATGTATTATGTATCCTTACAATGAAGTAAGCTGTTAGAGAAAAGAAAATGTTATTAAGAAAATCACAAAGAGGAGGAAATTTGTTTCCTACTCACTAAGTGGAAGAGGATTACCATAAAGGTCTTCATCCTTGTCTTCACATTGAGTAGGCTGAGGAGCTGGAGGAAGAGTAGAGGTTGGCCTTGCTGTCTCAGGGATGGAAGAGATGGAAGAGGAGGTAAGAGAAGAAAGCCAGGCACATTTGGCGTAACTTTATGGAAACACATTGTAATTTCTGTCTGACTCTTTTGCTTTTTCATGTCTTTAAAAATGTTTCTGGCCGGGCGCGGTGGCTCAAGCCTGTAATCCCAGCACTTTGGGAGGCCGAGACGGGCGGATCACGAGGTCAGGAGATCGAGACCATCCTGGCTAACACAGTGAAACCCCGTCTCTACTAAAAAATCCAAAAAATTAGCTGGGCGAGGTGGCGGGCACCTGTAGTCCCAGCTACTCAGGAGGCTGAAGCAGGAGAATGGCATAAACCAGGGAGGCGAAGCTTGCAGTGAGCCGAGATCCAGCCACTGCACTCCAGCCTGGGTGACAAAGCCAGACTCCATCTCAAAAAAAAAAAAAAAAAAAAATGTTTCTATATGGTACCAATCCTTTTCCCACCGTATGTTTTAGTTTTAGTGCCTGTGTCATAGAAGGGCTCGTGTCTTAAAACAAAAACAAAAACAAAAACAAAAAAACCAGAAGCAGTCTTGAACAATCAGAGCCCTTCTGCCAGATTGTCTAATGTTAATTTGTTTCTTGGCACTACTTCTTCTACATTATCTTCTGCATGGTCTGGCACTGGTTCAGAAGCATTCTTCTCCTTCGTCTTCTGTTAATTCCTCTGGTATGGTGTGTATTAGCTTTTGAATTTCTCCAAGTCCATATCTTGAAACCCTTTACACACACTTTTTTTTTTTTGCCATATCCACAATCTCTTAATTTCCCTGATTGTCTTTCTTGTGAATCTTGTGATGTCAGGTACAACATCTGGACATAGTTGTCTCCAGTAAGAATTCATTGTTTCAGGCTTTATAGTTTTCACAACTTTTTGTATAACAATGTTGGCCTCTTCAATGGTGCAATCCTTCCAGACTTTCATGATGTTCCCTCTACTAGTATTCTTTTCTCTAGCATTGATAATACTTTCCATAGAGTACTGAGCCTACAGATCCTTATGGCCTCCTGATCTAGAGGCTGAAGGAATGGCATTTTGTCTGGGGGCAAGTACTCCACTCCAGTGCCTTCAGTGTTGAACTCCTGGGATTCCGGGTGGCCAGGGACATTGTTCAATATCAAAATAACTTTATAAGGCAGTCTCCTACTGGCAAGGTATTTCCTGACTTCAGGGACAAAGCATCAATGAAGCCAATCTAGAAAAAATGTTCTCATTTTCTAGTCCTTCTTATTGTACAACCAAAAGACTGGCAGCTGGTGTTTAACGTTTCCCTTCAAGCCTTGCAGATTGGCAGCTTTACAGATAAGGGCAGACCTGGTCATAAATCCAACTTCATTTGTACAAAACAGTAGAGATGGCCTATTCCTTCCTGTCTTAAATCCTCCTGCTCACTTCTCTTCCTTATTAATAAATGTCCTTTGTGGCATTTTTTTTTTCCAGAACAGGGCACGTTTGTCTGCATTAAAATCAGTTCAGGCAAATATCCTTACTCCTCAATGATTTTTTTTAATGGTGTCTGGGAACTTGTCCGCTGCTTCTTGGTTGGCAGAAACTGCTTCTCCTGTTATCTTGACATTTTCAAAGCCAAACCTCTTTCTAAAATTATCAAACCATCCTTTGCTGACATGAAATTCTGCAGCTTTAGATCCTCCACCTTCCTTTTGCTTTAAGTTGTCATATAATGGCTTCATTTTTTGACTCATAATAGTGTATAGATATACCTTTCTTATAGCAATCCTGCACCCAGATAAAAGCTGCATTTTCAAAACAGGATCAAAACGTATTTTACAAAAAGTGCAAGATTTTCATTTCTTCTAGCCTAGCTGCAGTGATGGCTCCATGAATTTCATTTTCTTTATTTACAATGGTCCTTATGCTATATTCATTTATCTTGAAATTGAGGGCAATTGTAGCTGCAGATCTTAATCTACAGTACATATCAAGCAATTCAACTTTTTCCTGTAATGTCATGACTTTTCTCTGCTTCTTGGGAACACTTCTAACATAGTGGCACTTTTTATGGGTCCCACAGTGTTATTCAAGGTTTACAGTATTGCACTAAATGAGATGAAAAACGAGTAAGTACCACAAATTATCAAATTTTACTGAGATATGCAATTTACTGGAGAGATGAACTGCTCATACAGAGATGAATAATGTCACATAACATTTGAAGCAGATGGATACTCTTGAGTTCACTGCAATAGCAACAGGAGGTGGCTACAAAATTATCACAATAGTACAGCATTACTACAGTTAATTTTATGCAGTCATGATTGAATACTACATCTTTACATTTGTTTACGTTTCTCTTAACTGTGAATAGCACCATGTAAATACCATGTAAGTACGTTTTGCATGTGTAAATTTTAATAAATTTTAACTTTTTGTAAAAAATTAATGTATATTTTATGGTAGTAAATAAAACAGACTAGTAGCTACATGTATTTTATTCATTCATAACATAACTAATTTTTCAATATTTTTCAATATTTCTAGGCTATGTGGTTTGTGTTTTCAAATTGTCACAAATCTTCAACAAATTTTCTAACATATTTACATTTGAAAATTCAAGTATAAAAGTGAACCCATACACAGTTCAAACCTGTGTTGTTCAAAGCTCAACTGTATTTATGTCTTCTTTAATTTCTTTCAGCAATGCATTTGTAGTTTTTATTGTACAAGTCTTTAACCTCCTTAATTCCAAATATTTTATTCTTTTTGATGCTATTGTAAATAGGGTTTTAAAAATTCTTTTTAGATTGTTCGTTGCTGAAATCAAGGAATGCAACTGATTTTGTGTGTGTGTGTGTGTGTGTGTGTGTGTGTTGACTTTGTATCCTGAAAGTTTGCTGAATTCATCTATTACTTCTAACAGATTTTTGTGGAATCTTCACAGGTTTTCTGCTTATAAGGTTATATCACCCCAAAACAGAGATAACTTTATTTTTTCTTTCCAATTTGGATGGCTTTGATTTCTTTTCATGCCTGATTTATCTGGCTAGAACTTCCAGTTTTGGTAATGCTGGCTATAGAATGAGTTAAGAGGTGTTCCCTCCTCTCCAATGTTTTAAAAAAGTTTGAGAAGAATTGGTATTAATTCTTCTTCAAATGTCTGGTAAAATTGGCCAGTGAAGTCATCAACTCCAGGGCTTTTCTTTGTCAGGAGAATTTTGGTTACTGTCTCAATTTTCTTGCTAGTTTTAGATCTATTCAGATTTTCAGCCTCTTCAATATTTGGTCTTTGTAGGTTGTGTATTTCTAGGAATCTGTCCATTTCATCCAGATTATCCAGTTTGTTGGCATAAAATTGTTCATAGTACTCTCTTATAATCCTTTTTATTTCTGTAGATTCAGTAGTAATGTCCCCACTTTCATTTCTGATTTTAGTAATTCGAGTATTCTCTCTTTGTTTTCTTAATCTGTCTGGTTAAAGTTTTGTCAACTCTGTTGATCTTGTGGTTTCATTGATTTTTATCTATTTTTCTAGTCTCTATTCCATTTAGCTTTGTTCTAATCTTATTTACTTCCTTCTGCTAGCTTTGATTTTACTTTGTTTTTATTTTTCTAATTCCTTAAGTTGTAAAGTTAGGTTGTTGATTGGAGATCATTCTTGTTTTTAATATAAGCATTTATAACTATAAATTTCCCCCTTCATACTGCTTTTGCTGTGTCCCATAGTTTTGGTATATTGTGTTTTCATTTTCATGTTTTTTTCTAAGTGTTTTCTGACATACCTTTTACTTTTTCTTTGATCCATTAGTTGTTGAGGAGTGTGTTAATTTTCCACATATTTGTGAATTTTCCGGGTTTACTTCTCTTACGATTTCTAACTTCATCGTGCTGTGGTGGAGAAAACACTTTGTATGATATTTATCTGTTAAAATCTATTGAGACTTACTTTGTTGACCTAATACACGGCCTGCCCTGGAAAATGTCCCATATGTACTTGAAGAGAATGTGTAGGCTGCTGTTGTTGGATAGTATGTTCTGTATAAGTCCGTTAGATCTAATTGGTATTTTGTTGTTGAAGCCTCCCAAGTTTCCTTACTTACCTTCCATTCTACTTATTATTCTATTCATTTTTGTGAGTAAGGTGTTGAAGTCTCCAACTGTTACTGTAGAACTGTCTATTTTCCCTTCAGTTCCATTGGTTTTTGCCTTACATATTTTGGTGGTCTCTTATTAGGTTAGTCATTGTTTATGATTGTTATATTTACATGCTGCATTAAACATTTAATTACTATATGATATCCTTCTGTGTCTTTTGTAATTTTTTTACTTAAAGTATATTTTGTCTGATATTATAGCCACTCCTGCTTTCTCTTGGTTACTATTTGATGAAACATCTTTTTTCATCCTTTTACTTTCTACCTATTTGTGTCTTTGGATATAAAGCAAGTGTCTTGTAAATAGCATATAGTTCAATCATGTATTTTTATCTATTTTACTGTTCTGTGGTCTTTTTATTGGAGAGTTTAATTCATTTACACTTGAAGTAATTACTGATAAGAAAGGATTTATTTATGTCATTTTGCTGTTAGTTTTCTTTATGACTTACAGCTGTTTTGTCCCTCCTTCTGTATCACTGTCTTCTTTTGTGTTTAGTTGGGTTTTTTTTTTGCAGGGAAGTGTTTAAATTACTTTTTCACTTCCCTTTGTGTATATTCTACAGCTGTTTTTTCTGAGGATACTGTAAAGATTGCATTTTACATACTAAAGTTATAATAGTCTAATTTGAACTTTTATTTGTTTAACTTCAGTAACATACAAAAACTCTGCCCTTACAGATCTATCTCGACTCCTTTTGGTTCTTGATGTTACAAAATTACATCTATATACATTGTGTGCCTAAATATATGAGCTAATCATTAATTTAAATGCCTTAATCCCTTAACTTACGTAGAGAACAAAACAGAGTTACAAACTAAAGTTACAATAAACTAACTTTTAGACTAATAATTTTTTAAACATGTATTAGTCTCTTAAGTTACCTAGAAAACAGAAAGTGGAGTTACAAAACACAGAGTAATACTATCTCTTATAATTGCCTATGTATTTATCTTCATTGAAATAGTTATTTCTTTATGTGGCTTTGAGTTACTGTTTAGTGTCTTTTCCTTTCACTTCACATGACTGTCTTGAGCATTTTCAGCTCCAGAACTTCTTTTTGGCTTTTTTTTAGGTTTCCTTTTTTTCTTGTTAAATTTATTATTATTGTTATTATTATTATTATTTGAGTTCTAGGGTACATGTGCACAACGTGCAGGTTTGTTACATAGGTATACATGTGCCATGTTGGTTTGCTGCACCCATCAACTTGTCATTTACATTAGGTATTTCTCCTAATGCTATCCCTCCCCCACCCCCCCAGCCCCTGACAAGCCCTGGTGTGTGCTGTGGCCTGCCCTGTGTCCCTGTATTCTCATTGTTCAATTCCCACCTATGATTGAGGACATGTCAATTCCCACCTATGAATGAGAACATGTGGTGTTTGATTTTCTGTCCTTGTGATAGTTTGCTGAGAATGATGGTTTCCAGCTTCATCCATGTCCCTGCAAAGGACATGAACTCATCCTTTTTTATGGCTGCATAGGTTTCCTATCTCTATTGATATTTCCTCTCAAACATAATTTTCTTTATTTCTCCATATCTTTTAATTCTTTGAGCATCTTTAATACAGTTCTTAATGATACTCTGGTAGATTTGCACTCAATTCTTTTTCAGAGAAGGGCAGTATCTGTTGATTTATTTTTTCCTTTGAGTGGACCATACTTTCCTGTTTCTTTATATAACTTCTGATTTTTTTTGATTGAAAACTGGACATTTGAACTTAGTTATGTGGCAACTCTGGAAATCAGATTCTCTCCCTTCCCCGTGGTTTGGCATTTTGTTGATGTTATTTATTTTTTATTCTTTTTTAAATTGTTGGTGGCTGTCTCTGTGCCAAGGATTAGCCTGAGGCGTAAACTTGGGGTCTTCTCAGACCTTTGCAGAGCCTTCGCCTTTACCTGGACATGTATGGTCACTTTCCAGTTATCCCTGTATATGCAGTTGTTTTAAAATAACTTAATCTGTAGTATCTAGCTCCCAAAAGGGGAAAAAGAGAAAACTAAGGCAGGAAAAAAAGGGTGCCAGCCCTTTAAATCCTCTGCAGATCAAGTCAGCCGGAGTGGGAGGGACTTACATTAATCAGGGGAGGTGCAACAATAATGACCACTGCCTCTTTGCACTCTGTGATCTGAAGCAGAGAAATCAGGAATCAGAACACAGATTCCTGACATTTTTAGAGTCCTCTTTGCCCACTCCATCTTCCACTAGCTGTGCACAAGCTGTTCCAGGAACACATGCATATCTGCAACCACCGGGCTGGTGATGAAGGGTGGGGAGCTGCTACTGCTCTATGAACTGAAATGGACTGAAATTAACTGCAACGTACCCTGCAAGCCTTCCCCTGAAAATTGCAAGCCTTCAATAGATGCTAGAGTTGCAAAACAGTTACAGCAGACTGATTCTGTCAGTGCAATTGTTGTCTGGGTGGGGAGAGAGATTTCTGGTGCTTCCTACTTTGTCATATTCCCAGAATCTCTTTCCTATTGTTTTATTTGCAAAATCCTGAAGGTGATGAACAGAGGCTGAGGGAAATCAGCTATGTGTTAATTAATATAGCCAATTAAAATTTTTTATTTTTAATTGATGCATAATAATTGTATTTATGGGGTATAGAGTGATATTTTGATACATGTATATAATGTAAAATAATCAAATCAGGGCAATTAGCACATCCATCACCTCAAATACTTACTATTTCTTTGTGTTGGAATGATTTAAAATCCTCTCTTCTAGCTATTCAAAAATATATAATAAATTATTGTTAACTATAGTCACCCTACAGTGCTATAGAAAGCTGGAACTTATTTCTCCCCTCCAGCTGTAATTTTGCATCCATTAACCAACCTCTTTACATCCTCCCATTTCCCCTACCTTTCCCAGACCCTAACAACCACAATTCTACTCTCTACTTCTATGAACTTTATTTCCCACATATGAATGAGAACATGTGGTCCTTATCTTTCTGTGCCTGACTTATTTCACTTAACAAAACGTCCTCCAGGTTGATACATGTTGCTGGAAACAGCAGGATTTCATTCTTTGTTATGACTGAATAGTTATCCGTTGTATATATATACACCACACTTTCTTTATCCATTCATTTGTTGATGGATACTTATGTTGATATCATATCTTGGCGATTGTGAATAGTGCTGCAATAAACATGGGGGTGCAGATAGTTCCTTGACATACTAGTTTCCTTCCTTTTAGAGAAATACCTAGTAGTGGTATTGTTGGACCATACGGTAATCCTATTTTTAGTTTTTGGGGAAACCTCCATACTGTTTTCCATAATGGTTGTACTAATTTGCATTTCCACCAACAGTGTATAAGAGTTCCCTTTTCTGCACATTTTTGCCAACATTTGTTATTTTTTGTCTTTTCTATGACAGCCATTCTAACTAGGGCGAGATAATATTTTATTGTGGTTTTGATTTGCATTTCCCTGATGATCAGTGATGTTGAGGATTTAAAAAATATGCTGTTGATCATTTGTATGTCTTTTTCTGAGAAATGTCTATTCAGATCCTTTGCCCATTTTAAAATCTGATTATTTGCTTTTTGTGCTGTTGAGTTGTTTGAGTTCCTTGTATATTTTGGATATTAATCCCTTGTTGGATGAATAGTTTGCAAACATTTTCTCCCATTCTGTAGGCTGTTTCTTCCCTCTGTTGATTGCTTCCTTTGCTGTGCAGAAGCTTTTTAGTTTGATATAATCCTATTTGTCTTTTTCTGATGTGTTGCCTGTGCTTTTGAAGTCTTACCCATAAAATCTTTGCATGGACCAGTGTGTTTTTCAGGTTTTCTTTTGTTAATTTTATACTTTTGGCTCTTACATTTAAGTCTTTATTCCATTTTGAGTTGATGTTTGTACATGATGAGAGATAGGAAGTCTAGCTTCTTTCTTCTACATATGTATATATGGTTTTAGCAGAACCATTTATTGAAGAAGATGTCCTTTCTCCAGTGCACGTTCTTGGTGACTTTGTTGAAAATCAGTTGGCTACAAATATGTAGGTTTGTTTCTGGGTTCTCTATTTTGTTCAATTGGACTATGTCTCTGTTTTTATACCAGTACCATACTGTTTCAGTTACTATAGCATTGTAGTATATTTTGAAGTCAAGCAGTGTGATGTCTCCAGCTTTGCTCTTTTTGCTCAGAATTTTTTTTGATTATTTGGGATCTTTTCTGGCTCCATATGAATTTTAGAATTGTTTTTCTAGTTCTGTAAAGAGTGTCATTGGTATTTCAATAGGAATTGTATTGAGTCTGTAGATTGTTTTAGGTATGGTCATTTTAACAATATTAATTATTTCAATCCATGAAAACAAGATGTCTTCCCTTTTTTTGGTATTTTCTTTCATCAGTGTTTTGTACTTTTCATTGTAGAAACTCACTTCACCTGTAAAGATACACATAGACTGAAAGTGAAGGGATGAAGAAAAGATATTCTATGCAGATGGAAGCCCAAAGCAAGCAGGAATAGCTATTTTTATATCAGATAAAATAGACTATAAGTCTAAAAACACAGAAAGAGGCAAAGAAGGTCATTACAGTATGATAAAGGGATCAACTCAGCAAGAGAATGTAATAATTGTAAATATATATGCACCCAACACTGGAGCAACCAGACATATAGAGCAAATATTATTAGAGCTAACAAAAGAAATAGACCAAAATACAATAATATTAGGGGAGTTTACCCCACTCTCAGCATTGGGCAGATCATCTAAACTGAAAATCAACAAAAAAAATCAGACTTAAACTTCACTATAGATCAAACAGACATAACAGATATTTGTTGAACATTTAATCCAACAGCTGCAGAATTACATTTTTCTTATCAGCACATGGAACATTCTCCAGAATAGACCATATATTACACCACGATACAATTCTTAACAAATTCTAAAAAAAGAAAAGTCCTATCAAATATCTTTTCAGATGATAATGAAGTAAAACAAGAAAACAATAACAAGTGGAACTTTGAAAACCTTATAAATACATGGAAATTAAACAACATGCTCCTGGTCAACCATTGGGTAATGAAAAAATTAAGAAGGAAGTAAAAAAATTTCTTGAAACAGGTGTAAATAGAAACACAACATACCAAAACCTATGGAATATAGTGAAAGCCGTACTGAGGAGAGAGTTTATAGCAATAAGTGTCTACATCAAAAAAGTAGAAAATCTTCAAATTAACAACACAGTGATGCACCTTAAAAACTAGAAAAGCAAGGACAAACCAAATCCCAAATTAGTAGAGGGAAAAAAAATAATAAAATCATAGCCAAGCTAAACAAAATTGAGACAAAAAAGCAATATAAAAGATCAACGAAATGAAAAGTTGACTCTTGGAAAAGATGAACAAAATCAACAAAACTTTAGCTAGACTAAGGAAAAAAGAGAGAGGATCCAAATAAATTAAGTCAGAAACAAAAATGGAGACATTACAACTGACATCCCAGAAGTACAAGAGATCATAAGAGAGTCTAATGAATAGCTATAGGCCAACAAATTGTAAAACATAAAGGAAATGGATCCACTGCTGGACATGTATAACCTACCAAGTTTGAACTAGGGAGAAACAGAAAATCTGAACAGACCAATATTAAGTAATGAGATGGAATCAATAACAAAAAGTCTCCTAACAAAGAAAATCCCAGGACCAGATGGCTTCACTGCTGAATTCTGCCAAACTTTTAAAGAACTAAAACCAGTTTTTCTCATCATTTGAAGAGGAAGGAATTCTTCCTAATTCATTCTTCAAGGCCAGCATTACCATGCCACCAAAACCAGACAAGGTCACAATAAAAAGAGAAAATCACCAGCCAATCTTTGTAATGAACATAGATGCAAAAATTCTCAACAAAATACTAGCAAACTGAAACCAATAGTACGTTAAAAAGGTCATTTACCATGATAAAATGGGATTCATCCCAGGGATGCAAGGATGGTTCAACACATGTATATCAAGAAAACAATTTAAGATGACCCCTTTGGGCAAGAATCTATTAGGTGAGCCAACTTGTTTTGCTAAAGACTAATGAGGTGTCTGCTTCAATGTTTGATCTGGTGAGCCCTGAATCAAATCCCATATGGGCCCTTGGACTCTCTGACATACACACCATGTGACAATTTTTTCGATTGTTGAACTCTGGGTGGAATTGATAGGCTTTGAGATGCATTACAGCAAGATCTTTGAGCCTTCTCTCGAGAATAAGCTCTTGTAGGGAGACAAAGGCCAACTCCCCCAAACTCCTGCTTTCTCCCTTTTCGTTAGGACCTTTGATTTTAAAATATATATATATTTTCTGTCTTAAACTTTTAAAACAGTTTTATTTTATTTTTAATTGACACACAGTAATTGTACATATTTAAGGGATAGGGCATGATGTTTTGATACATGTATACATTATGCAATGACCAAATTAGGGTAATTAGCATATTCATCACTTCAAACATTTACCATTTCTTAGTGGTAATGAGGTAAGAGGCAGAACTTGAATCCAGAGGTGAGGCTTGGGTACTGGATCAAACTGAGGACTAGCCAAAACAGGGATAAGGTAGAAGCACCTTTTCATAAGACACGTACATCAATGTGCCATATCAGTTTACCATTGCCTTGACAACCCCTGGAAGTTACCACCCCTTTCTGTGGCACTGATCTGATGACCCAAAAGTTACTACCCCTTCCCTAGAAATTTTTACATAAATCTCCGCTTAATCTACATGCAGTTAAAAGTAGGGCCAGGTGTGGTGGCTCATGCTTGTAATCCTGGCACTTTGGAGGCAGGGGCAGGCAGATTACTTGAGTCCAAGAGTTTGAGACCAGCCTGGGCAACACGGTGAAACCCCTTCTCTATAAAAAATATAAAAAACCAAATGGGCATGGTGGTATGCGCCTGAAGTCCCAGCTACTTAAGAGGCTGAGGTGGGAGGATCACTTGAGCCTGGGAGGTCAAAGCTGCAGTGAGCTGTGATCGTGCCACTGTACTCCAGCCTGGCTGACAGAGTGAGACACCATCTCAAAAAATGAAAATAAAACAAAATAAAATAGATATAAATATGACTGCAAAACTGCCCTAGCTGCTACTTTCAGCACACTGCCTATGGGACAGCCTTAGTCTGATGGTGCAGTCACAGATCTCCAACACTGCCAGAGCTGTAACACTTCTTCAGTAAAGTTGCTTTCTGCTACTGCCAGCTTGCCCTTGAATTCCTTCCTAGGCAAAGCCAAGAATCCTCGTGGGCTAAGGTCCATTTTGGGGCTCGCCTGCCCTGAATTAGTAAAAGCTTTCAAAATTTTCTCTTCTATCTATTTTGAAATATATGATACATTTGCGTTAGCTATTGTCATCTTACTGTGCAATGGAACACTGGAATTTATTCCTCCTATCTCACTGTAACTTTGTACCTTTTGACCCCTCCCTCCTACTCCTCCCAGCCCCTGCCAGAGCTTATTTTACTCTCTATGAAATAAACTTTTTCAGATTTCACATATGAGTGAGATCACATAGTGTTTATCCTTCTGTGCCTGGCTTATTTCACTTAACATGATGTCCTCCAGGTTCATCCATGTTGCCACAAATGACAGGATTTTTTTCTTTTTTATGGCTAAATTTTATTCCATTGTGTAAATATACCACATTTTCTTCATTCATTCATTGGTGGACACTTTGGTTGATTCTTGGCTATTGTGAATAGAGCTGCAATAAACATGGAAGTGGAGATAACTCTTTGACACACTGATATCATTTTCTTTGGATATATAACCAGCAATGAGATTGCTGGACCATAGGGACTCCTGCTCGATGTGGTTCTGTTTCTATTCCAGGACAGAGGCCACATTGCCCCTTGGTATCTGAGTGAGTGACAGCAGAATGTCAGGCACAGGGGACCACCTTCCTAGAAGTGGGGTCCCACTATGCTTGGGGTTGGGGGGTGGGACTTTGCATAGCAGGAAACCCACTCTTCAGTTGCTTTGCCTCAGGAGCAGCTCCAGGCTTGCTTAAGATGTCAAGACTCCCTTTGGAGAAGCCTGGAGGCAGGGTAGGAAATATTCCAGTGCTATCCAGTGTCATCTTGGAGCCAATAAAGTCACAGTAAAGGTGCAATAACTGGTAGTTCCCTCTGCCTAAAACACTCTACCCCCAACCCTTTGCAGAAGCCCCCTCTTCTCAGAGCCTTGTCTCAGACTCTTATAGAAAGGGGCCCTTCCAGCCATCTCCTTTCTCCAACTCAGCCTTGTCTCTTCCCAATGGGGACCTTTCCTGAAGTGGGTAAAGGCAATGGTTTGTTTATGCATTAATTTTCTGTTTCTCTTCTGAGGGGAGCGAGCTTGTCCTGCTGTCTTGGGCTGTATCTTCAAGCCTGCAAAAGTGCCTGGTGCACGGTGGTCACTCAATAAACATCTGTTGAGTGAATGGCTTTTGCTGTGTGATTAAAACAAATAAACCTAAGAAAGTCCTATGTCAAAGAGTGGAGTCATCCCTAATTTTGACAAGCCCCAAAACAAGGAGAAATTCTTCCTGAATTTATTTCCTAAAGAAAGAATGTGCATCAGCTATGACCCAAGAACATAGATCTTGGGGGATCCTTTGGCAATTTCTGCAGCAGGTGGATGCAGGAATGCTGGTGCAGATCCCGCCAGACCAGATGCCCAGGGACCCTCGCAAGAACTCTCACAACACCCCTCGGCAGGTTGTCTCCATTTTCCATGGTCAGCCCCAAGCCCAAACAATCCTGGGTCCCCTCCTCTATAAAATCTCATTTTACTTGGCTCATTTTCTCAGCTGGTTACTGTCACAAACCTTTCTGTTGTTTTTTGTCAGCTCAGGCTGCCAAAACAAAATACCACACCCTGGGTGACTTAAACAACAGATATTTCCTTCTCACAGTTTTGAGACTGCAAGTCCAGGATTAAATTGCCAGCGGATTTAGTTTCTGGTGAGGGCTTTCTTCCTGGCTTTCAGACGGCTGCCTTTTTTCTGTGTTCTCATGCGGTGGAGAGCAAGCTCTAGTCTTTTTATCATCTCATAAGGGCACTAATCCCATCTTGGGGGCTCCACCCTCACAACATCATTTAATTACCATATTAACTATTTACCTCCCAAAGACTCCACCTCCTAATACTATCACATTGAGGGGGTGCAGCTTCAACATGTGAATTTTGGGAATATATAAATATTCGGTCTATAACACTCTGATGCTAAACATTTGACAAATATTAACGTACAAGAACTTTGGGGCTGGTGCTACCATCCCATCCCCATTCTTCAGATGAAGAAACAGAGGTATGGATGCTAAGGTCCTGATCCAAAGTCACACACATGTGAAATGACACTGAGCTGGGACTGACTCACGGTGTCTGTGCTCCTGACCACAAGCACAAACCATCCTTTACGGTTAACAAGTTGCTCTACCCCCATGTGTCCTTCTCTAGAGATGGGAGTTTACAGAGAATTTGGTGGCACCATGGATCCCATCCTTTAAACATTATGAAGCATCTTGGGGTGGGAGAAACATCTAGCAGTTGTCCTGAACTATGCCCAACATCCAGTGTGTCTAGCTGCTGCCATCATTCTCAGAAACAGTGAGTTTTCTTTTCCTCAAAGCCCATGAGCTTTGGAACCAGATAGCAAAGAGACTTGCAGAATGCCTGTCTCTGAATGGGATTATTAACAAGATTGGTTGGTCTTTCTTTCAGTGGATTCCATTTGTCAGCGTTGGCACAGGCTTCTGTTCCCTGGAATGTCCTGTAGTTCACAAAGAGGTCTGCTTCCCAGTGGAACTCACTGAGGGCATCCCAGGGACACATCCATCTAGCTGATGTTTCTGCAGTGCCTGCTCCATGCAGGACATTCAGTTGGTCATTATGAGGAGGGCAGGGGAAGCTTAACATCTCACTGAGATATTAAGGCATGTTAAGGCATAACTGAGACAAGCAAGGCATGGCCACAATGGAATAACACAAGATAGCATTGTTGAACAAGAGGAGAGAAAGCTCCTGCATAAGGCTACCTCTTCCCTGGATTTATGCCACCCTCCAAAAGAGCAAGGAAGAGCCCAGTTTTCTGAAGAAAACTCTGCCTCTCCTTCCCTCTCAACACTCACCATCTCTCCACCATCATTTTTCCTGAAACCAAGAGACTAATCTCACCCTGTTCCTTATCCCTGCTCATGCCCATGACTACGAGGTCAGGAATCTCCTGCCTACCCCTGCCCTGATGCCTTTTCACACTTTTCCCCAATGCCTGACATCCTTCCATTGACAGAACCCAAGGTTAATTGTTGGCAGAGTTCCTGTTTCCTCAGTCACTTCTTGTAATGCTCTTCTAACTCTATTTACTAACCAAAACCTAGCCCTAGGCTTCCCGTGTCTCTCCCACAAATGGGCACTCTTTTCTCTGCCACAGGACATAGACCTGGAGGCAGGTATTTTCTTCTCCTGATCGTCCTTCTCCCTCCTCACCTAAGCTTTCAGCTTTGACACTCATCTGGCCCTCCCAATCCTTGTTGCAGAGATCTACCAACCCCAAGTCCACTCCATATATCCTTTAAGGATGTGCTCTCTGCTCTCACCAACACCACTGCTTCTCTTCATTTTTGTTGTATACAATATCCATGTAGATATTCCTTTCAACACCCAGCCTCTCAGTTTCTTGGGCTCCACTCATCTAATGACCTTTCCTCCATCCTATCTGG
This sequence comes from Piliocolobus tephrosceles, assembly GCF_002776525.5. Lineage (NCBI taxonomy): Eukaryota > Metazoa > Chordata > Mammalia > Primates > Cercopithecidae > Piliocolobus > Piliocolobus tephrosceles. Next base: position 216,445,725 of record NC_045434.1, read on the forward strand.
GACAGAGTCTCCACAGGTACCACCATCCATTGCTTCTCTCCCTGGAGGAGCATACTGCTCCTCACATCAGGAGATGAAGTTGAATTCCCCGCCCCTTGAATCCCAGTCCCAGTGATTTTCTTGATGAATGGAAAGCAGTATGACTCTTCTCAGAAGACAGCCTCCATTCTGGGAGAAGCTCAAGGCACACGGAGAGACTAAGTGAGGACCTTCTGTTGCATCTCCAGCTGGGCTCCCAGCCAGCAGTATCTACAGCTGCCATGTGGGGCATCCAACATAGTTGAGCCTCCATATGAAACCAATCCCAGTTGCTATCTGACCACTAGCATATGGGAAACCCTAAGCAAGAATCACCCAGTTGGGCCCAGTCAACCCACAGAAATGTGCAAGATAATAATAAGTAGTTTTAAGCCACTAAATTTTTGCTTAGTTTGTCATTCAGCAATAGAAAATCAGAACAGAAGTTGGCACCTGGAAGTGGAGTGCTGCTGGAACAAAATCCCAAAACATGTGGAACCAGGTTTGGGACTCTTCTGCTCACAATCATACTATACTTTAGTCCAGTCTGTCTAGTACCCTTGTAGATTCATTCCATTGCCTCCACAAACCTCTAATGCCTCCAGCAGGTAGAAGCTGGAGAGGACCCAAGAAACTGTGAGGAAAGGCTTGGAAAACAGGGAGGGAGTTGTTATCAGAGGCTGCAGAAGGAGAACACTGCCATGTTCTGCTGAAAAGTTTGACAACATTGTCACCTGAAAAATAGAAAATATACCTAATGAACTGATGAACTTGGCTGTAAAATAAAACAAAATTTCAGGACCCTCTAAATTTATTATTCCAAGGGAAAAGGTAAGCTCCAGAGACTGAATCAGTAGCATATTTGCAATGTTTTTTTTAGACTATAGTTTAATTGTCTTCCTCATTGTTCTTGTTCTGTAAATGACTAGGAGAGACTAGAGACCAGACCTCCCTCCAACTCCCATTGCAATCACTGATCTTTGTTATAGATTAACTGCCTCTTTTTTGTCCTGTATCTAGCTCAGACCAGATGGTGTGAAAGACCCCATGACTGTTACATCGTCAGTGTGGAGTGATAAATATAGCTTTCCTGAAAGAAAAATACCACCTTGGCAAATGAGATCGTTGCAACTATGCATGAAGCCTTATTTAGAAAGATGTTGAAATTCTGTTAAGCTTCCATAAACTTTGTGTATACAAATGATCCCAAACGTTTACACTTCAGAACAACTGACTTTCATTCTTTAGAATCTGTGCTTCCTGCGTGGGCCATCCACAAACTTTGTTTTTGAAAAAACTTTGTTTAAACTAGATTCTGACCTTCTGATTATTTTAGGTTGATATGGCTTAGGAGATTCCAGATAGAATGTTGAAAGTGAAAACTGGTTTATTTTTGCCACATCTAGTAAGGTACTAGTACAGAGAGAGATGAACATTCTTTCTAACTGGCAAGACTCTCAAAGGAAGACTCTCAGAATAAGAAATGGCTTCAAGGTAAGTCAAGAGTGTGGCCTTTTGTCAAAACCTCAGAAATATTTAAAGGCATGCCTCATAGACCTTCTCAGATAGCTTCTAAAAATAGTAAGGGCATTGTTACACAGTACCTTGACTCTCAGCTCAAGGAAGGGAGGGTCAGAGGAAGACCGTGTGGTCTTCAAAGATGGCCACCACTCATTCCTTCCATCGCATGCTCTTTGATTGAAGAAGTGGAGCCTAATCCTGCGCCCTTGACTCTGGAATGGTCTCAGTGACTTTCTCGGTCAAGAGAAAATGGTGGAAGTGGTGTTCTGAGACCTTCACAGATAGGCCATAAGAAGCCTAGAATCTTCTGCTTGGGTCTTCTGGAATGCTCTCTCCTCAGAAACTTGCTGCTATTTCCTGAGAAGCCCAGGCCTCATGGAAAGGCAAAATGTAGGCACATCACTAAGTGGCTCCAGCTGAGCCCCTAACTGCCAGCCACCATCAACTGCCAATCATAGAAGTGAGCCTCCTGGACCCAACATGTTGACCTCTGGTTGACTTCAGCCCCCATCATTATATGCTGCAATCACCCGAGAGACCCCAGGTGAGAACAGCCTCATCAAGCCAGTCAACTCACAGAATTGTGAAATACAATAATGACTTGTTTTTAAGCTACTAAGTTTTGGAGTGGCTTGTTATACAGCAATAGATAAATGGAACAATGCCTCAAACAGTTACTCCCATTTTGAAGCCCTGGACCTTATCTTACCAATAATTGCAACGCCTGCCCATAACATTCCCACACTCCAGTTACAAGCATTCCCACACTCCAATTACAAACTCCAGTCTATCCAGCTGACCCTTCTCATACCTGGACTCCAACCATCCTCAGCCCCACCAGGACCTGCAGTGCATTAGTGTTTCCACCTGTACACTCATCTCCCTTACCTGTGCTTTGTCTTGCCTCCTTACTCAGGGTCCTTTGTTATAACAGTTCCCCTGCATGAGTACTCAAATCCTGTAATGATCTTCACTTCATCTTGTTGTTCTGGCACTCTCCACCTCAGTGCTGGTTAAATCCAGCTCTCCCTGTCTCCAAGTCCTTACCTGCACAGCTAACCATGGCTGAAGAAGAACTCACCTACTTCTATGCTGATTAGTCCTATTTGAGGTTCATGAGCACTAACTTCCCATGGCCCCTTGCTTCTGCCCATAGTCACACTATACTCATTTAATCCATGCTTTCTAGCATCTCCTAGATTCATCCCATCTCCTCTGCAAATCTTTAATACCTCCCCATCACTGTGCAGACAGTCTCGTTGCCCATGAGCAGCAGCAACAAGAAGGGAGCTCTCTGACCTGCCAGCTCACCCCATCTTCCTGCATCTGTGCCTCATCACCCCACTTCTTTCCTTTCGTGTGCCTACTAAGGCCAACCTCTCAATGTATCCATAAATCTTATCCTTTCTTGCCTACTCAAGGCTGTTGCTTCAATGGTCCCATCTTCTCTCTCCTGTACATCAATTTTTCCCTGTAATAAACCATAGCCCTCAGCGTCTCTCACCTTAGAAACAGAAATATCTGACCATGCATCCCTCTCCAACTTCAACTCCAGTTACCTGCTCTTTGTTGTCCAGACTTGATGTCTCCTGTCTCTTTCCTATTCTTTCTTGGATCATCTCAAATCAGACTTTTGTCCCTACAATGTCACCAAAACAGACTTCTCAAGACCACTATTGACACCCATGTTGCTATGTATCCAATTATTATTTCCCACTGTGCACAGGAATACTGATGTTCATACGACCTATTTGGTCACTCACAATACCACTTAGATCTCAAGCTTTCCTGGGTTTCCTCTCACTTTATTGGCTCCTTCTCAGTCCCCTATGCTGTTCCTCCTAAATTTTCAGACTCCTGGGCTCACTCTTTGTGTCTCTATTTGCATTTGAGCACTTGGTTATGATATTGATTTATGGTTCAAAATAGCATCTATGTGGGATGACACCTAAATGCAATGCCCAGCCCAGAACTCTCTTGAACTTTATCTTGGCTACCCAATCATGGCCTCCACAGTCTACCAGAGACCCCACAGCAGTGACACCCCAGGGGCAAAGGGGTGGGAATAGTCTTGCTGGGGCAGAGGCCACAATGGATGCTTTGTCTGTAGACATTTTTAAATAATAATAATAATGTGAGCTACGAGTCAGTATGCTTCTCATTATTACCCTGTGGCAGAATTTCAAATCATACACTCAAATCAATGTGTTCACAGACCCACTGTATTATTCCATTCTGATGCTTCTGTGAAGAAATACCTGGGACTGGGTAATTTATAAAGAAAATAGGTTTGATTGGCTCATGGTTCCACAGGCTGTACAGGAAGCATGATGCTGGCATATACCTGACTTCTAGGGAGTCCTCAGGAGACTTACAATCATGGCAGAAGATGAATTGGAAGCAGGCTTGTCTGACATGGCTGGAGCAGGAGCAAGAGAGACAGAAGGGAGGTGCTATACACTTTTAAATAACTGGATAGTGTGATAGCTGTAACATGAGAACAGCACCAAGGGGATGGTGCTAAACCATTCATGAAGGATGCAGCTCCATGACCCAATCACTCCCACCAGGACTCATCCCCAACATTGGATATTACAATTGAACATGAGATTTTGTGGGGACAAAGATTCAAACCATATAATTCCACTCCTGACCCATTCCGAATCTTATGACCTTCTCACATTGCAAAATACAATAATGCCTTCCCCAAAGTCTTTACTCATTCCAGCATTAACTCAAAAATCCAAAGTCCAAAATCTCATCTGAGACAAGACTAGTCCCTGCTACCTACAAGCCTGTAAAAATAAAAAAGAAGTTAGTTACTCCCAATATACAATGAGGTGGGTGGAGTACAGACATTGGGCAAATACTCTCATTCCAAAAGGGAGAAATCAGCCAAAAGAGAGGAGCTGCAGGCCCCAATCAAGTCTGAAACCCAGCAAGGCAGTCGTTAAATCTTAAAGCTCCAAAATAATCTCATTTGACTCTGTGTCTCACATCCAGGCCACATTGATGCAAGGAGTGGGCTCCCAAGGCCTTGGGCAGCTTTACCTGTGACTTTGCAGGACTTAGCCCCTGCAGCCACCCTCAAGGGCTAGCATTGAGTGCCTACAGCTTTTCCAGGTGCATGGTGCAAGCTGTTGGTGGCTCTACCATGCTGGGGTCTGGAGGATGGGTGGCTCCCCTTCCCATGGCTCCACTAGACTGTGCCCTAGTGGAGACTCTGTGTGGAGCCTCTAACTCTACACTTCCCCTCTGCACTGCCCTAGTAGAGGTTCTCTATGAGGGCTCTACCCCTGCAGCAGGCTTCTGTCTGGGCATCCAGACTTTTTCATATGTCCTCTGAAATCTTGGTGGAGGTTCCCAAGCTTCAACTCTTGCACTCTGTGCACCTGCAGGTTTAATACCATGTCAAAGCTGCCAGGGCCTACAGTTTGCATCTTCTGAAACAGCAACAATAGCTATACCTGGGCCCCTTTAAGCCATGGCTAGAGCTGGAATATCTGGAATTCAGAAAGCAGTGTCCCAAAGCTGCACAGGGTGAGCCATGAAGGTCTCTGAAGTGGCTTTGAGGCCCTTTCCCCATTGTCTTGGATATCAGCCCTTGCCTTCTTTTTACTTAGGCAAATTTCTGCAGCCTGCTGGAATTCCTCCTTTGAAACATGTTTTTCTTTTCTACCACATGGTCAGGCTGCAAATTTTCTGAACTTTTATGCTCTGCTTCTCTTTTAAATATAAGTTCCAGGGTTAGGTCATTTCTCTGCTCATGCAAATGAACATAGGCTGTTAGAAGCAGCCAGGCTACATCTTGAACTCTTTGCTACTTAGACATTTCTTTCACCAGATACCCTAGTCACTCTCAACTGCTCAAGGTTCTACAGATACCTAGAGCAGTTGCATTAACTGTCTGTAGAGCCTGGCACTTTGTTAAAGCATAGCAAAAGTGACTTTCACTCTAGTTCCCAAAAAGTTCCTAATTTCCATCTGAGACGTCCTCAGTCTGGACTTCACTTTCCATATCACTATCAGTATTTTGGTCACAACCATTAAGTAATTATCCAGAAAATTCCAAATTTTCCCTCATCTTCCTATCTTTTTCTGATCCCTTCACACTCTTCCTACCTCTCTGTTTGTTACCCAGTTCCAAAGCTGCTTCCACATATTTGGGTATCTTTATAGCAATGCCCCACTCCTGGTACCATTTTTCTGTATTAGTCCATTCTCATTCTGCTATAAAGAAATACCTGAGATTAGGTAATTTATAAAGAAGAGAGGTTTAATTGGATGATGGTTCTACAGGTTACACAGGGAGCAGGATGCCAGCATCTGCTCTGCTTCTGGGAAGGCCTCAGGAAACTTACAATCATGGTGGAAGGCTACGGGGAAGCAGGCTCATCTTACATGACCAGAGGAGGAGCAAGAGAGAGGGGAGTAGGTGCTACACATTTTTAAACAACCAGATTTCATGATAACTCTATCACGAGAACAGCACCAAAGGGATGGTGCTAAACCATTCATGAGACTTCTGCCTACATGATCCCAATCACCTCCCACCAGGTCCCACCTCCAACACTGGAGATTATAATTTGATGTTAGATTTGGTGAGGACACAGATCCAAACCATATCAATCATACTTGACATTCTCCTTCATACCTGTCCTTTCATGCCTTTTCCATTACAACAAATGCCACCTTTCTCCTTAGGCTGGCACCTGGGAGCCACCCTGCCCATCTTTCTTGGGTACCCCATGGCCTGTCGTTCAGCACACCTGACCAGCACTGCTTCCAAAAGGTAGTGCTGCCTCCTTGTTTACACCATTCTACCTCTCATGTGGATTCTGCAGCGCCTCCTCCCTGGCCTCCCAGCAGTGGTGTGTTCTGTGCAGGGCTCAGATTGACCCTCTAAAATACCAGTCAGATCACGTCATTCCTCAGCTTAGAAGCCTCCAGTGGTGTCCAATCTCCCTAGGACCAAAAGCCAGATCCTTCTAAGGGCCTGGCACCTGCCATGATGCACTCTTTCTTCTCTTCCCTCCTCTCCTGCTGTCTCCAGTGCTCTCGGCTCCAGCCTCACCTGCTTCCTGACAGCCCCTTGGATATGCAGGTGTGTTCCCACCTGGCTCTGTGCAGGCCAGGAGTCCACAGCCCAGTCCTCAGTGTTGGGGACAGCTGGAGAGTCACAGGTGGAATGGGGTCCTATCAAGCCCAGCTCTAAGGGGGTTAGGGGGATGTGGGGTGTGGTCTGCGGGCCATTCATCACTAGGGCCTCCTGCCACTGCTGTGGTGCCCGCTGGCTGCTAAGAGCTCTGGTACAGGAGGGAGCCTTGATGGATTGCCCTGCGGAGCGGCTGCCCTAAGCTCCCCTCCTGTGAATTAGTGCTGGGTCACACTGGCGCAGCACGGCCGGCTGATGGATAGGACAGCCTGGCACAGCCTGGAATGCAGAGAGCCACTCATCTTCATAGAGGAATTAAAAGGGATTCTGCTTAAGAAATAAATCTTGGACACCACTCTTGGTGGCTCTCTTTTTTGGAGTGTTTCTCCTTGAACTCCTGGGAGAAACCCCTGCCCCTACCTGCCTGTCTGGCTTTGAGAGGGTCTGGCCTGGAAGGGGCCGAGTGTCCATCTGTCCAGCACCATCTCTCACTTTATAGGTGGTAAAACTGAGGCTCAGAGAAGGGGCAAGATGGGGGCCTCAAGTCTAATTGTCAGCGATGTCAAGACTAGATCCCTGTCTCCTGACCCGTACTGGGCGGCTGCTCCCATGGTTTCTCTCAGGGGCACTGATACATCTCCTTGCCCATGAGCGTTCCTCCTTCAGTGACCTGTCACTGTGCCGAGGGCCGCCTTCAGGAATCCCGTGGGTTAGAACCTAGAGGCGGAGGAATCTTCCTGCACTGCAGTCCTGTCCCTGGGCTCTGAGTGGGGTTCTCAGGATGTAGGAAGACAGGAAGGAGCCACGGAAGGAATGATGGTGCTGGAGAAGAGGGGAGCCGGGGCTCCAGGGTCCCACTTTGGGAGCCAGACCCCATCTGTTCTTTCTCACTGCTGTCACCTGGCATAGAGCCAGGCATGGAATGAGCCCGCCACTTGTTTGTTGAATAATGAAAGTGTGGACGGCTGCCTGGAGTAGGTGTGTGATGCACGCTGCTGGAGGGTGAGCGGCTTTAGGCTGATGACAGCCACCCATGAGGCTCCTGTCTATCGAATGCTTCCTATAGGCCAGGTCCACTACAGGAGCTTTAAATGCCCAGTGGGGAAACTGAGGCACGGGACAGGAATTGTTACCCACGTGGTACCAGTGTGGCCAAAAACTACCTTTGGGACTTGATGGACTCCCTCCTTTCTTGTAGGCTACCAGGGACCCCTGGAGTCTTCTGTCTTATCAGGGCAGCAGGCTCAGCCCCCCTAGCCCTGGGACGCCTGGTAGAATGGGGGGTGTGGAAGTTTCCTTCTCGGACTGGTTGAGTGTGGGAGTGACTCGGGAGTTTAATTTTGTAGAGAAGCATAGAAAGCTTCCTGGGAAGACGTCTTATCAGGTTGTTAAGTTCAGATGTCCCTGGAGGACAGACCTGTCCTCACCCTGGGTACCTACTCAGGGACATTCCCTGGTCCTCTCTGAGGGCTGCTCTCTGCAAAGGATGATTCTAAGTGTAAACTAAAGGTTGAAGCAGCCTGTCCACGGCACCCATGCTCCCTCTCCCAGGAAAGCGCAGGCAGGGCCCAGCGCTCACACATCTCAGAGGAGCAGTGAGATTTTTCCAAGGAAGGTCCCTAATCTCCACTGCGACATCCCCCAGGGGCATGTGGCCCTCCCACTAGCTTCTCTCTACTTAGTTTCCTTGCCCTGAACTCTTGCCCTTTGAGGCCGTGAAAGAGCCGCTGTTGTGAACTCCTGCAGACCTCCTGCCCGGGAGGCCCTGGAGGCAGAGGAGTGGGCCTGGGATCCTGGCATCTTCCTTTCCTGTCTATCCTTTCAGCTCCAAGGCTCTGAGGCCCCTCAAGAGGCGGCACCGACCACAGATTTCCCAGTGGGAAAACTGCAAATGGCTTCAACCCCATCTCCACCAGAAAAATATCTTGGCTGAGTTTCTTGGAGGTGGGTGGACGGTGCCAGGTTGCGTGGAGAATGGCTTCCTCGCTGGTACTCAGATGCAAGAGCCACTTCTGGTGCAGCCAGAGTGACAATACCCTGCTGATGTGTCCAGAAAAAGGCACCTTCGCGAGGGCTTTGGTTCTGGCGGCAGCTTGGTGTCTGCAGACCGGAGCTGGAGGGTCCCAGGCAGGGGCCAGCTCTCATTAGCAAGGATTTGTGTTCAACTCTTTCCTACGGGGCAGCTTCCAGACAACGGGACGCGGTGTTTACAATGCACAGGCCATCTTCAGGGAGAAGAAATTTCATCATTACCATTTCAATTAAAATTGTTCTTTGAAGCGTCAGGTCCTGAGACACAGCGATGGAATTCCAGAACACCCAAGGGCGTTTATTGAAACAGCGGGTCCTAATGCACACGGCTGCCCCTGGGAAACTGCATGCTGGGCAGGTCCGTCTGTCTGTCGTGCAGCCTAGGATGAAGGAGAAGCAAGGCGGGTTAAGAACAGGTTCCTAAGTGAACGCATAGTCAGGAAAGTGAGGCGGCACCAGCCATGTGGCCGAGCCAAGCTCCCCTTCCCCTCGCGGTTATATTACAAGTGTTTTTTCTAATTTAAAGTGCTTCATGCTCATGACAGAGAGTTTGGAAAATTCAGAGAAATACAAAGGAATATAAAAATGCAATCAAAATTGGTCCTTGATCCTATCTCAAAGGATGGCTGCTGTTAACATTTTCTTTCTTTATCTTTTGCATCCCTTTCTATATATATTAAGTCTAAATAGCACAAAATTGGAATAATATTGTATACTTACGATTGGATCTCAATTTGTATTTTAATCTAACACTATTGAAAAATTATTTTTCCTGTCTCTTAAAATGCTCTTTGAAAATAGGAGAGCTTTGATGGCTACATAACCTTTTTCTGGGTCTGCCATGGAGTTTATATAATTTCCATGACTGGAACCCCTCCGTGGGTTGCCCTAGGGGGTCACATGGGCAGTGATAAGCCATTTCTCATTCATCCTGAGTGCGTTTATGGGGCACCTATGGATGCCCCGCTGAGAGCAAGGACTCTTTTGTCTGATGAGCTCAGCCCTATCTGGTGCCCCCTTCCTCCAGCCACCCCCTGAATCTCTGGAGTTGGTCTTCAGGTCACACGGCATCCACTGGAAGCTTCCAGGTGCTTGTCCTGCCCTGCCCTGTTGGGGTGCAGAGAGCGGGACGTCGAAGGAGGAGGCACAATGGATTCCACATACCCAGAGACTTCTAGGGTTCCGGGGAAATAGGTTTTGGGGGAAGGAGGACAGCACAGTGTGACCCTGGAGTCAGACACTCCTGGGGTCAGCCCTGAGCTGCTCTTCACCACCGTTCTGTGTCCTTGGACAACCCTCTGACCTCCATCTTCTCATCTGTGGGATGGTCGCTGTGAGGATCCCATGACTTGGCATGGAGCCTGACACCGCGGAGCTGTAGAATCAAAGCTGAATATGGATAAGGCTTTCAGTTTTCCTCTGGGCTTCTCAGTCTCTGGCACTGGGAGCATTTGGGTGGCCGTGCGGGGGTGGAGTGGGGCGTGGATAGGAAGTCTTTCTCTGGGTGACACAGGCTTGGCTGCTGCGTTGAGATTGTCCTGAAAGGCATGAGTTCACTCTCTCACTCAGCCCACCAGTTTCCCAGGGGTTCCTCTTCCTCTGAGATCCAGGAGAGAACAAGCCGAGGGCAAGCAGTGACGTGGAAACGGCTGGGAACACTCCTGGCAACAGGTATAGGAGAGCACAAGCCACAGTGGCTTAATAACCGAATTCATTTTCTTCTGTAACGAGAGGTCTGGAGGCTGGTGGTGGCTGGAGTCTGTTCTGGTGCTCCGTTATTTCAGCACAGTCCTAGGATCAGTCTAGTCCCCACTCAGCCTTCCTTAGCATGATGTTTCCTTGATTTTAGTTTTCTCCTTAGGCTTATTGCCTTGTGATCCCAAGATAGCTGCCACAGCTCCAGACAATGCATTCGTGTCCACGCCAGAGGCATATTGAATATTCCATCTTTATCAGAAGTTGACTGTCTTGACAGTACCAAGCCACACTTCCCTCAACTTTTGTGGGGTTCACCTCTCACTCTAGAGAACTCTGAGAAACAGGCACTGTGGCACCTTCCTCTGCCTGCTCAGGACCCTGCGTAGGCTTGGCATGGAGTGCAAACATCATTTGTCTTTGCAGGATACCCCACAGATGAGGAGACGGAGGGCAGAGTGTTGTCCAAGGACACAGAATGGTGGTGAAGGGCAGCTTGGGGCCGACCCCAGGAGTGTCTGACTCAAGAGTCACACTGTGCTGTCCTCCCTCCCCCAAAACCTGTTTCCCCCAAACCCTAGAAGCCTCTGGGCATGTGGAATCCATTGCAACTTCTCCCTTGACGGCTCGCTCTCTGCACCCAACAGGGCAGGGCAGGGCAAGCACCTGGAAGCTTCCAGTGGATGCTGTGTGACCTGAAGACCAACTCCAGAGATTCAGGGGGTGGCTGGAGGAAGGCAGGACCAGATAGGGCTGCTGAGCTCATCAGACTGCAGAGTCCATGCTCCCAGCAGGGCATTCATAGGTGCCCCATAAATGCACACAGGGTGAATGAGAAACAGCTTATCACTGCCCATGTGACCCCCAGGACAACTCACAGAGGGGCTCAAGTCATGGAAATTACATAAACTCCATGGTAGACCCAGAAAAGGAAATACTACCTAGCCATCAAAACTCCTTTTTTTTTTTTTTTCTGTTTGAGGTGGAGTCTCCCTCTGTCACCCAGGCTGGAGTGTAGTGGTGCGATCTTGGTTCACTGCAACCTCCGCCTTCCGGGTTCAAGTGATTTTTCTGCCTCAGCCTCCTGAGTAGTTGGGATTACAGGTGCGCACCACCACGCCTGGCTAATTTTTGTACTTTTAGTACAGGCAAGGTTTCATCACATTGATCACATTGGCCAGGCTGGTCTCGAACTCCTAACCTCGTGATCCACCCACCTCGGCCTCCCAAAGTGCTGGGATTACAGGCGTGAGACACCACATTTGGCAAAATAATTTTTCAATAGTGTTAGATTAACATAAAAATTGAGATCCAATCGTAAGTATACAATTTGGGAAGCCCTCCTGGCACGACAGAGAAATGGCAAGGAGCTTTGAGCAGGGCTGGACATGGGTTCAAATCCTGACTCAGTCACTTTCTAGGCAAGTGACCTTGGAGAAAATTGTATCTGTTCCCCTCTGACCCTCCGTTTAGCCATCGTCCACGGGGCAGTAACTCCTGCACTAAAGGGGTGCCATGATAAGGAGGTCGGGCCATGCCCTGTGTGGAGTGCCTGACTTGTTCTAGGGGCCCCAGACAGCCACAGCTATTGTTGTCAGTAGCCTTGAACCCTCACAGGCATGGGACTGGCGAGGGTGAAGGGGAACAGAGCACTGAATCAAGCTGCCTCTTTCAATTAAGGGATGTGTTAAAAGGGTTATGATGGAGGAAATGAGTGCATGATGGAAAATCATCAGTATCAGACCCCAGGGACTCATCTCAGCCTCCAGAGACGGGGTGGTGTGAATGCACGGAGAACAGTCCTGCACGCTGGCCCTCGTAGAGAGATCGGGAGCAAGCGATTAGAGCCGACCAGTTTGCAGCCTAGCTTAGGAGGAAGCAGAGAAGCAGATCTGGGTAATTTATGCATCTCTGTGTTACAATCTGTCCTTATGAATATAAATACCCACGAATGTGGATTGTCCTTGATAATTGCTTGCAATGTCATCTTTTTAATGAAAATTAAGTGCTTCAGTAGCACTAAGTAGGAGCTTTGCTGACACATTTAATTGCTGCACTGGGAGTTGATAACCTCGTTTAAAAGCAAGGAAAACCTTGGGAGAATTGAATATGGCTCCATTTAAAACTGTGGGCCCTATTAACTTTAAAGACAAAAATATTTTCTGAGTTACTGTTGCCTGATTGTACTTCCCTTTATTTTACCTCCAAGGGAAGTGATGAATTAATTACTACACAATCTGTTTTTTAATCCGGGCTTCCATGTAACGTGTTACCTGGAGCCACTGTTTGCTGGTTTTCCCATTTCCCTTGAAGCTGATTAGACTGCGTCCCAGAGAGAAAAGCGAAGTGCAGTGTCTGGGTTTCTGTCTATCCTGGTTTCCTTTTGATTGTAGGTTAGACTTGAGGTTTACCTTGGTTCACAAGGTGTACTAAATTTAGCACCACAAGGAATGCGTATGAAAAGAAAGGGTTTGCTGGGCGCGGTAGCTCATGCCTGTCATCCCAGCACTTTGGGAGGCCGAGGTGGGTGGATCACGAGGTCAGGAGTTCGAGACCAGCCTGACCAACATGATGAAACCTCGTCTCTACCAAAAATACAAAAAATGCTGGGCATGGTGGTGGGTGCCTGTAATCTCAGCTACTCGGGAGGCTGAGGCAGGAGAATCGCTTGAACCCAAGAGGTGGAGGTTGCAGTGAGCCGGAGATCGCACCACTGCACTGCAGCCTGGGCTACAGAGCAAGATTTTGTCTCAAGAAAAAAAAAAAAAAAAAAAAAAAAAAAAGAAATAAAATAAAATAAAATAAAGGGTTAATGGTTAACTGATTAGGGGAATAATTAGTCGACGTCATTAGCACACTCTTTGCACCCAAAGATACTATTAACCGGAAGTGATTCTTATCTGTTTATTAAGATGGGTTTTCTTAGCTCGACAAGGATAGAGTGACCAGTCAAAAGAAAACTTCTGAAGTAATCAGTTGAAAGCCTTTACTGTCCTAGAATATTTTCCTACAGTAAGCCCAAATTAATGAGATTTATTGTATTCAAACTCAGAGGCTTATGTTGGTTTGTTTTTCTCTTTTTCTACCTTAAACCTCCTAAAAAGAAAAGGCTTTGCAAAAAATGATCTCTTGAGAAGTCACTGAAAGAGGAAATGTCATTCACCTTGTGAATAACGTGTGTGGTGATTATTCTGGATAAAAAGTGAGCTGTGTGGCATCTGGGGATAGCAGGGCATCAGGGGCTGAATTATTTCCTCTCCAATTTATCCACTGAGGCTCTGACCTCCAGTGCTACGTATGTAGCATATTTGGAGACAGGGCATTTAATAAGGTGATTGAAGTTAAAAGAGGACATTGAAGGGGTACCCTAATCCAACAGGGTGGGTGTCCTTATAAGAAGAGGAGATTTGGACACAGACACACAATGGGATGACGACGTGAGGACGCAGGGAGGAGACAGCATCTACAAGCCAAGGAGAGAGCCCTCAGGAGGAACCAGCTGATATCGTTTGGCTGTTTCCCCACCCAAATCTCATCTTGAATTGGGACCCAGTGGGAGGTAATTGAATCATGGGGATGAGTTTCTCCTGTGCTGTTCTCGCGATAGTGAATAAGTCTCATGAGATCTGATGGTTTTATAAAGAGTGGTTCCCCTGCACACACTTTTTTGCCTGTCACCATGCAAGGCATGCATTTGCTCCTCCTTCACCTTCTGCCATGATTGTGAGGCCTCCCTGGTCATGCGGAACTGTGAGTCCATTAAACCTCTTTTTCTTTATAAATTACCCAGTCTCGGGTATGTCTTTTTTTTTTTTTTTAGCAGTGTGAGAACAGACTAATGCAGTAAATTGGTACCAGTAGAGTGGGATACTGCTATGAAGATACCTGAAAATGGGGAAGTGACTTTGGAACTGGGTAACAAGCAGAGGTTGGAACAGTTTGGAGGGCTCAGAAGAAGACAGAAAGATGTGGGAAAGTTTGAAGCTTCCTAGAGATTTGTTGAATGGTTTTGACCAAAAAGTCCAGGCTGAAGTGGTCTCAGATGAAGATGAGGAACTTCTTGGGAACTGGAGCAAAGGTGATGCCTGCTATGCTTTAGCAAAGAGCCTGGCGACATTTTGCCCGTGCCCTAGAGACCTTTGGAACTTTGAACTTGGGAGAGATGATTTAGGGTATCTGGTGGAAGAAATATCTAAGCTGCAAGGCATTCAAGATGTGATCCCGCTCTTAAGAGCATTCAGTTTTATTCATTTACAAAGATATGGTTTTTTGTTTACATTTTACAAAGATATGGTTTTACAAAGATATGGTTTTGGAATTTTAACATATGTTTAAAAGGGAGGCGTAGCATAAAAGTTCAGAAAATTCACAGCCTGACAATGTGATTAGAAAATAGACACCCATTTTCCGAGGAGAAATTCAAGCCAGCTGCAGAAACGTGCAAAAGTAATAAGGAACCAAATGTAAATCGCCAAGACACTGGGAAACATGCCTCCAGGGCATGTTAGAGGTCTTCAAGGCAACCCCTCCCATCACAAGCTGGGAAGCCTAGGGAAAAAATGGTTTCATGGGCCAGGCCCAGGGCCCTGCTGCTTTGTGTAGTCTTGGAATTGGTGCTTTGTATCCCAGCTGGGGCTAAAAGGGGCCAACATACAGCTCAGACTATTGCTTCAGAGCATGCAAGCCTCAAGCCTTGGCAACTTACATGTGGTGTTGGGCCTACAGGTGCACAGAAGTCAAGAACTGAGGTTTGAGAACCTCTGTCCAGATTTCAGAGGATGTATAGAAATGCCTGGGTGTCCAGGCAGAGGTGTACTGTAGGGGTGGAACCCTCATAGAGAACCTCTGCTAGAGCAGTGCAGAAGGAAAATGTGGGGTCAGAACCCCCACACAGAGTCCCCACTGGGGCACTGCCTAGTGGAGCTGTGAGAAGAGGGCTACTGTCCTCCAGACCCCAAAATTGTCAGATAGATTCACTGACAGCTTGCACCATGCATCTAGAAAAGCTGCAGACACTCAATGCCAGCCCATGAAAGCAGCCAGGAGGGGGGCTGTACCCTGCAAAGCCACAGGGGTGGAGCTGCCCAAGGCCATGGGAGCCCACCTCTTGTATCAGCATGACCTGGATGTGAGACCTGGTGTCAAGGGAGATCATTTTGGAGCTTCAAGGTATGACTGATTTACTGGATTTCAGACTTGCATAGGGCCTGTAGTCCCTTTGTTTTGGCCAATTTCTCCCACTCGTAATGAGCATATTTACCGAATGCCTATACCCTCATTGTATCTAGGAGGTAACTAACTAGCTTTCGATTTTACAGGCTCATAGGCAGAAGGAACTTGTCTTGTCTCAGATGAGACTTTAGACTGCGGACTTTTGAGTTAATGCTGAAATGAGTTAAGACTTTGAGGAGGAAAGTACGTTGTCAGAGAGACAATGAGCAAGTCAGCAGATGCTGACTGCAAAGAAACAAAGGCTTGCTGGAGATTGTATAGGATAGCGTTCACGGTGTCTGTTGAAGAGAGCTTTGCGTGGTACTGATGACACTAAGTTTGCAGTGAGCTAACTCGTAGGTGTGTCTGGTGACAGTTGGGTGCAGAAAGATTGTGAGTTATTTGTGCAGAAGAGCTACGTGTTCTGGACCATGGAGAAAGGCAGACATATGGCTTATCTGCTTTCTCTTTTTGCTTTCCCTTGATTCTGCCAGCATGAGCCTTTTCCCTAATTCATACTCCATACAAAGTTCAGAACTGTGAGAAAACAAACCTCTTTTGTTTAACCCGTCCTGTCTGTGATACTTTGCTATGCAGCCCGAGCTGAGGAATACACAGAAGAAACTCTCACAGCCACAGGGAGGGGGTCCTGTGAGAGGAGCCTCTGTGGCTGGGAACCCCTATCCGCCATGCTCTAATCTGGAATAATGCAATTGTAAATCCACTTATGTGACATCTGTTTAGTTGATAATTATTGGGGATTGGCAGGTGGAGGAAGCAGTCACGAGTGGAAGGGAGGTTGGAGAGTGAGGAGGCACTTGAAAGATGAGGATGTGCAGAAAGGGAGTCTGACCACGCCCAGTAGAAGAGTGCAATCCTGGGGTGTTAGCCCCATTTTTCCTGAAAACAGTTTTTTGGGGGTAAATATTATGTTGCTTTTATTACAAACTAAAGAAATACCTTGGCCTACTGTGAACAATAGTGAATTCTGGATGGTGGATACTGGTGTTTGGCATACAGATTCTCTATACTTTTCTATATTTATATCTCTTTAAAAAATACTTTAAAATTTATTGTTACAAATAATATGTATATTACGGGGTATGCTATGATGTTTTAATCTGTGTATATGTTGTAGAAAGAATCAATCAAGCTAATTAACATAGTCATCACTTTCACCAACTTTTTTTTTGTGGTGAGAATGTTAATCTACTCTTAGTAATTCTGAAATATGCAGTAGTTATTATTAACCATAGTCATCATGCAGTGCAATAGATCTCCAAAACTTTGTCCTCCAGTCTAACTGAGACTTTGTATCTTATATATATTAGGATGCAAAGTGTTTTATTGTAGACAGTTTCAAACATGAGCCCTGATGTGCTCATCACCAGCTACAAACATCATCAATGTATGAATGGCCAGCCCTGTTTTCTCTGCACCCCCATCCACTTCTGGCTTCTCCCTGGATCATTGTGAAATGAATCCCAGACTGTATCACTTCATTCAACAATATTGGAGCATGTGTCTCTAAAGGTGATGAAGTTTTCTTGAAACAGCTGGGGAGTCAGGATCCTAACCCAAATATTTTAACCACAATTCCTTAGTCTCTGAAGAGTTTTAGACCAGGCTACTGGTGAGCTTTCCTCCCCTAGGAATGTCTTTTGATTATTACCAAAATCAAAATTTAATGTCTCCTGACGTAGTTGGATGACACACATGAACCACAGCCTCTGGCTTCTGTATCCATTTGTGTGTGTGTGTGTGTGTGTGTGTGTGTGTTGTGCGGGAGAGGGGGGGAGGCCGTGTGTAATCCAACTATGTGAGGAGACATTAAATAATTTTTTATAATCTGTGTTTGTAAAAAGAACATTAATCTAGATCTTTTGAAGAAATAAATGCAGTGCTTTGTTATAAAACAACCACTATGATATGTAAACAAACAAAATTTAATCCACTAGAGTTTACAAAACCAGTTTACTTTTGCAGAATAACTTTTATACCAAAGATCAGACAAGATAGTGAGCATTTCCCAGCCTCATATTACTTGTCAAGTCCTAAGGCACCTGCAGTAACCGTCTTTAATCCCTGCAACAACTCCATGGTGTGAGAGGTTTTATTACCTTCCACTTTACAGGTTGGGGGACTGAGGTCTGGAGAGGTTGCTAAGCTCCCACAACTGGTAAATGGCCCAGCCATGAAACAACTCAGGTGAGAGAAGGGAGGTGGCTTGAGGGGAAAGATAGGCTTCTGTTTTTGAGTGAGTAGGCATCTTTTCAGCTGTTCTCTGTCTTACTGAAAGTGTAACCCAGCCCCACACCCGTGGTGGGGGTGGGCTTCTGTCTGGTCCAGGAATTTGCCAGAGATTAGATGGGTGTTTACAGACTGGGAGATATACAGAGGAAACTCTCATAGCCACAGGGAGAGGGTCCTGGGAGAGGAGGGAACCCCCATCTGCCATGCTCTAATCTGGAATAATGTAATTGTAAATCCACTTATGTGACATCTGTTTAGTCATGACCGTCCATCATGAACCTGGCTTGTCATATCACCAGCTTGGCTGTGATCACCTATTTCAGGGCGGGGGCCCTGGTACATTAGCAAAATCTCATAGAATCTTGTCCCTGATTGGTTAATCTCAGCTGCCACTCTGATGACCTTAACGTGGCAACAGGGAGCAGACAGGTCAATTCAGAGTTTATAGGAAGGGCACGGTCTTGGTTCAGGAAGAGCTTCTATGGATGTGAAGAGACAAAGGAGCAGAGGCCAGTATCCAGGGCACAGCCAGCAGACTGAGGCCAGCAACCGGGCTAAAGACACATGACTGAGAGCCAAAGGATCCAGGGCTCCAGAAACACAAGCTGGGGTGTGTAGCCACTCTTGAGTGTGAGCTGCCGTGAGATGCCTGGTGGGCCAGTGGCCACCCCCGAAGGTGCAGGGTGTGCCCTTTGGGCCATCAAAAGGATCAAATAGAATTGTCATAGAGCCAGTTAGAGGGCCAAAGAGGCTCTGTTGAGACATTCTCTTCAGAGACATCAAGTTGGTCATGCAAAGCACAGGTTAGCTGATGGGACAAGTGAAGTCTTGTGCTGTACCCTGAGTTCCCCAAAGCTCATGTTGAAATTTCATCTCCACTGTTGGAGATGAGACCCGGTGGGAGGTGTTTGGGTCTTGGGAGCAGATCCCTCATGAAGGTTTTGGTGTCCTCCTCAAGATAATGAGTGAGTTCTCCCTCTATTAGTTCCCATGAGAGCTGGTTGTTAGAAAGAGCCGGGCACTTCCCCTGTCTCTCTTGCGTCTTCTCTCCCCTTGTGGCCTCTGCACACCCGGCTCCACTTTACCTTCCTCCATGAGTGGAAGCAGCCTGAGGCTCTCACCAGATGCACAATCTTGCCACCAGCAGAATCGTCAGCCAAATAAACTTTATTTTTTAAAAATAAATTACTCAGCCTCAGGTATTCCTTTATAGAACTACAAACGGACTAAGACATCGTGCTTGGTGCAGGAGTGGTCCAGGAGGTTTTTAACTCCAGGAAGGGACTCAGGGCAGGCTCTGGGCTTTGGATGTAAGCTCAGAGCTTACTTCGTCGTTGACAAACAGTTAAGTCTATTTCAGAAACAGATATAACTTGTACCTGTGGTTTTACTAATCTCTTTATAATAGACAATATTTATAGTAATGACATGAATAATGCATATCGTTATTTTAATCAAAAGTTACACTGTTACAGAAAAAGCACACGAGACCGGAGCAGGCGCTGAAATCCGGCTTTCTGAGCTCAGCCTACTGCAAGGTCCGCCTGGGGGCCTGGCAGCGCTGCCGCCTCGCTGCGCCCCCGGTGGCCATTAGTGGAATTGCAGGCTCTACACCTGATAGGCGCCAGTTCCGCAGAACTGCACTGAGATCCTTTGTATTCATCGAGCATTTGTGTGACTTTACTATCTCTCCTCTAGCTTTTAAACTCAGTTGCTATTTCTTACTCGCTGCACTCACTCATTCTTTCATTCAACAACTGTGGATGGGTTTCGTGCTTCAGGGTCTTGGTGATGGAACTCTGTTGGTGAAACAGACAAAGGCCCTGCTCCATGGAACATACATTCCAGGGACCATAAAGGGAACAGAGAAGGCTTGTCCAAGCAGTCCAGGCTTGACCTTGGACCAGCCAGAGGTCCAAGCAGTGAGAGGACAAGAGCAGGAGGGACAGAGGTGCAAAGGAGGACTGAGAGGAGAGGAGTTCCTGTTTAAATTTACCCACAGAGGGAAGTCATTGATGGCTTTAAGCCCAGTTGTGCCATGACACTCATTGCTTTGAGAATTCTACATGGCCTGCTCTGCAGAGAATGGATGGTAGAGGGGGAGGTGAAAGAGGGAGATCTGAGAGGAGGCTGCAGCAGGTGGCTTTGGGCTAGGATGGCCGCTGTGATGGAGAGGGAGAGGTGGATGGAGAGAAAACCTAGATGTGGAATGGCAGGTGCAGGATTGGATGGGGGAAGGCTAGGGGAGAAGCAGACTGGCCGCGCAGGTGCTCGGAGGAGTCAGGGAGACTGGGAGGCGCTGAGGGAGGGTATGTCCTTTATGTTCTAAACACAAAGCCTGCCAGGTTTTTGGTTGATGTTTGGAAAAGAGAAGCGTCAGGCCTAAAAGGAGTGGCTGCTTTCTTGTGGTGTGTATACAGAAGCTTCTTAAGGGGATTGAAATGTTGGAGGGGTTGGGACTGTCTGTTGGACAAAAAGTTTGCTCAGGATTGGCCAGGATCTTGAAGCTGTGACCCTTGGGTGCTGCGAGGGCAGTCAGGTCACTGGGACCTGCAGGAAAAGACTGCTCACTGTTGCATGCCCCTTATGGCCACCATGGAGCTACAGACACAGGCTCCCCCTCCAACAGCCTCTGGATGGCATGGGCTGCATTGGTCAGTGGTTGAGGCCTGAAGCTGCCTTTGGTGAGCTGAAGTGGGCTTGGTGTACCATTGCTTGCACCGAGTGAAGACCTTACTTCCTTGGCCTCATCCCCAGGTCCACACCCTGCACTTCCTGGTCTTACGGCTCCAATATGGAAATGAACTGTGAGAAGAAGTGCCACAGGGACACGAGGGACAAAGGGGACAAGGCCACCCCAAGCAGATGGGACCCTTCCCAGCAGGGGCCAGCCCCTGACCATCTTGCACCTCCAGCCAATGAGCAGGGGTTTTTGCAGAGGGAGCCAGACATCAGAAGAGCAGGGCGCTTGGAGCAGCCAGCACCCAACAGCCCAGGACAGCTTCAGCCTCGTCCCTGCACCTTGCAGGGACCCAGAGCCCACCTGGATCCTGACCGCTTGTGTGTCTCATCCTTAGGGGTCGGTGGGGCATGCTCTATGTCAGTCGGGTCCTCCGAGAAGCTGACGGCAAGCTGAGATGAGAAGTGCAGGGTAAAGGGGAGGGAAAAGTGTCTAGGGTGGGGCTTGGGGCCATGACTGGCTTCTCTGCTCCAGGTCTTAGGAGGCCAACATCAAGCCATTGGCCAGCCTGGGCTTCTCTCTGGAGGCTCTGAGGGAAGTTCTGTTTCCTTGCTCATGAGGGTTGTTGGTGGAATTCAATTGCTGGTGGCTGTAGGACTGAGGTCTGCTCCTGGTTGGTTGTAGCCAGGCTTGTTCTCAGCTTCTAGAGGCCTCCTGCATTCCCCAGATCACAGCCCCCTTTCTCCATCCTTAAAGCCAGCAATAGCAAGTTGAGTCTTCAGTACTCTTTGAATCTCTCTAACCTCCCCTTCTGCCTCACTTCTCCTGCCCCAGCCAGAGAAAGTTCTCTGCTTTTAAGGTCCTGTGAGATAAACTTGAGTCCACTCAGCTCATCGGGATAATCTATTTTAAAACCTGTATCCTTAATAACATCCATCAAGTCCCTTTTGCCACGTGCTGTACCATATTCACAGGTCCAGAAGGTGGGGACACCTTTAGGGGGACAGAATTCTGTCTACCACAAGTGTAGAGCATGACCCTGGAGGCAACATTTGCTTATTTATTGTGAAAATATTTATTGAGCATCTATTGCATGCCAAGGTCATGCCATGCTGAAAAGCATAGTCCTGTCTTTATAGGTGTGTAGTTGGGCAATGGGATGGTGGAGGAGAGAATGGAGAGCCATTTGGAGATGACAACTGCTCTGAACAAAGGCGGAAATCTCGAGCCCAGCATGTGGCCCAGCTGGCACCTGCAGGGAGGAGGCAGGATGAGTGACCACAGGAGGATGGACTCACCGTGGGGCTCAGCTGAATGGCAGAAACTTCTGGGCCTGCTTTGCTGTGCAGGGGAGTTTTCATGGCCCCCCACCTGCTTTCAGACACTTCTGCCTGGCATCATAACTCGAAGGAACTTTAGAAGTTATTAAGTTCCAGGGTTTTCAAAAGAAACCTCCTTCAGAAGATATACAACACATTTTTTAAAAAAGAAGATCAGATTTGCTTGAAGCTGGGGGTTACAGAGAAGGTGTGGGGAGCCTCCCACCTGAATGGCAGGAGTGGGGGAGTGGGGACAGACCACCATCCATGAGGCTTCTCAGCTGAAGCCCTGCACTCTTTAGGATGCAGCTTGAAAACTAAGGGAAATCGAGGTCTGGGGAGAATAATTTTCTCAAGTTCATTCATCTACCTAAAAACGATCCAGACTCCTAGTTCAGCAGGTTGCTGATGACTCAAAGTTATAAACTTTTTACAGCTGGGGTGGGGTTGGAAAACCAATTTGTCTTCATAAGATCACTTCCAGGCATTTAGAAATTCTGTATATAACGACACCTCCCCCGCCCCACTAGCAATTTTAATTACAATCTCCTTCTGCCTCTATTCCAAGAGTCAAAGATGTGGAACTCAGGAAATCTCTCACAAAATATTTTGATGCTCTTTTTTTAAGAGCCTGGCTTGAGATGATCTTTCTTTCTCTCTTTCCTTCCCTCCATTTCTCTCTCTCTCTTTCTCTTTCTCTTTCTCTCTCTCTCTCTCTCTCTCTCACTCTCACACACACACACACACACATAGAGCCAGTGCCTCGTGTGCTTTTGCCACTCCTGAAGGAGGGTGATGTGTGGGCACACAAGGGCAACACCCAGCCTTGCACTGTGACACCAATCTGCAGATTCACTCTTAGGAATGTGTTTTTGTTTCAAGCTGGGTTGATTCTCTCTGTTCCTTTCTCTTCTGTGGCCCATCAACTCCGTGTTTTCTGTCTCTCCGCTCTCCCTGTTTGCCTGAGAGCCTCAATTATGTCCTGGATTCCACACAGGGAACGTTTAAGGGGCCTCTTAGGCTACCCGAGGCATGGAGGAGCCAGCCCCGCATGAAAATCAGGGTCCTTGACATTGGCCAGGTGTGCCAGGGTTTAGGATGCTTAGCTTGCAGGCTCCTGGACCCCTCTGTCCCACCCCTCTCTCCACCTTTTCCCATCCCCTCTGGGCCAGGGACACCTCCCAGGTGCTCTGGAGTCCTGGGCAGCACATTGGCCAAGGAGCAGTTCTGTGCACATTTTCTTGGGAGCCAGGATGACTGACCCTTGCTGTGGGCTTGCTCTGTGTTCTGGAGGAAGTGAGGATCAAATGTCCGTGTCAGCTGCAGTCCCTTGGCAGAGGCTCTAATCAGCCCTGCATGGCTACTGCCAAGCAGAGAAAGGAAATGCGTCCCCAGCAGGGAGAGCCCTTTAAACCACGGTCAGTCGTAAGCTCAAGGCTGGAGTCAGGTCTTGTCTCACCATAAGGAAATCTGTGCAATGAGTGAGCCCCTCTCCCCAGTTCCAGTTGTGAGGAGGAAGGAGGGGACGAGAAAGGTGAGAAGAGGAGTCCCGGGATGCCAGAGGGAAGAGGTATGGTCCCGAGGTTAAGAGGGAGCTATGGGTCAGGCCGCCCTGCCCAAATCCCCACCCTGCCATTGCTGGCTTCTCCTTCCTCAGCCTGCCCATCTGCGGAGTGGGGGTGATACTGGCACCCACCTCCCGGGCTCTTTCTGAGGGTTTGATGGAGAAGAGAGCCTGCCACGGGGGGAGCGCTGAGTAAAAGGTAGCTATAATGACGATTGCCTTTTTTCTCGATGTTTACCAAACCTGGGTAAATGCATGGATCTCTTTGGAGGAAACCGTTTCTCTTGAATCCTGGAGAATATCTCCGAAGCCCTCAGAGTTCAGTTTATGGATTAATGACTAAGCAAAGGCCTTATTGAGGAAGATCGTTTTCCCTGGTAAATGATCTCTGCGAAAGTTTTTGCCTCTAGAGCTGGCAGAATATATTTTAGACTCGTTGAAATAAAAACACAAGTTTATTTCTCAGAAACTTGCAGGTCCTGAGGAATTTGCAAAGCTTCCTTAAACTTGGTTAGGGAGGGAGACGGGTCGGGGGAAAATGCTGGGCTGTAGGGCAGACACACTTGGGGGTCTGGCTTCTGGGTCTGCTGGGGTCCACTGGACGTCCCCTGATGTGGTTCACAGGGCGGAGTACCCTCCTTCCAGCTCTCTGGGACTGACTCCTTGCAACCACCTGCTCCCCTCCATCCTCCCCAAGTTATAACAAAGTAGCCCCTGGGGAGGCGGTGTTGCTGCCACCTGGTGGCCAGCTCTGCACACTGCAGGCTGCCCTGTCCTGGGAGACCCCAGGAGGCTGTACCTGTGTCCCTGCAGAGCCGCGCGGACTGGGTCGTTTTAGGGGCACTCATCACAATGAATTGGGGTTGGTCCCTTCCCATGCGTGTCTGTGTTACCAGTGAGCTGGTGTAGGAGAGTCCCCATGCCCAGGGAGCCCCAGGCCAGCAGGCAGGTGTACCCTCCTCCCTCCTCCGTTCAGGGTGCCCACCTCCAGGAGCTTCTGCTGTCCCCAAGGTGTCTCTCCCTGTCCCCAATCCCGCTGGTGGCTCCACTCCAGGTCCGCTCTTCAGGGTAGCCCAGATGCGCTGGAGTCTCCAAAACGCCCCTCCTGGCCTCATCCTCCTGCCTGTGGGACGCCACACACTCATCCTTGGTCTCTGTTTCCCTTTGATAAAACCCTTTCCTTTCCTTCCATCTTTCTCCAGAAGCAAAACAAGGCAGGGTTCTGAATTGTGACTACCTGATCAGTGCCTGATGACATTGTCAGCACCGAAGTCAACCCATGGAGAAAGATTCTGCTAAGGTCTGGGATGCTTAGTTAGCACTTGGTGGACTTGACCTGGTTTATTTCCTTACAAGATTCCTGGGAAAGAGCTTTAGAAGCTTCACAGATGAAGAGCAGGGCCTCTAAGGGTCCAGTGAAGCTTAGTGGGTCCTGGAGCCAGGATCTGCCCAGCACTCTCTGTACAGCTCTCAGGTGGGGCACAGCTGAAAGTGCACCAGGATGCTGGAGGCTGAATCCCCCACAGGGCTGGTAAAATCCTGGACTGCTGTGCCCACAGCCAGAGTTTCTGACTCAGTAGGTGTGGGGCGGAGGCTGCAGAGTTGGCCTGTCAACCTGGCTGCTGTTGCTGCCCCAGGATCCCATGCTGAGAACCGCTGATGCAGGTTGCTGAATCTTACCTTTGGCTGGGGATGGAGTCACCTGGGGAGACATGAACATGCAGAGGCCTGGGTCCCCACCTGGGGAGGCAATACTGCCGTCAGTGGAAGGTCAGGCACCAGGGATTTAAAAGCTTCTCAGGAAATTCCAGTGTGCAGCCAAGGTTGGGAATCACTAAGTAGCTCATCCCTTTTATCTGGGGGAAACTGAAGCACCAGGAGAGAAACAGACACCCTTGGGTCACAGGCAGAGTCAGCCCCCTCGGGGCAGGGTCTTGGGTTGGTGCTGTGGCACCTAGGGGGTGGCTTGTGCAGGGATGCACCTGTGTGCATGGCCATGCCAGGACCCTAAATGGACAGGAAGCAGGGCTCAGGGGTGGGGCAGTGGGGGCATCCAAGGAGTGTCCTGCTGTGTCCTCCAACTGCCCCTTGTTCAGCCCCCATCTCAGAATACCCACAAGGCAAAGGTCAAGGCCACGTTCCCCAGGTAGGACTCAGGTAGGACATCAGAGCCTGAGGCAAGTGAGCCCAAGATCCACTGTGTGGTCCCAGGGTGACCCTGACCTTGTCCACCACCTTGGCCAGGTTCTGCCCAGTGGCCTCAGTGTCTCCTTTGTCCCTGGGTTAGGTGGTTCTTGCATTGTTATAAAGAAATGC
This sequence comes from Piliocolobus tephrosceles, assembly GCF_002776525.5. Classification (NCBI taxonomy): domain Eukaryota; kingdom Metazoa; phylum Chordata; class Mammalia; order Primates; family Cercopithecidae; genus Piliocolobus; species Piliocolobus tephrosceles. The sequence goes on from NC_045434.1 coordinate 216,471,488, forward strand.
CTGGGGCTAGGGAATTTACCAAGACGGGAGGTTTAAATTGGCCCGCAGTTCTGCAGGCTTCACAGGAAACATGACGCTGGCATCTGTTTGACTTCTGGGGAGGCATCGGAAAGCTTTTACTCATGGCCGGAGGTGAAGGGGGAGCAGGAGTGTCACGTGGTGAGAACAAGAGCCAGTCAAGGAGGTGCCAGACACTTATTTTTTTGAGACAGGGTGCTGCTCTGTCACCTAGGCTGGAGTGTAGTGGCATCACCATGGCTCACTGTAGCCTCCACCTCCTGAGCTCAAGTGAGTGATCCTTCCACCTCAGCCTCCCCAGTGGCTAGGACTACAGGCATGCACCACCATGCTTGGCTAATTTTTGTATTTTTTTTTTTTTTTTTTTTTTTATGGAGACGAGGTTTTGCCACATTGCGCAGGCTGTTCTCAAACTCCTGGGCTCAGGTGATCCACCTGTCTTGCCCTCCCAAGTGCTGGGATTACAGGCGTAAGCCACTGCACCTGGCCACTGCACAATGACAGACAACCAGATCTCAGGAGATCTCACTATCATGAGGACAGCACCAAGTCATTCAGGAGGGATCCGCCTCCATGACCAAACACCTCCCACCAGGCCCCACTTCCAACACTGGGGATTACATTTTAACATGGATTTATTTGGACAGGGACAAATACTCTACAACACCAGTTACCATGATGACATGGAACCCGGGAAGCCCACGGTGGAGAGAGTGGATGGGCTGGGGCAGCATGGGCTTAGGTGGAGTACGTGAGCCTTCTCTGTGGAAAGTTGCTGCGCCAGCCAAGCGAGGCTGTGTATTATCTAGTGAGCGATACTCCCATTAGTGAAAAAGAGGAAGAGCTTCCAAAAAGAATGAGATAAATGGCTCCATGCCAGAACGTTCCTCTCACCCTAAGTGTAAATATTATAAATAAGCACACCGTGCAATCCATCTGTCAATGCGAGCGAATTAGCCGCTGAGAGACGCACCCTCCTGGGGGCGTGTGTGCAGACCCTCCTGGGGGCGTGTGTGCAGACCCTCCTGGGGGCGTGTGTGCAGACCCGCTCGGCCTGGCATCTGTCCCACCCTGGCTCTGTGCTTTCAGAAGGAGGGGGCAGCTTTTGCTGAGGTTGGAGACAGCAGGTTTAAGTGATGTTATCCTAATGAAGGGAAAGAGATGACTTAATGACGTGTTTTTTGATGCTCCCAACTACAATACATCTCTGGTGACTAGCACCCGGTGCTGAGTGCTATCGTCGCTCTCCCTGCCCCTTAAATTAGGCAGTAGAGTGCCTGGCTCGCCAGGAGAAAAGTGCGATTCTTTCTTTCCAGGGGAGGGGGCAGAGTGAATGATGAGCAGGTTCCTGACAACACAGGAACCCTGCGAGTACCCATGCCGCCCGAGTCCCTCATTCGCCACCTCTCTGTGTCACGGGGGCTGGGCTTTGCCTGGGGATGGGGCTTGTTGTCCTTAGTAGTGTTGCAGGACAAGCTGGTCACCTTAGCCAGGGTGGGGGAGGCAGCTCTCCTCAGCTCTTGGCCCCTCTCTGGGGTGGGGGCGATTCCTTACAGCACAAGCCGTCTCCGGGCTCTGGAAGGAGAAGTGTCTCTCTCAGGTGAGACTTGCTCCCTCCTCCCCACCCATCTCACCTTCCCCTATCCACCCATTCCCAAGGCTCCTTGGAGGCCAGACGCCTGGAGCTCTCTCTTACACCACAAGCAAGGTGCTCAGCAAGCCCAGGACGCACCTCCTGCCCTGCCCTGCTCTCCCTTGGTTCATGCTGCTGGTTACCACATTTCTCTGGCCAGCATGGATGCTGTGTGTGGGCAGGGCCAGGCCCTGATCCTCTTGGCTCCGTGGCAGTCATGGGCACAGAGCTTTGGCCTGGGGGAATGTTTGTGAAATGAATAGAGGACGCTGGTCCGGATCCACCCCATGGCCGATGCTCCTGTCCTGGACCTGGTGGGCACGAGAGGTGCTCACACCCAGGATGCCCTGTGGTTCTTCTCCAAATGCACCGAGCCATGGGGCAATGTCTCCCCATGTGAACCTGGGGGAGTCTGAGCAGACCCACGTCCTCAACCTTCCTTGTGCATTACCGGATCCTTGGCCAAGAGGACAGAGCCTGGAATCTGAGTCCACTGGTGCAGGATGTGGAAGTAAACATGAGCCCCAGTTCTTGGAAAGAAGCCTGGCCTTCAGGCTTGACCCCAGCTGACCCCAGGTCCAGGCCCTGCAGTGCAGGCTGCTTTGCCCTCGGATGAGAGCTGCCCGGACGACAGCAGTGGGTGTCTGCTAGCTAATCAAGCTATTATTAGAATTCAGCAAGAGTCCTAAGGATTTGATTTAGTAAATTTCATCCTGTTGGGTCTATTATCAATATCCTATCACACTCCAAAGTGTACACGACAAAACCCAAATGATAATTGGGTTAACATTGTAACTTCTTAAGCAATAATAAATTAACCCTCATTTAATAACCCACTTTAAGAGTGGAAATGGCTATGTTAATACATGATAAAATATCTTAGTCTGTACATACGAAACACCCTGGAAAATACATTAAAAATTAATTATAGTAAAATCGATGTGATTAGAAGCAAAAGTCCTTTATGCAAAAGCAGTAAATGTGCTGAAGATGTTACGGGAAAGAAAAAAGCACCGTGTGATTAAAGAGCTGGGGAATGCTTATGGAAAACTTTTAATAAATGTTCTCTCCTCGGGCAATTTTGATAACAGATATTTAGAATCTGATTCTCTCTGTCAGATACAGCCATGTGAAATGCTCTCTGTCACTTTTTATTTTTTTCCTGTTGGAGACTTTTGGCTTGGTTTGCAGATGTCTGGTACCACCCAATGCCCTGTCCTCTTGGGGGCCACCAGCCAGGAGTCCCTTGGTGCTGACCTGGCTCCTCTGTCTGCCTGTGTTAGTCAGGATGGGCTGGATTATGGTGCAGTAACAAACAGCGCCCATCTCAGAGCTACCAACAACATTCTGTTCCTGCCTTCTGCAGGGGTCAGTGCAAGGCTGAGCACTCTTTAGAGTGACCCTGTGTCTTAGTCCATCTGAGCTGAAGTAGGAAAATACCATAGGCTACCAGGGTAGCTTAGAAAATGATGAGCTCATTTCTCACACTTCGGGTGCTGGGAAGTCCAAGATCAAGGTACCGGCAGATTTGGTTTCTGGTTCGGTGCCAGCTTCCTGGTTCACAGATGGCACCTTCTCACTTTGTTTTCACACAGAGGCTTCACCCCCATTACCTGGTCACCTCCCCAAGGCTTCACGTCCTAATACCATCACCGCTGGGGCTAGGATTTCAACAGGGGAATTGGGAGCACAGATGCAAATACTGGGGACATGGCATGGTGGCCTCGTGATGGCTACGAGTTGTACCTCCTTATAAACAGGCACTTGCTCAATTACCAAGGCAGGAGAAGGAAGTTGTGTATGGTCTCACTCCAGCCGTTTAATGCCTCTGCCCGGAAGTGGCATCATTTCATCGGCCAAAGACAGTTGCACGGTCATTTCTTGTTTCAAGGGGCAGGGGAAGTGCAAGCCGCGTGTTGCGGTGTGTGTGTTTGGGAGACGAACCTGTTGCTGACAGCTGCCTCCTAAGGAAAAGAGATCACAGTGACTGGACTGGGAATCCCCCCGAACATTAGTTCACAGCTTCGGGGTTACTGATGTCCTAGTTTTAATCTCCAAACAGGAGCTGTAGCTGGGATTTGGCCTTTCAGAGGGTTTCATATGCAGTGGCTCCCAGTCACCCAGAATCCTCCCCGATCTCAGACCCAGGGGGATGAAATCACTGCCCTGGTACCAGCAGCCCCAGAAGAAGAGTGCTTGCTTCAGCTGCTGGCTGAGTGGTGAGCTCAGGGCCTGGGGACGTTGGTCCTTGTTGGCTCCAGGGGATGGGCTGGGTCAGCTGTAGCCACCGGAGAGCCAAGACGTGGATTTCTGGGAGCATTTCTGAGCTGCTACCAGAAGCTTCTCTAGGTCACTGGGAGAGAATGTGGGGCAGTGCGAGGCTTTGCTCCCCAAGGGTGAGGGTCACTGAAGGAAAGAGAAAACACCGTGTTGCTGCTCCAGTTCTGAAAGCGCTGGGAAATATTACTCAGAGTGGGGAGGGGCATACCCTCCATGCCCGGGAGGCCAGGTGGGAACATGCCGAGTGCACTGGCTCATTCCAGACCCAGCACTGGCCAGACCTTTCCCAGGCCCAGGGCTGAGCCCAGGCAGCTCCCCACAGTCTCCCTTGGGCCAGGGCAATGGCAAAGATTGGTGGAGCTGTGCTGAGCAGGGCTGGTTATTTTATTCCTGCTTTCCATCGTGAGTTTTATTAATATGCAGCCATGGTGAGGCCAGCAGATCAGCAGTCAGCCGCCTGTTTAAGGTGGTTTGTCATAGATCCCATGAGGAGGGGGCAGGCCACGGCACACAGGGCCACATGGGAAAGCAGGGCGTCCATCAGGAGGCCGAAGGAACCCAGGGCAACGTGGGCAGAGCCTTTATCGTGGTTTCTGCAGGAAGGATAGGCTCGTGTGGGTAATTTCTGTGGGCTCTGGGACAGAGAGGCTGCCCCTAGGTGTCTGGCACCGAGCCAGGGGTGACTAGGGCAGGTGGATGGTGGCCCCGGGGAGAGACCCCGGTAGAGGAGGTGGTGGGATGTAGGCTCTGGGTGGGTTGATATTAAAGGCGGGCTCCCAGCCCAGTCCTTTACTATCTCTAGGAATTGGCCAGCCCTGGGAGAGGCAGTCCCTCCGGGGTCAGCAAGGCACTAGAAGTCACAGTGTCAGAACACAGAAAATTAAACTTCATGATTAATACTATTTTTCGAAATCTACCAGAGTGAGTGCAGAGCAAGAAGAAGCCATGAGTGTGCTGGGGTTTGAACCCTCCTATAGCTGCTGTTATCAGGAGGAACAGGGGGAAGCCATTGCCTTGAAATTAGAGTTTGTTGGCTGGTCTTGCAGGAGCATCCAGGCCCCTCTTTGAACCTGCATGCTAATTCGGCGAGGAAGGCTGTGAGTCTCATTTTGTAGACGAGGAAGGTCAGGAAGCAACTGGCTAAGGCCCCCAGCTCCGAGCAACTCAGGAAGACCCTGAAACACCATCTTCCCAGGGGTGTTGACCTCAGTGCTGCTGCCCTGGTCCATCCGGGCAGGATGCTGCATGGTGGAACGCTTTTCTCAGGTGCAAACCTCTGCCCTGGGATGAACTGCAGCTCTGACCACAGCGCCGTCTTGGCTGAACGAGCCCGTGGTCCTGTGTCTCTCCCGATGTCACTTTGCCATTTGACCTTTTATTTATTCTGTACATGTCCACCGTGTTGGCTCAGGCCAGAAATCCTGCCCGCGACCACCTGCACAGCCCTGGGCTGGAGGGGTGCCTGTGAAGGCCTCTGCCTAGTTAGGGCCAGTGTGGGGGTGGATGCAGAGCAGGAGGTCCCAGCAAGCATTCGAGGGATTGTACCCCAGAGCTCACGCCCCCCGGAGTGCAGAGCGCCCCCAGAGTCACTGACAGGTGGGAGCAAATCTTAGTTTTGCACCAAAGTTACACGTCGTTCTGTTTTTTGTGCTTTCTTTTCTCTAGGCTCCTTTTGGGCACTGCTCAAATTCTCTGCCTCTGATTCACGACAGGGCAGCCATCTGTGCCAACAAGAAATCTGCGTCTTCGGGTGAAGGAGCTTTTAGGAATAAATCCAAACAAAACTTTAAAAAAGTCACACTTAATCACACTTTCTCTTTGTATCTGGAACCCAGCCCAAACACTGATTTGTAGCCCTTTAGTGCAACTTGGAATTTGCCGGATTATCCTTTGTATTTATGTAGCTCATAAGTCTCCCTTGACTGGTGGGATGTCTCCATAAATACTCGGTGGCAGGAACGCTGCGAGTGTGGGCTTGCTGGCAATGGTGACTTTCATATTTCAAACACGGCTAAATTGAAGGAGATGGATTTGGGTCTGAGACGCCTCAGCGCATTCTGCAGTCTTACTTAGGCTCCTAGTTGCACACAACATGTTTGCTCTTTTCTTTCCCTTTTGGGACACCCTGTGATCTTTCTGGATCTCCCATTGGCTGTGGGCTTCCTATGTCTCAAACAGGGATCCGCAGAGTATCTCCATTCATCCCCATTGGAGCGCTCTGTAATTGGGATAGTCACTTCCATTTCAGAGGTGAAGACAACAAGGTTTAGCAACGGTCAAGTGTCCAAGGTCACCCTGCTTGAGAGAATCAGGGATTTGAAACGTAGTTGTTGTGACTCCAAGGCCCATGTTCTAAACCTCCATGCCACATAATGTCTGAAACAAGAAAATGTCCAGGATAAGACCAGGGCCAGAGTTGGATGCCTCCTGGCACTTTCTAGGGCCAACCCCACATCCGTGAGCTGGATTCTGATTTGGGACGTGGTGCAGGCCATCGTGATGGGGCCGAGAGACGCACCGCGGTGTCTCTGTCTGCGTAGGAGCAATGGTTTCCATGTACAGCCTGCCCAGGAAGGCAAGGCTGGCTTCCAGGAAGGAGAGGGTTCATTTGGCTGGGTAAATAGGTCCTGTTTTGTTTAAAGGACTGAGGATGAGGATGTCAGCCTCAGAGACAGAGACAGTAAGGCAGCACCTGCCGAATGACATGAAGGGTGGGGGATGTGGTGGGGTTGGAGGAAGACGGATGGCACCGTGAATAATGAAAAATCTGGATATTAACAGGGGAGAAGTGAAATACAAGGCTGACAGAAATGTCATTAAAAATGGATTGAGGCCATGGGAGGAGGGACAAGGCACAGAGAAATTCTTCTTAAAAGATGTTGCTCAAGAAAGGGGGACATGAAGCCTCAAACACCCATTTTCCCAGCTCGCCAAGTCAGCCTTTTATTGAAAATCCCAGTTAACTCCTCTGGAACAAGAGCAGGCTTGGAATGGAGACTTGACTTGTGCTCAAGGCTGGGCGGGGGCTGGGACGGCCGGACCCTCCATCGGGGTGCTGGGGCCCTCAGTGCTCTAATGGACAGGTGGCTTACAGTGTGCTCCAGGGCCAATTTTTGGAAAATTTCGATATTATACATAGTATCATTTCCAAAGGTAACTTCTGGAATACTCAGTTAATTAGGATAACCCTGGCCCAGTTATTTTTAGGGAAAACATGCTATTCTGGAGGAAGCATCTGCAAGATTTAAAAAAAAAACAGTTTCAGCAGAATAAAATTAGGCAAAATATTTTCTGCTCTGGAGAAATAGCTACAGGGATCCAAATGTGACCAACAGCCTAACCACAGCTTCTCTTTCCATATGTTATATTCATAGCTATGTCTATTATATGTATACTTGCACACATGAATATACTTGCACGCATGGATAAATGCATAGACAGATGATAGATGAGTGCATAGATGCCTGGATAGATGCATAGCTAAATAGAAAATGGATAAACAGATGGGTATGTAGGTGAAGGCAGGTGCACAGATACCTAGATAGTTGCCTAGACAGATAGATGTGTAAGTAGCTGTACACACACACATACACACACACGTACACGGCGAGGGGACAAGGCTCTTCCATCTAAAACAGAACTTTCCACCACCTGGCGGCTGATGTGAATGTTCCTTGTGCCCAGCCCAGCAGGGGACACAACTTTTTTTTTTTTTTTTTTGAGACGGAGTCTCACTCTGTCACCCAGGCTGGAGTGCAGTCGCGCCATCTCTGCTCACTGCAAGCTCCGCCTCCTGGGTTCAGGCCATTCTCCTGCCTCAGCCTTCTGAGTAGCTGGGACTACAGTCACCCACACCACGCCCGGCTAATTTTTTGTATTTTTTAGTGGAGATAGGGTTTCACTGTGTTAGCAAGGATAGTCTTGATCTCCTGACCTCGTGATCTGCCCACCTCGGCCTCCCAAAGTGCTGGGATTACAGGCGTGAGCCATCGTGCCTGGCCAGAGGATGTCACTTTTAAGGGTGAAAGTGAATGCCCATTGCAGCTCAACTGTCTTCCCCGTGCTACCATCATGTTGACCTCAGGAGCAGCTGTGTGGATTACTCCCAAATGCCTTTGGTCACTGCACCTGAAAGCCTGCCCCTGTTACACTTGCCTAAGGCAGAGGTCCTGCTGTGGCTCCCACAGGCCCCGAGTCCTTCACTTGCTGTCTTACTTGCATGTTTAACCCCCAGCTCTGCTCTTGGACAGGTGGGGAGAATGCCTTTTTATTCACAGCTGCAGCCTAGCACCTAACATAGTGCCTGGCGCATAGTGGGTGCTCCCTGAATGCTTGTTAAATGAATAAACGAAAGAATTAATCTACAGGTAGGATCACAAGTCCTCTGAGTGGCTTTTGCTGCCCTTGACAATCTGACCCACTTTTCTGCAAACCTTGCTTCCCGGCACACTCATGTCTGGGAGGATTATCTATCTGTTTATTATTCATCTATCTATCTATCTATCTATCTATCTATCTATCTATCTATCTATCATCTATCTATCTACTGTGTATCTATCATCTATCTATCTAGATCTATTATCTATCTATCTTCTATTTACTATGTATCTATCATCTATCTGTCTATCTAATCTATCATCTATGTCTCTACTATCTGTCTGTCATCTATGTATCTGTCTAATCTTCTATCAATTACTCATCTATCTATTATCTATCTATCTACCTAGCTATCCATTATCTATATATCTATCTTCTGTCTATCTGTAATCTATCTATCTAATATCTATCTATCTTCTATTTTTTAATCTATCTGTCTCGCTGTCTATGTATCCATCCATCCACTATCCATCATTTATCTATGCATCTATGTATCATCCTATTGAAAGCATGTTCTTTATCCTACCAAATACTTGATCAGAGAACCTGGGGCCTTCCATAATAGAAGGCGCAATCCTATCAGTGCTGACGACACCCTGCTAACACCTTAGGACTTGTTAGGAAAACCTGTGTCCCCTCAATGGCTTCTGCAGACTGTCCCCTGAGAGTCGCCACTTGGACCTGGCTGGAGGACAAATTCTCAGTGTGGTCTTCCTGCTCCAGTAGCTTCTGTATGTGGCTCTTCTGGGGAAGACAGAAGTCCCGCCCTGTTCCTGGTTTCCTCTGGTGCCCTCTGTTTGCTAGCAAGTCTGAGTCTTCCTCGGTGTGGGGGCTCTGGGGTCACTTTGATGCCCCATCTCAGGCCTGTAACAGGTGAGAGAGCAGGTACTGGGCCCTTTGCCTCTGAGCACAGCCTCTCTGGGGTCAGTCTTGGCAGGTTGGCTAGGAAAAGAAAAACCGCTGCCCTGGCTGCCCGCCCCACTCGCAGGCCCCATCAGCAGCAGTTCAGTGGGTTGTTGGGGGACTCTCTGCTCCTGAATTACCAGGAGGTTTAGTAAAGATGAAGATCCCAGAGTCAGCCCCACCAGGATTCAGGGAGGCCTGGGTGTCAGTTGCTCCACAAAAGCTTCAACCCTATGCCCTCCCTGTCTTGCCCCCTGAACCAGGTGGCTCTAGTCCCACCGGGTGGGAACATCTGCCCTGAAACACACGTGGGTCTGAGGTCCCAGCCTTTAGTGGAGATCCTGGTTTGGCTTCCTGGGGACCAGCTGTGTGTCTTGGACAAATGCTTTGCTTGGCCGAGCCTTATGTTCTCATCTGCTCAGAGGAGAAAGGAGCACAGCCCTGGGGGATGGTGCCACCTTGTCTGGCACCTGACAGATGCCCAGACACTGCAAGTTCCTTCCTAGTCCCCTCCCTGAATGCCTTAGACACCAGGAGACCCTAGCATGGAGAGGGAGTGTGGGGGACACCCTGAAAGCCAGGGGAGAGGTTCCTTGATGTTTGCATCTGAGCCGACAATTCTTTTCTTAAAGGAGGTTCCCTCAGTGTCCTCAAGACAGGTCCACTTGTACACAGGCTCCATTAGCAACAAACACACCCAGTTAAATATGCAAAGAGAAACCCATATGCACAACACACACCTGAAGATGACTGCACACAACTGCATACTTGCACACATGCTCTGACACATACATCTGCACACTCATGCATGGGTAAGCACACACATGCACAGATGCACACACATGCACATATGCACAGGCATGTGCACACTTGCACACACACACACTGCCCATGCTTGCTAAGCAGCATTCTCTCCAGTGATGGAGGAAGGACCCTGAGGTTTGGCTGGATTCTGGTGCCCCAGCTCAGCACTACAGCCAGCTGGCTTGGGGCCAAGGACTCAGGGGCTTAACAGGAAAGGGTCCTGGTGCCAGTTTGCTGCTTGATTTGAGGAGGCAGAGTTGGACCTGGGCTTGCTCCTTGAGTGTCTGCAGCCTGGCCCTGGAGCTGCAGGTAGACGCTGCCTGCACCACTGAGTAGAGGTTGTTCAGGACATGGACTCCATCTCTGCCCCCAAATCCATGTTGAGGCTGAAGGTGTCCAGCTGCCAGCCTTCTGACTCTTTGCCAGGCGGGGGATGTTTGAGGATGTCCAAGGAGGCTGGGGTGGGGCAGATACCCTCGTAGCCCCACCAGGTCTTTGGATGCAGGAGCAATGGCTGCTGTGGTGAGTCCCGGAGGTTGGATCTTTTTTCACAGCTACTGCGGGACAGCCCCTAAACAGGATTTCGAGGCGTCTGAGAATCTTAGCATCTCCACACATCTCCAAGTGTCTGAGATGAGGCCAGGTGTTGGCAGGGGTAGTTATAATTCTAACAGCAAGAGGAGGGTCTTGAAGCCAGTGTGGGCAACAACCCCTGGGAATATTGGAGGGACGTGGCCCTTGAAGCATGAGGGGCTGACCTGCATCAGTGGGAGCAACTGCCTGTTCATTCACTCATTCATTTAGTCTGCAGAGATTAATTGGACATCTGTGATGGGGAGAAGGCAGACTCTATAATAATGGCCTCTCAAAGAGACACATCCACATCCCAATCTCTGGAATCTGTGAATGTGACCTTATCCTGAAAGAGCGTTTTTGAAGTTGTTATTAAGGATCATGAGATGAGATCGAGTAATCCTGGTGGGTCCCAATCCCATGCCAAGTGTCTTTATGAGAAAAAGGCAGAGAGACCAGACACGGACAGAGAAGAGATGCTGTGTGAAGACAGAGGCAGAGATTGGAGTGATGCAGCCACAAGCCAAGGAACAACTGGAGCCCCCAGAGGCTGGAAGAGGGGAAGAAGGATCCTCTAGGGCCCTTAGCGGGAGCACAGTGCTGTCCACCCCTTAATGCCAGACTTCTATCCTCCAGAACTGAGAGACTAAATGTCTGTTGTTTTAAGTCACCGAGTTTGTGGTCCTTTGTTATGGCAACCATGGTACTCAAATACAGTTAGAATAAAGTGACACAGGAGACTTGCAGGTGCCTGGGAGTGGAGCGAGAAGCCCCTCGTCTAGCTGGGGTGGGGTCCGGGTGAAGGAGAGGGACTCCAACTTCAGGTGCCTGGGGAAAAACACAGTGCATGAAAAACAAAGACCCCGGCTGAAGGTAGATCCCTCTCCCATCTGCACTACCAGGGCTCAGTCGGTGCTTCAAGAAATGTTTGCTCTTCCCCCAACTTTTGTTGGGTTACAAGTCAATGACAAGCATAAGATGAGTGGATACTTACAAAACACGCTTGATCTGGCACAGAAAGCCCCAGAAACAACATCACTGTGATGCACTAGCTGCCCTCCAGGTCATTGCTAACCTCCAGCTGGGGATACACAGAAGAGCATGGGTGCCCCAGTGCCTCACCCGAATGGCGCTGCCCATCTGCCCTGGGTGAATAATCTTCTAACCAGCAAGAGAGGCTGCTGTTGACGTTGTCATTCCATTCCAGCGATGTTTTAAGACTGACCTAAATCGAGCCAGGCTCCTTGTCCGAGCCCTGGACTGTCTCCTGAGTCTCTGACCTGCTCCCTGTAGCGCGGATATAGTAGCCTGGAAGATGTGTCCTGTGCTTTACTCCTGGCCCAGAGCAGCTGCTTCCTGAGAGTTTCCTTAAGCTTCTACAAATGGGGCATGATTCATTAAATCTATGAAACAAGGGCTCCCTGGAGACGCAGGAGAATCCAAGGGGTCAAAGAGTTTCCAAAGTAAAAGCTTCCCAAAGAGAGAAATGCTTCTGGGGCTTCCTGCAGAGCTAGGGGACATACCGTGATCCCAGGTACCTGGCCATGGCCAGTCTCCGGCGTTGTGGGGACCCTGTTTCCACAGTGCCCAGGGAGAACCCGTTTGCTCTGGGGATAGGCTGGCCGCACATGCTGGCATTGCAAGGGCGAGGTGGCCCCATTCCTTATGCCTCAGCCGAGTGCCTGCTTTAGCTAACCTCTGAGTGCTCCTTCTGTGCCAGACCCGGACCGCGTCTTTGAAATATTTTATTTCGTTTATTTTATTTTATTTTTTTTGAGATGGAGTCTTGCTCTGTCACCCAGGCTGGAGTGCAGTGGCCGGATCTCAGCTCACTGCAAGCTCCGCCTCCCAGGTTTATGCCATTCTCCTGCCTCAGCCTCCGGAGTAGCTGGGACTACAGGCGCCCACCACCTCACCCGGCTAGTTTTTTGTATTTTTAGTAGAGACGGGGTTTCACCATGTTAGCCAGGATGGTCTTGATCTCCTGACCTCGTGATCCACCTGTCTCGGCCTCCCAAAGTGCTGGGATTACAGGCTTGAGCCACCGCGCCCGGCCTATTTCGTTTAATGTCATGGAAGCTTTAGAGGTGACAATGACGGTCATCATTCTTGTTTTGCATGTGAAAACAGGTAGATCTGATTTATCTAAGATCAACTGGGTCACATGGGGCAGAGGTGGGCTCTGGGTTTGGTCTTGGCTATGAGCAGTAAGATCCGATCATCTCCTCGCTGAAAGGAACAGGCCAGGTGACTGCGAACAGGTAGGGAAATAATTTATTCGCAAAGTGGCCCTGGATTGGGGCCTGGACGAGTCTGTGCCCACCTCCCCTTCCCTCGTTGGTGTCCGGCCGTGGGGCTCGGGAGGACTCTGCACGCATGACAGTTGAACAACAGTGCCTTTGGCAGGCGTCTTGCTTTCAGATAGATAAATAAAAATACTGCCACCAACTCAAGACAGCCACTGGTATGTCATCCAACCATGTGGGGGAATTTTACACAAATTCATTGATTTAGTTTGGGGCTGTTTTGGAATCTGGCTTTAATTTAATTTGTTGAGATTTGACTCGATTAAAGGGTATTGATCTGGGGTGCCTAAAATTGCTGCCATTTGTCAATAGTGGCTTGCTTGTAAAATCTCATTGTTAATAAATCAAGTCTCAGGCTGCTCAATATGTAGTTATTACAGTTAGGATACAGAGGCAGCTTTTGCCCTCTGGCACCCTGTGACAGATGAATATCATTAAAAGTTGCAAACACTCTTTTGAAAGAGTTTGATCTTTGCTTTTATATGGACTTTCCACCCCCAGCTCCCCTCCAATGTGGGCTTCGAAAGAAAAGTTTGAAGAACTTAGAACAGTTGTCAAGTTTCAGGAAACATGACCAGACTTAAGGCAGCTGGAGCAACTCTGGGTTGGGAGACCACTTGGGATTATTTAATTACTTTGTTGGGTAAATGTTCTCCTAAAGTCACCTGGGAAACCATGTCTCCTTAGGAGAGTCCCTTCTTCTTTTTTTTTTTTTTTTTTTGAGACGGAGTCTTGCTCTGTCGCCCGGGCTAGAGTGCAGTGGCCGGATCTCAGCTCACTGCAAGCTCCGCCTCCCGGGTTTACGCCATTCTCCTGCCTCAGCCTCCGGAGTAGCTGGGACTACAAGCGCCCGCCACCTCGCCCGGCTAATTTTTTTTAGTTTTTAGTAGAGACGGGGTTTCACCGGGTTAGCCAGGATGGTCTTGATCTCCTGACCTCGTGATCCGCCCGTCTTGGCCTCTCAAAGTGCTGGGATTACAGGCTTGAGCCACCGCGCCCGGCCAAGAGTCCCTTCTTTACAGGACAAGAACGGAGTGTGCTGGGCAGGCTGAGCTTTAATTTAGTTCCAATTGCTTTATTAGGACAAAGTGTGGCAGACGGCTCCTTAGAGCAGCTGTAAGGCAGCAATCATGACAATCAATTAATAAAGTGTCCGATATTTATGAATCACCTCCTTTGTGTGAATGGCTGTGCTACAGGCTTAATAAATATTTGTTAGTACATATTTTTGCATTTCAAATAAGAAAGGTTGCCACCCCAGAGAGCTGGAACTAAAAAAGACCCGGGAATTCATCCAGTACAGCACCCTTAATTCTAAGGGAATTTGAGGATCTTTCCCCAACATAGCATGGCCCAGGAGAGGCTGTGATCCAGAGACCCCCAACACAACCACTGCTCCTGCCCCTGAGCCTGTGCAGGCTGGCACCGGTGCTCCAAAAGCAGCCTTCGTTGTGGGGGAACTTTCAACCTGGTCATTCAGGGTTTGTGGAGCGCCCTGCCCTGGCTCATCTCTCTCTTCCAGGACTCCGACTTACTGGCAGCCTTGGAGGGATCCGTCCTGTTGACACAGAACTCCTCTGTTTTGATTCTCTCACACCGCGCTGGTGCAGGATGAAAAGTCCTTTGAAAAGGCTCTCTCCCTTCTGAACACTTCATCATCTTCTCATTTGGAATCCAGAGAGACTGGCTTTTCCCTCCTTTCTCTCCTTTGTTCTTTCTTTAATGTGAAAGAACACATTCCTCAGCCCTGGGCCCAGTACAAACACATATCTCAACTTCCTGGGCCCAACACAAACACATTCACACATTCCTCAGCCCTGGGCCCAGTACAAACACATTCCTCCATATATCTCAACTTCCTGGGCCCAGTACAAACACACCATATATCTCAACTTCCTGGGCCTAGTACAAACACACCATATATCTCAACTTTGGAAAAACACCACCTGGAGAGACCCCCAATAAGGCCACAACCATTTGTGGCTTTACTGAAAGCGCGGGAACCAATAGAAAACTGCTAAATGTATAACTTAAAATGTTAACCAATTGTAATGCTGTAACCAAAAGAATTCCCTTGTTCCTCTATAACCTTACATATCCTGTTTACATCGGGCTATAAAAAGCGAGCACATGCATCGTTCGGGGCCCTCTTGTATGTTGTGGAACGGAGGGACCAAGTTCGAACTTGCAGTAAAGATCCTTGCCGCTTGGCTTTGACTCTGGACTCTGGTGGTCTTCTTCGGGGAATAAACGGTCTGGGCATAACAAATGTGCTGCAGAAATGCCTTGGGGGAGAGTCTGTGCTTGGTGCCCGCCCTGGAGCAAGGGTTCTCCGCAGAGTGCCCCGGGGATGCAGGGGTGGTCCCAAGCCTGGCCTCCACAGGATGGACATGTTTTCTACAGGCAGCTGATTTAACGGGGGCAGTGGAGGCGGAAATTCCCAGCAGCCTTTGCAGTGGGAGAGGAGCAGCATTACAAGATGCTTGACAGAGGTGGTTGGGGTGCATTTATGTTACTGTTTACATGTCTTCTGGCCTTGGGGCCTCAGGGCTGGCCTCCGAGCCTCCCTGGAGTTGTGTGGCTGGAAGGAGCTCCAGGGCCAGGGAGGTAAAGCTTCTACCTCCTGGTACTTTGCAGCAATTCCAGTGACCGTGCCTCCAGGATTGGGGCGCTCTATCTTCAAGGCGAGCCCTGGCAGGGCGGAAGGTCCGTGCCAAGTGCACATGAAGGATCTGCTCGGAGCTGTTTGCAATGCATAGAAATTGGAGAGCCTTGCTTTTCAGCATTATTCTTTTATTCATAGGCCTGCGTGTGAGAGGCTTGTAAATGACATTACCAATTTTGCATTGAGCAGGTCTGGCAAGGCTGGCTGAGTTTCTACATTTGGGGCTTCATGCCGGGGGCTGGACTGGCTGACGGGCCAATTGCTTTATTAGGCATCTTAAGGATATGCCCGTGTCTTGGCTTTTTAATCTAAAAGTCATTAAGGGGCTCTGTGTTGGGCAGAAATTGATGGGCACTCCCCTCTGTTTCTGTGTCCTTGGCACTAACTGGGAGGGCAGGCCTGGTCCCTGAGCCCCAGGCTCACTTCCTCCTAAGCCTTCAGGACAGACGCTCACCCATCTGGGAAAAAGCCTGGGGCAGGCCAACAGCAGGGTTTGTCTCCTCTTCCTTTGGGTCTGATCTGTTCTCAGTGGGCTGGAGCTGTCTTCCCTGTTCAAACAGAGCAGCACTGGCTGTGGGGAGCGAGACCCATTCTGGCCTGAACTGGAATGTGGGGAGGGTCCACCAGCCTTGCTTTTTCCCAGCTGCCGTTTCCTCTCCTGCCGCCAGGTGACATCATGATGGGAGCTTTAAAGACCTGGCCCTTCAGAGGGGAAGCCAGGAATGTGCATCACAAATGCAGCCAGTCCCAGGCTGCTCTGTGGGGGATCGTCAGAGGACACTGCCCTCTTGTCCGGTACGGAAGGAGACAGTGACTGTTTGGCTGTGGGTATGGCACAGACGCTGGCATGCAGTAAGTATGCACGTCACCTGTTTGTTGAATGCATACATAAGGGACTTAGTACTGACTCCTGGTTTCTGAGTCACTAGCACTGACAAAAAAGAGATCTAAAATAATTCTCTTTTCTCTCTTTTCTTTTTCTCTTGAGTCAGAGTCTCTCTGTGTTGCCTAGGCTGGAGTGCAGTTGTGTGATCTTGGCTCACTGCAGCCTCCGCCCCGGATTCAAGCAATTCTCCTGCCTCAGCTTCCTGAGTAGTTGGACTACAGGCGCCCACCACCATGCCCGGCTAATTTTTTGTGTGTTTTTAGTAGAAACGGGGTTTTACCGTGTTAGGCAGGATGGTCTCGAACTCCTGACCTTGTGATCTGCCTGCCTCAGCCTCCCAAAGTGCTGGGATTACAGGCTTGAACCACTGCGCCCGGCCCTTCTTGAGCTTTTTCAAAGCCAAAATGATACGCATTGCTCTAGTGAACACAGCGCCCTCCTCCTATTTTGTAGGTGTCCGTGGACATTTGTATATCTGCACATTAAGGAGGTTCTGCGGTCAAATAAATTTAGAAAACATGAGGATAAACAGAAAGCCAGGCAGCCTGAGACCCGAGGCCACTCATGTCACCATAGGAGGTTCTGCCAATGACCCCTGGGGACACACACACCTACGACGCCAGTCTTAGTTCGGGATGAACTGACTTAGTGCAGATGACCTGCGGCTGCCTCCAACAGCTGTGTCCAGCCTCAGAGATGAAGGCGATTCACATTTGAGGCTCTTCAGAATCATGTGTCCGGCTCTAAGGCAGCTTCCAAGGAGGACATTCAGCCTGCTGTGGCCGTGAAGATATTCAACCCGACGTCATCCACTGTGAGGCGGAGGTTGTGGCAGTTTGTGGACAAAGCAGCCGGGATTCTGTCACCTCGCTCTGCATACACCAGCATTTAGTGCAAGGTGTGAGTGAGGGCACGTGTGGTATATCATGCCTGTGTGTTTGAGGGTGCAGGGGCTAGCGAGGTCCTGACAAAAGAACTTTCTTCTGCAGATCATAGAGGTGAAACGATTCCTGTGCCCAAAAGGGATTTTAAAAATAGCTCAAGAAGCTGAAGGCAAGACACAACAGACAGTTCCACTCAATTTGCTGCCTTCAGCCCGGCTGCGTGCTGGAAACATTTGGTCCTGCTGAAGCATGCTTGTCTGGCTCCGGGGTCAGGGCTGGGTGTTTCAGAAATGGAAATACAAGCTTCTGGCAGCGCTCGCTTTTCCTGTTGCACTGACTTGTCGCTTTGTTTGCTATCTTGTTGTACACAGACAGCAAAGGGACCGCAGGCCTCAGGTCAGCCTGATGCTGTGTGCATGTGTGTGTGAGTGTGTTTGTGTCTGTGAGTGTGTGTGTGTGTGAGCTGAGTCAGCTGAGGGACTTGTTCTCAGCACCCCCTTCCCTTGCTTTCAAGTGGATCCCGCCTTCACTTTGTGGCCCAAGCCAGATTTGGCAACAGGGAGCAAGCCATCTAGAAGCTCAGGCAAGTCCTTCCTGCCGAAAAAAGGACCTGTGATCAAACCACTGGTGTTACGCTGGCTAACGTGATGGACTACAAGCAGTGCAATCGCACAACGCCCCTAGAAGGGCCTCTGGTATGATTTAATGCTTCGCTGTTGCCATTTTGAAATTCACTTTTTTTTTTTTTTTTAAATTATACTTTAAGTTCTAGGGTACATGTGCATAACATGCAGGTTTGTTACATATGCATACTTGTGCCGTGTTGGTGTGCTGCACCCATCAACTCGTCAGCACCCATCAACTCGTCATTTACATCAGGTATAACTCCCAATGCAATCCCTCCCTCCTCCCCCCTCCCCGTGATAGGCCCCGGTGTGTGATGTTCCCCTTTAAGTTTTATTTTAAGTTCAGGGGCACATGTGCAGGTTTGTTATATAGGTAAACTTGTGTCATGGGGGTTTGTTGTACAGATTATTTCATTACCTAGGTATTAAGCCTAGTACTGATTAGTTATTTTTCTTGATCCTCTCCCTCCTCCCACCCTTCACCCTCTCATAGGGCCCAGTGTGCGTTGTTCCGCTTCACGTCTCCATGTGCTCTCATCATTTAGCTCCCACTTTAAGAGACAACATGTGGTATTTGGTTTTCTGTTCCCGCCATTAGTTTGCTAAGGATAATGGCCTCCAGTTCCATCCATGTTCCTACAAAGGACACGATGTCCTTCTTCTTTATGGTTGCATAGTATTCCACAGTGTATGGGTACCACATTTAAAAAATCCAGTCTACCACTGATGGACATTTAGGTTGATTCCTTTTCTTTGCTATTGTGATTAGTGGTGCTGTGAACATAGGCGTGCCTGTGTCTTTATAATAGAATGATTTATATTCCTTTGGGAATAGGTCTAGTGACGGGATTGCTGGTTTGAATGGTAATTCTGTTTTTAGGTCTTTGAGGAATTGCCACACTGTCCTCCACAATGGTTGAACTAATTTACACTCCCACCAAAAGTGTGTAAGTGTTCTTTTTTCTCTGCAACCTTGCCAGCATCTGTTATTTTTTGACTTTTTAATTACAGTCATTCTAACCGGTGTGAGATAGTATCTCACTGTGGCTTTGATGTGCATTTCTCTAATGATGGTGATATTGACTTTTTTTTTTCATATAATTTTTGGCCGCATTCTTACTAATTTTTTATTTTTGAGTTTGTGTTTTGTAAGCTGCATCATAAGACCCTGGAGCATGACTGTGGACAGAGCAGATGCTGTGACATGCGTCCACTGTTTCTTGCCACTCCACTGGCATGCAGAATTCTTTGAGGCCCTATAAGTGCAGAATTCGAGGATACGTGGGAGATCAGCAAGACTCAAAGTGGGTGCAAGGTCAGTGTGCTACGTCTGCAACAAAGCAGGCTCTTGACAGCTCTGAAAGCCACACTCTCCACTTGAACTAGAACTTGCTTCGAAAGCAGAAAGAAGGCCCTGGCATCCTAAGAAACAAAAACCACCAAGAAGCCATCTCATGTCTGTCCTAATTTGTGTTGCTCCCGGTGTAGCCAACCACTTATGCTGAAAATATGATATAAAAGGAAAGGGAGAGAGGCAGCCCAAGCTCCTCTTCCTTTCAGGAAGCCCGAGGCAGGGAGTGGGGGTAAATGTACCTGACCAAGAAGGGACATGGAAACAGCTGAGCTGGCTTAGTACAGCGTCTCCACTGTTCTAGTAAGAACGGGATACATGTACAAGCCACACCATAGGAATTGTGCAATTTTGGTGATTCCATCCATGAGATAAATGCTCTTACATTTGCATTTAAAACTGGCATTACACAGGATAAAGGTGAATGGTAAAATCCACACTGATGACTTACAAGTAAAATTTTTCTTTACTTGTTATGGGATTACGTAGCAAATACATATCATCATCCTGTTGTGATTATTTTTATTTGCTATATAAAAATGCCTTTCTTCCATTGCTTTTCTCTCAACTTGTCATGATGATTTTCATTTGCTATGTAATGCTAGGACCTTGAATGGCACTTTTTTGCACTCGGCCTTACCAACAATGGAGCTAGCAGGGGTCACACCTTCCTATTCTGCGGTTTTGGGGCTGAGGTTGCAGATGGGAGTTGTCCTCAGCTGGGCCTCAGTAACTGCTCTTCCTCTCGCCTTTTCTCATATGTTTCTTTGAGGCTGAATTCCTTCTCAGCCCTGTGCAAAGCCCCACATACCACACAGAAGCTTCTAAGAGACAGATGACTAGGGTCTTCTTTCTGTAGACCTTCCTCTTTCTGCCAGGATCTGCCCCAGAGCTACTCAGGAACTTTTGGTGCATGTATGTATGTATGCATGTACGGATGGACGGATGTAAAGATGGTGGATGGATGAATAGATAGATAGATGGTGGATGTATGGATGAATGGATAGATTGAAGGATGGTGGATGAATGGATGTATGGTGAATGGATGGATGGATGGATAGATGGATGGAAGGAGAGATGGTGGGTTTATTGATGATTGGATGGATGGATGCATAGACAGATGGAAAGATGGATGGAAGAATGGTGAGTAGGTGGTAAATGGGTGGATGGATGTGTGGATGGATGAATAGAGGGATGGTAGATACATGAATGGGTAGATGGACAGATGGTGGATTAATGGATGAACACATGAATGAATGGAAAGATGGTGGATGTTTGGATGGAAGGATGGTGAATGGGTGGTGGATGAGTGGATGGATGGAAGGATAAATCCCGCATATAGTCATTGAGTGCCTTCTCTGTGGTAGACACTGTTCAAGGTGCAGAGGATACATCAGAGAACAGAACAAACAAAAGCCCTGCCCCTGAGGAACATAAGTGTGCCTAGAGAATGAATGAATGAGCAAACTAGCTAATGCTCCATAGTGTCTGCCCCAGGAAGACTTCACCTAAGTTAGGCACAAAAGCAGCACTTACAACCAGGCCATGTGCTACTGGGCACAGCCTGGTGTGAGAGAGCCCTGAGAGTCGTGGGCATTCGGAGAAGACGAGTGAGGTGGGGGCCATTGTGCGGGTGAGAAGGCTTCATGCAGGGTTGGGGTGGGGTGGGCAAGTCTTGACCGGGAGAAGCTGTAGATAATGAGAAAAGCTGGGGGTGGACCTGACTGCCTGGGTGCAAGATGAATGAGGACAGTTTGGGGTGGGTGAGGCTTTGTTCATAAGATGGGGAGAGCGGGGTCTGGTGGGAGTCTGGGTGGAGAATAAGGACCATTTTCAGGCTGAGGGGGCCTGGAAGCTGACTTCGGTCCAGGCCAAAAGGCATAAGAAAGAGAATCCCTAACAGCCACTGAGCAGAGACCAGTGCCATCTCCACAGTAAATGACAATGGCCGCCCCATGCCTAACTCCCAATTCCAAGGCAAGGGGCAGCATCTGGGTTGGCCTGGAGAGGTTTCTGTGCCAGGAAAAAAGGTGCCCAGGCAGGCAAGGGGCAAATTCACCAACAGATCCCACATGCTCTCCCCTTCTCTCCATCACTGTCCCTGGAGCTGAGCGCTGGACAGTGTTGCAGAGACCTGGGGCTTGTGCCTGAAGTGAGGACACAGAGGGAAATGTCTGCAGCCCCAGCAGGGTGAGTGCCCACCACAGAGGCCTGGAGCTTCCCAGGCAAGGTTGGAAAGCAGCCCCACTAAGATCGAGGATCCTCTTCCTCCCAGCCTTGCCAGGGTGCTGCAAGGATCAACTGAGATAATAGGGGTGCACACACATGCCTGGGGCGCTACTGACATGATCATCAGCGGCGGTCTTCTCCTGGGAGCGCATTTTTCCCAGGGGGACAGGTGGGAGAACCTGAGGCACTGAGCCCTAGAGGGCTGGTGGTGCAGGCAGGGTGAGGGTGTGGTGGAGGGAGGAAGCCCTGCTCCTATGGCCTCACCCTTTTTGGGAGAGTCACCTACTGACTTCTCTTACAGAGCCCAAATCCAGGGTCCTGCCTGGTTGTTCTGCTGGCCCTGGCCCTGGCTACCTTGCCTCCTTGCCCAGTACCTGGTCAGCTATCAGTGTCCTGGTGTGCCTGGGTAGAGCTCCAGAGGAGCTGGTTGACTGGCTGGCACCAAAACAAGATGGGCGCCAAGTGTCTGATGAGTGGACCGGGTCTCTAGTGGCACCCAGGCTGACACTCACAGGGCCTGGCCTGACCCTGTGTGGGTTGTAGGCAATGGGCTGCCTCTGGGTTTGGACAACCGAGTTCACTTTTCCTAGAAATCTGATGTTGGACACCAGCCTGGGTTTCTGTAATAGTTTTCAAATACGCCTAACGCGGCCACAATCAGGGCCCCACGCAGACTTTGCGGAGATGCGGTGACCCTGGTATTTTATTCCTCGCTAACCTTCAATTTTTGTTCCTGACCTTTCTCCATGAAATATTTCTGTATAAATAATGCAGTTTTGCAAACACATTGCCCTGATTACTTTGTAGGGCCCTGATTCTCCATGTGTGAAAGTCTCTGAAGTAAGTAGTAATTTGTTCCCCTTTCTGGTAATTGCTGTTTTAGAAATAGCTTCTTCAGACGTCTGCCTCAAATTGGCATTGCCCCGACTCTCCGTGTGCTTGCCAGGCGCAGCTGCTGTTTGCACGGCTCCTGCAAAGTCACGGTGCAGAGGCCTGGAGGCAGACGGTCCCGGGCTGTGGACGGTGGGCTTCTTGCCATCACCTGGTCCAAGGCCTCTGCAGGTAACCCCTGTTTAGGTGCCCAGAGAGAAGAAAGAGGTCCCGTTCCTCTGCCTGCTCCTCTCAACTTTGAGGCTTGTGATGTCAACAGCTGCCAGTTTAGGCCTGGATCTGTGCCCAGCCCTGCCTGACAATGTGCTGGCTGGACAGGTGGGGGCTGACTAGACAACTGAGGGCTGACCGCACAGGTGAGGTCTGGCTGCACAGGTGAGAGCTGACTGTACAGGTAAGGACTGGCTGTATAAGTGAGGTCTGACTGGACAGGTGAAGGCTGAATGCACAGGTGAGGTCTGGCTGGACAGGTGAGGACTGACTGCACAGGTGAGGGTTGGCTGGACAGCTGAGGGCTGACTGTACAGGTGAGGACTAGCTGGATAGGTGAGGTCTGGCTGGACAGGTGAGGGCTGACTGTCCAGGTGAGGTCTGACTGCACAGATGAGGACTAGCTGCACAGGTGAAGGCTGACTGGACCAGTGAGGGTTGGCTGGACAGGCGAGGGCTGGCTGCGCAGGTGAGGGCTGGCTGCGCAGGTGAGGGCTGGCTGCACAGGTGAGGGTGTGTGAAAGAAGTACAGCTGCAGTCCTGTCCTGGAAGAAACTTGCAAACAGATTTGAACCTGGAACTTGTCTATCACACTTGTCCCAAAGTTGCCCTTTCCTGTAATTTCCAAAATGAAACCATTCATGCCCCTTACTGGCTGTGCTGCACACCCATGGTTTTTGCCACTGATTCTCCTGTCTTCTGGAAATGCTCAGCATGTGTCCTCCACAAGACCGCTGAGTGGCGATGGGTTATGTCAGCCAAAGGAAAGGAATCTAGGGGCCAAAGTGTCCACAGGCAGATGTCAGTTTTGTGAGGGCAGACCTGGGGACCACTGCCACGAGGGCCTCAGATGGAAAACAGAAGACCACACACAGCAGAGCAGTGGACCGAGGCGTCAACCCAGAGAAGAAAGTGGCCAGGGCTCTGCAGCTCTGTCCTGCGGCAACCCAGCCCCTCAGGGCTGCTGCTGGGGATGCAGTTCTAAGCCGCAAATCTGAGCACGCTCTGCAGACAACTTCCCTCCCATGTCCTCTGACTACTCCTAGGGCAGAACTCCTCATCAGGCAGCCAAATCATCATTCTACCCTTTTTTTTTTTTTTGAGATGGAGTCTCGCTCTGTCACCCAGGCTGGAGTGCAGTGGCCGGATCTCAGCTCACTGCAAGCTCCGCCTCCTGGGTTCACGCCATTCTCCTGCCTCAGCCTCCCGAGTAGCTGGGACTACAGGCGCCCGCCACCTCGCCTGGCTAGTTTTTTGTATTTTTTAGTAGAGACGGGGTTTCACCGTGTTAGCCAGGATGGTCTCGATCTCCTGACCTCCTGATCTACCCATCTCGGCCTCCCAAAGTGCTGGGATTACAGGCTTGAGCCACCGCGCCCAGCCCCATTTTTTTTTTTTTTTCTTTTTTGAGACGGAGTCTCGCTCTGTGGCCCAGGCTGGAGTGCAGTGGCCGGATCTCAGCTCACTGCAAGCTCCGCCTCCTGGGTTTACGCCATTCTCCTGCCTCAGCCTCCCGAATAGCTGGGACTACAGGCGCCTGCCACCTCGCCCGGCTAGTTTTTTGTATTTTTTTTGTATTTTTTAGTAGAGACGGGGTTTCACGGTGTTAGCTAGGATGGTCTTGATCTCCTGACCTCGTGACCCGCCCATCTCGGCCTCCCAAAGTGCTGGGATTACAGGCTTGAGCCACCGCACCCGGCCCCAGCCCCATTTTTTAAATTAATTCATTCATTTATCTATCTGCCCACCATTCCTCACCCAGTGTGTTCATTTCTGCAGCCTTAAGGGCACCACTTACTGCACAATCTACCCTCTGTCAACACTGGCAAGCGACTTGCCCAATGACAGTGTCATTACACAGCTGGTCAGAGGCTGCATCTGGCTTTGAACCCGGGTCTGCTGGTCCCAGGGTCCCTGTAGCCCCCATGATATTTGAGCTCCATTCCTCCTGGAGAGCATCTCCTCCCCTTGGCAAATGTCTGCTGGTGCTTAAGAAAAAGCTCAAAATGTCCCTTCCTCCACGGAGCCCTCCAGGTCTGCTCCAGGCAGTTTTCACACCTCACTTCTCAGGCTCCCTGCATGCCCTGTGGTTGCTCCAGCCACACTGATGAGATCCTGTGATTCCATGTTTGTCCCCTGAGGGCAGGGACTGGATCTCGTTGATCTCCATGTGCTCAGCACCCATGCAGGTCCCGGTATATTGTAGGTGCTCAATAAATGCTCCAAGAGTGAATACATGAATGAAAGAACGTGCAGGGATGTCTTTGTGTGCCCTGGAAGGCCCTCCTCTTTGCAGTGTGTGTGGCTGTCCACCCGGGGGTGGGGGCTGCCAGTGTCACAAGTGGCAGACCCTTTTTTCCTTGCTCCTGGGTAGCTGCTGTGAAGGAAGGGTCAGGTGGCCAGGGGCTTCCAGCCACTTCCAGGGTAGCTGTATGTAATCGAACAGGAGGATTGCTGGGAGGGGAAAAGGGAAAGTGAAGATGGGGGAGTCCTTCCTCCCCTTCAAGGGGCTGGGCCCAGTTCCCATTCACCAAGACCGAACAGAGCACGTTAATCCTCAGTGGCTATTTTGAGCCCTTGGTGATTAATTTCCGTGGAAGGTTAGAATCCAACAGGGGGAAAAAGTCGATGGCTAATCTATTAAGCTCCTGGGGTAACTTAATTTACATGTTTTTAATGATTAGTTTCTACCCGAACATTCCAGAAATTAAGTGGGCCTGAATCGCGGAGCACATTCCCGGTTGGACTCATGTAAGTAAGGACCAAGCCAGGAGGGTGAACACAGGAGCACCTTATCTGACATGAGAATGACATGAGTGAACTCCCCAAGGTCCGAGCTCCTTGCTTCTTAGACATTTTCCTTGGCGATAAACTGCCTGCCTCAGTCTGCAGAGGACAGAGACTCTCCAACCCATCCTTTCCGGAGATAAACCCTGCCCAAGTCCTCTGTGATGAATAAATGACAGGAAATATCTCTGCCCATTTCTCCAAGTCGAAGTGCAAATTCGACAAGCCTCCCCCTCCAGGGACTGCTGTACCCCAACCCGTGAAGTCCCTGGCAGCCCCAGGGCAACACGGTTGGCCAGGGATGCAGGAACAAGACTAACCAGGTGACTGGGACCTCCTCTGGCAAGTGATTTGGGGCTAAATCGGAGGACTCCATAACATTGTCTTGAGTTGCAAATAGTGGAGCCTCTGTTGGTTCCATTGGTCATTGTAAGGAAGGAGACCACTACTACTCCTGCTGCCCTCCTCCCCCCACCTTGCCTAGTTCACAAGACAGGAGGAAAGAGAGAAAGCAAAATGTTAGAAAGAAACAAAAGTAAGATAAATAGCCAGACAACCTTGGCACCACCACCTGGCCCTAGGAGTTAAAAAAAAGTAGTAATAATAACATCAACTCCTGATCTAAACTACTTGTGTTATCTGTAAATTCCAGACACTGTATGAAAAAAGCATTGTAAAACTTTTGGTTCCGTTAGTTGATGCATGTAGCCCCCAGTCACGTTTCCCACGCTTGCTCGATTTATCATGACCCTTTCATGTGGACCCCTTAAAGTTGTAAGCCTTTAACAAGGCCAAGAATTTCTTTTTCGGGGAGCTCAGCTCTTAAGACGCAAGTCTGCCGATGCTCCCGGCCAAATAAAAAACCTCTTCCTTCTTTAATCTGGTGTCTGAGGAGTTTTATCTGTGGCTCGTCCTGCTACAGTTGCACTAGGTTGAATCATGTCTTTCTGAAATTCATGTCTAACCAGAACTTCAGAGTGTGCCTTATTTAAGAATAGGGTCATTGCAGATGTGCTTTGTTAAGATGAGGTCATACTGCATTCAGGTGGGCTCCATTCAGATAGGATCAGTGTCCTTAAGAGAAGAGGTGCAGACAGAGGGGAGATGGCTGTGGGAAGACGGAGGCAGAGACGGGAGTGATGCAGCCACAAGCCAAGGACTGCCAGAGTCACCAGAACTAGGAATGGATAAGGAAAGCTTTTTCTCTAGAATTTTCAGATACACAGGGTATTAGTTTGTTCACACACTGCTATAAAGAAATACCTGAGACTGGGTAATTTATAAAGGAAAGAAGTTTAATTGGCTCACAGTTCTGTGTGGCTGAGAGGCCTCAGGAAACTTACAATCATAGGAGAAGGTGAAGCAGGCATACCTCACATGGCGGCAGGAGAGAGAGGAGAAAGCGAAGTGGCAAGAGCCTCTTGTAAAACTATCAGATCTCACGAGAATTCACTCACTAGCACGAGAACAGCATGGGGGAAACTGCCCCCATGATCCAATCACCTCCCTCCCTCAACTGCAAGAGGTCTCGCTACAATTAGAGAGGAGATTTGGGTTGGGGATACAAAGCCAAACCATATCACATGGTGTAAATGCAGCTACTCTGCCTCTCCATTGCTCCTGGAATCGAGGCTTGCAGAGGTCCCTGTCTGCACCCGTCCTGGAGACACATGCTCCCAGTTGTCCATTCATGCACACCCATGGGAACCTCTCCCAAGGTGGGGGTGGAGCACATGGGGACTCTGCCCACCCGACAGCAGTGAGTGTTGGGAGGAATGGACCCTGGAGGGCTCTGCTGTTGTGGGGCTGTTTCCTCAAGCAGCCTGGAGGCTCTGGGATGACAGACCCGGCTTCTCCTCCTCCTTGGTACTCCTCCCAGTGATGCTTGCTCAGGCAGAGTGAACAGGCAGGGGGCCCACCCTCCTCTTCTGGACTGTTGGGGTGGCCACACAGCTCCGAGGCCCTCTGCTCTGCCCCTGCCTGGCCTCTCATCTCCCGTGGAACTCAGGCTTCCCCGTTGCATTCCCTCAGCATCAAGCAGTGTCCAGGGAGCATGAACAAGATAAGGGGCTCTGGGCCAGGGTGACTGAGGTCGACAGAGGGAGCTGCTTGCAGAGGAAAGGGCACAGGTTTTGGTTTCGTTTACTCACTGGCACAATGCCAGCAGCATTCAAAGCCACCACCAGGAGGGCTGTGGAGAATCAAAGGGGTCAAGAAGAGCTCTGCACCATGTGACTCTTTTTCAGATGATAGTCACCAGCAATACCATTCGGGGACGGTGGGGTGTGAGCGCAGAGGACGTGTGTGGGAGATTCTGTCTGGGAAGCTTCTCTTCCTCTTCTAAATTTCCCCTGGGGAAGAACAGTCAGCAATGTTTGTAATAAAGCTCCTTAACAAAATCCCCCAAATCTCAAAGGCTCACAACAGTGAACATGGACTTTTCTTGTTCGTGGTCCGCAGGTGGCTGTGCTGGAGGTGCGGGTCAGATTCGAATTGGCTCCATGTGGCTGTCCTTCTGGGTTCAGTGCACTTTGGAGCTGGATCTTTTCCTGGCAGGTGGCAGAGGTATTAGAGGGACAAGTGGCCCCAGGCAATGCCTCTGAAGGACTCAGCTTAGAACTGGCACTTAGTTCTGCCACCATTTCATTGACCAAAGTCAGTCACAAGGCCAAGCCCACAAGGGTGGCATGGACAGAGTATCCACCCCCAGGAGAGCTGTGGCCAGGGAGGGGAGGGAGGGCAAAACTAAGCAAACAGTACAATCCCCCCATAAGAATTATTTCCCTGTGTGTGTGCAGCCCTGCCCTCCTGCAGTGGAGGCTGAAGGGGTCCCCGGAGCTTTCCACTTAAACTGTGTTGGAACTTGGAATAATAATACAAAGATCTGGCCTCTCACATCATCTGGGTACAACCACGGAACCTATAGTAACTGGATCAAGCTCTCCCTGCCCAGTGCTTTGAATCATGATGGGAGTGAGGGAAAAGCCGTATAAACAGTTACAAATCAAGTCCACTGGTTACAGACAATACCTACTGGCTGTAGGCCGTGCCTATTGGTTACAGACCAAGCCTGATGGTTCTGGTGCACAAGACAGTCTCTGTGACTAAGAGTGACCCAACCACAAATGCCTGCAGTGTTGTGGTGAAGAAGCCACGCAGGAGAATGGAGGTGGTAAGAGCAGGCTCACCAGCATCAAACTGTGCACTTTTAAGTTTGGGATCCAGCTCTTACGAATGCTATGGACTTGGAAAATTATATCCTTTTACTGAGCCTCAGTTTTCCCATCTGTAAATAATGGGATAACAGCACCTGCCTCCTGATGCAGAGTTGGCTTGGTGCAGGGCAGCATCCCCAGCCCTCTGCACCTCTGGAAGGTGAGAGTTCCCTGCTTAATAACGAGCTGGGCTCCAGGACACTTACCCACTGCCTTGCCTCCCATAAGTCACTTCATTCATGCAAGGAGCAGTGGCTGTGTTTGTGCTAAAAATCTAAGCTAAAAACCAGTGATTCTTTTAAGGGTAATGTTGAGCTTAAACTATGTTGGGACTTGGAATATTAATACAAAGAAGAACTGACTCCAGGGGGAACTCTCTGGGCTGGCACTGTGCTTTGTGCCTGGCAAGCACCCTCTCGTCTCATCCTGGGAGTGAGGACATGTTAACATCGCAGAGAGGAAGAAATTGAGGCTCAGCGAGCGGGAGGGCCTTGCCGAGGACACAGCCGGCGAATGGCTGTGTGACCAGAGCCCGCACTTGCAGGGAGACCTCTGTGCTCGCTCTGGTTTCATCATTTAAGTGGAACACCCTGCAACGGCCCCGGGGAAGCCCCCTGCCTTCTTTCACCCCAGGGACCCCAGGAACATTAGCCAATAATGAGAATTTCTGGTCTCCCTCTCCCATCTCCTGTCAGCGTACGGCTAAAAACCTTCCATCAGCATCAACCCTAATGTTTTCAGGCAAGTCTTTAAATTAAATTCCGTGGAAATGGTTTCATTTCAATGAATCAGATTGGAATGGCTGGGAGCAATCCTAGCAAGAGAGCAGATGCTGCGAGGGAGACGCGGAACCGGGGCCAGCGGGCCTCTTGGCATCTTCCAGCCCCACCAACTGCCCGTCAGCTCCCATTTGGTGGAGGCCATCGCCTGCAGAACCAATAAGGGTGACATCTCAAGCATGTGAGCAGAGCCACAGTTGGAAAGATAATGTTTGCTCAGCGCCCCGAGGCGGGTGCCCAGCAGAGCTTCCCAGGGGGCCCTCTGACTGTCTGGTCCCATTAGTGTCTGAGGACAGCCTGGTCCTCACGGCCACTGTCTGTGCTCACAAAGAACATGGATCCCTGGCTCTGACCCGAGGCCTCCAAAGCCCAAAGTGTGGGAGAGGCAGCCGGCTGGTGTCGCACGTTGGGACATCTCGCTCTGCGACCAGTGCCTACTCATCACTGCTTGAGCAGAACCCACCGTGCTTGCCTGGCCCCCGACTGTCCTGGGCTTGAACCCAGCTCCATTGCGAGGTCAATGTGTGATCTTCATCGGCCTTATTTCCCTGTTTCCAAAATAGAAGTGATACTTCCCATCTTAGAGGACAGTTGTGAGAAGCAGGACAGGGCAGGGGCCAGAGCACCCACCCTGGACCTAGAATGCCTGCGTGGGCATCTCAGCGATGTCATTACCTCCTGGGGTACCTGGTGACTCATGTCCGATCAGAAGGACCTCCTCGGGGTTTTAAAGTGTGGGATGAACTGAAACAGCATAAGCAAAATACTTCAAAGAGTCTCCAGAACATACGTAGCATCGGCCAGGCCATTTATTAGATCCTTCCTGCATCCCTACAGGCAGTGCCCAGGAGGCGTTTGTGGGATGAATGCAGGATCCCATCACCTGGTCAGGAAGACACCGTCGTCTGTCTGGGCTTGCAGGGGGGTCAGAGTGGTGGCAGAGGGCAAAGAAGATGCACAGATGCTGCCTCCAGGGCCTGGCAGCATCGCACTAGGTTAGGGCTTAACGCCTTTGTAGGACGTTTTGTGGTGGAGAAGGATGGGGCAGCATGGTGGAGAAGGATGGGGCAGCATGGAGGGTGCAGGAGCAGCAGCACTACAGGCAGGGAGGCCTGGCAGGGCAGCACCCAGGGGAAACCTGCGGCTGGACGGCTGTAGAGAGGACGGACCCAGACCCCCTTCACTGTTGGGTATGGTGGCTCAATGCCTCGGGCCCACAGTGATTTCAGGACTCATGGAATGTTTTAATTGCCAAAATCAAAAGGAAACAAACGAACTTTTAGGTTGAGGAGAAATGTTTTCAGTATATAAATCAATAGATTCCTCTTTATACTGATGCCATTGTAATATATATGTTTTAATGTTTTTTTTTTTTTTAATGAAATGAGGGCCCGGGAAACTCATGCTGTGACCTGATAAATGGCATGCAGAGGAGTGTGTGATTTTCTCAGGGCAGGCATGGGGAGCTGTTAGAGCCTTCCAAACTAAAGACATTAAGAAAGGACCTTAGGAGATGGCAAACGGGTAGGTGGGGCCAGGGATCCTGGAGAGGATACATTCAAGGGGCGCTGGTGCCCCCAAGGTGGACTTGGGCATGATTTGTTCCCCTGTGGTGAGGATGGACATTTGCTGAGGGCAAGGACAGCAGAAGCTCCTTCCCTCTGCACCTGCTGGCCAGCAAAGGGGCTGAGGCTGTGGCCCAAGGCTCCCTGTTCTGTTCGGGAGTTGGTTTACCTCTCTGTGTATGATCTTCTACCTTCTACCTTCCAGGGCAGGGGCCTCAGGAGAGTCTTGTAATTCTTGTATTCCTGGAGTTGGGCACAGAGAGCCATCCTTATCAGGACTGGAATACTTAGTTTTGAGTAATTACTGGATTATTCCCTTGACTTTTCAATTAAACATTCCCCATGTGCACAGGAAGGAATGCCATACATTCCCTAGATCTTTGGAGGGGGAGAAGGTGTTGTCCTCCCCCTCACCCGGGATCGGTTGGGAGTGTGGCCACTCTGAAGGTGTATAACAGTGCTGTAACATTTGGGGAACAGGCCTGAGCGCCATCCTTCCTGTTATCTTCCATCAGGGCAGGAATTTTCTTTCCAAAGTCTACTGCA
The DNA here is from genome assembly GCF_002776525.5 of Piliocolobus tephrosceles. Lineage (NCBI taxonomy): Eukaryota > Metazoa > Chordata > Mammalia > Primates > Cercopithecidae > Piliocolobus > Piliocolobus tephrosceles. The sequence continues at coordinate 216,503,016 of NC_045434.1, forward strand.
TTCTCAGTAGGTGGGATGGCAGTTGGGCCAGCCACAAGCCAACAGGCCAATCCATTCTCAGGGCCTCGGCATCAGTCAACAGAGGAATTTAATGAGGGCCTTTTAATCATTTATTCTAAAATGGATGAATGTTTGCTGCTAACATCCAAACACTCACACACTTTATAAATGACTCAGCCCTAATTTGGAAGACAGACGAGCCTTGATAAAAAGCAGCCTGGGAACAAATGACTTCTTTACTTAAAACTTGGACACAGCTGGAGAGCGTGGGCTGCCACTTGCTGGATCACTGTCTGGGTTAAGGATGCTGTCGTTAGTGGAGACAATGCAGGTCACAGCTGCACAAACAAAGAGATGACGGAGGGGCGTCAGCCACTGAGGGGCATCAGGCATAGCAAAGAATGGGATTGGCCCCATTGCCTGCCTCGACCTGCCTGGTGGGCACGAGCAGTGGCTCTGCCATAGGGTGCCAGGTAAAGGAAACCAAGGACAGGCAGGTGACCATGGCTTTTACATATAAGGAGGGACTGAGTCAGGAGGACAGTAGGGAGAACTTCAATCACAAAAGAAAGAAAGATGCCATAGGGTGAAGATGCCTGGATTTCAGGAGTGCTTTTGATCATGATGAACATTTGGGCTTCTAGAATGATGGAATGGATTCTGTCAGATGAGAACTGGACAACATGACCTCACAGGATCCTTCTTTTCTTAAAGACTGTGGGACTCCATGGATTCCTGTGAACCTTCCGAAGAGTCAGTAGAAACAGAGCTCTATCACTCCCACATTCCACATTCTGCTAACCACCAGCTGGATTTGCTCTCACAGTGACCTCTTTTCACTCCTTCCGGAAATGTTTCTGGGACTGAAGACCTGGCTGAGCACCTGCATTTGTCTCTGCAACATCCATCAAACCGTTTAAACGAGTCTTTGCATTACCTGGAAAGCAGAGCCTAAAGCAAGGGTTCGAATGCCGATCCTGGGTTTGGAAGGCGCAAGGCCAGGGTGGCAGGTGAGGGGTAGATGGAGGCGAGGCAAGAGAAAGTGCAGAGCCGGCGCCGGGGTGCGTGACCTTGCCTTCCATCTTCCACAAAGAACCATGAAGAAACTAGCAGGCATGAGAAGGAGCCGCGAAGAAGCCGACAGATGTCTTTGCTCAGCATATGGGCCTTCTCTGGAAGATTCGCAAAGGGAGATGGTACCTTGGGGATGTCTGTGAAGAGGAGGAGGGGTGGGGACCTATCTGTTCCTCCAGTCTCCCATTTTCCTTTGGGAGTTAATTTCCACAATCTCTTGAAAGTTGTCGTTGGTCCTCTAGTAGTCATAGGGGAAGCCAGACCCACCCACCACTCAGCATTGTGACATTTTATCCCAGTCTTATCTTGGAGGGACAACTTAGTGGGCTGGAGACACTGACCAAGAGAGAGGGGAGATGAAGGTGGCTGATGGAACCTGAGACGGTGCCTAAAAGCATAAGCTTATGTTTACAAACACCACGCAGGGAAGGACTCTTATGTGAACAAGCTACGTGATAGGGCCCTGCCTTCAGGGAACTGGTGGCTGAGGAGGAGGAGATCGCCATAGCCAGGAAAAGGCAGTAACTGGTGAGTGAATCATTAAATAATAATAGGAAGTAGAATTTGGAGGACAGCTGTGGGGTGCTCACAAGTGTGGCCAAACACACAGACACCAAGAATCTAAGTTCTTTTTTTCCCTCTTCCATTTGCTTAGGATTTTTTTCAAAGCACACCCAGACTTCGGGGAAAGTGTTTGGATGTTGAGAAAAACCCTCTAAACTGACATAATTGGGTTGTTGGGTTAAGTGAAACTTGGACAAAGTGGGGGAACATAAAAAGTTGCAACATGGGTGCCATCAATATTTTCATTTTAACATGAAACATATAACACGATGTCATTTTGTTAGTCATTTGGTATAAGGCAAAGCCCTTTTCTTTGAGAACAGTTCCCCTGATTGGAATTCCGGTCTCTCTCTCCCTCTCATAAAACACACTCGTAATACTCAGTCTTTCATTTCTAGTTTAGGTTTCTTTGGGGTGGACCAAGAACTTGAAATCATATATAAAATAATCTGAGGTTAGAATCCTTTTAGATTCATATGATTTATTTTCCAATCCTTCATGGTTGACTTGCCCAACCTAATTCAACTGCAATAGATTTAAGAACTTACCTTTATCTATTCTTTCCAAAGCAGTTGATGTGGTTTTCAGAGCTGCAGCTCTCTTTTCATATTCAGACTGATGGGCTTATGTAATGTTTAACTCAATTACCTCATTACAATAACAAAGGCAATTGGTATAAGTAGGTTTGGGAACAAACACAGAAGACTCTAGGTTGGTGCATTAGCTTCCTGGGGCTGCCCTAACAGGTACCACTAACCAGGAGGCTTAGAGCAACAGACATTTATTCTACAGGCCAGAAGTCCAAGTAAAGATGTTCCCTGGACTGCTGGCTTGGTTCCTTCTGGAGGCTCCAATCTGTTCCATGTCCATCTACCACAATCCTTTCTGTTTCTTGGCTGTAAAAACATCACCCTGGTCTCCGTCTCCACCCTCACATGGTTTCCTCCCTGTGTGCAGCTGCCTCTCTGTGTCTTCTCCTCTTCTTATAAGGGCACCAGTCATATTAGGACACCAGTCACAGCACAGAAAGCCCCCCCTCACAACATGGCATACCCCATAAAGTGCACACACACCCACACATGCAAGCTCACACACACTGTCATGCACACACTACCATGCACAGTGCCATGCAGCTCTCTGTGTGTGTCTTCTCCTCTTCTTACAAGGACACCAGTCATATTGGATTAAGGTCCACTCTAATCCAGTAGGAACTTTCTTAACTTGTTTACATCTGCAAAGACCCTATTACCAAATAAGGTCCCATTTATAGTTTCCAGGGGTTAGGAGCTCACTGTATCTTTTGGGGTGTCTTTTGAATAAGACCCATATCTTATTCAACCCTTTACCATGAGCCGTACTCTCTGGTGGGAGCAGAAGGGTACAGGCTGACTGCCAAGCAGCTGGCCACTGGAAGGACAGGGCGAGCACAGGGTGGTGGTAAGGTCTGCAGGGGGTCAGTGCAGTGAATTTGTTAAATGGAGTACAGTTAAGAGCGCTTCAGCCATCTGGGGTATTCGCAGCTTGGGATTCCACAGTTCTGGGATATCTTTGCAATACCAGAAGGACCTTAGCCTAAGGCTGGAGTGTGGGAATCAGCTCCTGCTGCCTGGGCTGGGGCCGGAGAAAGGGCCCAGTTCTTATGGGAAGCCAGAGGAAGAAACTTTCTCTCTGAGGGAACCAGAGGGTGTGGAGAGGCATCAAAGGAAGACCGTGGCCCTGTGACCCTTAGATACGGCCAGGGGCAGATAAAGCCTTCAATGTCACCAGAATTCACCCAGGGGCAGTGGTTGGCCAAGACAGAGACCAAGCCAAAGTCTTCTTCCCACTGACGCCTCCCCAACTTTAAGCCATCCCCGAGTCATGCCAGTTTCACTCCTTAAGCATTTCTCAAATCCCTCTGCTACCTTTAGGTTCTTTGAATCCCAAGCTGACCCCAAAGCGAGGTATGATAAAAGATTCCCTAAGTCTAGCACTGGTTGGGGCAACCCATGCCCCATCAGGGTTGATCCCAAAGGACCACGATCTCCAAACACACATGGAAAAGTCAGGGAGGGGGAGACCATTGGAACATCTGGGCATTAGGGGGATGGGGCCGAAAGGAGGAGGTTTCTGGGCAGAAGAGGCATAGAGTGTTAAGTTCTTCCTACCGACCTCAAAGATTGTGTTGGCAGCCACAGAGTGAGGACTGAAGCTGATAGCTGGCTGGGTTCCTCCAAGACCTTGGTACACCTGCCTCTCTCACCTTCTACTGTTGCAGGACGCATGCCTGAGATCATCACCAGCCACAGCTTTGTACAATTCAGGCTGCTTTAATGAAATACCATAGACTGGTGGCTTTGCCAACAGCAGAAATTTCGTTCTCACAATCCTAGAGCCTCTGAAGTTCAGGGTCAAGGCTTGGGCAGATTCAGGGTCTGGTGAGGATCCCTTTCCTGGTTCGCAGACGGTGACTTTTCTCTGTGTCCTCACGTGGTAGAAGGGGTCAGGGGTCTCTCTCGGGACTCTTTTCTAAGGGCACTTGTCCCATTCACGAGGCTCCACCCCCTATGACCTCATCACCTCCCAAAGGGCCCACTTCTTCATACCATCCCCTCGGGGTTAGGATTTCAATGTATGGCCGGGCGCAGTGGCTCACGCCTGTCATCCCAGCACTTTGGGAGGCCGAGGCGGGTGAATCACGTGAGGTCAGGAGTTCGAGACCGGCCTGGCCAACATGGTGAAACACCGTCTCTACTAAAAATACAAAATTCGCAAATTAGCTGGGCGTGGTGGCTCGTGCCTGTAGTCCCAGCTACTTGGGAGGCTGAGGCAGGAGAATTGTTTAAAAATCAGGAGGCGGAGGTTGCAATGAACCGAGATGGTGCCCCTGCACTCCAGCCTGGGCAACAAGATTGAGACTCCATTTCAAAAATAAAATGATTTCAATGTATAAATTTTGGCAAGGGATGCGCAAACATTCAGACCATAGCACACACCATCTCCTGGGGCAGGGCACACAAATCTTTCGCTGCTTCCTGCTGCCTTGTCCTGGTTCCATGCATGATTAGAACTTAAGAAAATGGAGCCTCAACATTTCTCCAGTAAAAAATGGCTTTGTGCAACATTGCCTGTGGAAACCAGGCAGGCACCTTTGCGGGATGAGGGGCTTTCCCATCTTGGGTTTGGGCTTACTGCAGCTTCGTGCGTGCAGCTTCTCGGAGAAGCTGGGGCAGCCCTTTGCTTGGCGGTCTTTTGCTCAGTGAGGAATGTGTGCCCTGCTTAGTCCAGGGATGGAAGTGTGAGCATGCTTTGTACTGGGGTCTGGATGTCTTCACGCCCACAGCCCAGGCTCTGGGGCAGGCATAGGACAGGCTGGCAACATTCTGAGGTCAGCACAGCTTTTCTCTGGCTGACTTAGGAGAGCAGCTCTCACCGTGGGGCAACCTGTGTGTGTTTGTAAATGTGTGTGTTTGAGCACAGACACATCTGTGCATTTGGGAGGCAGTTGGTGGGTGGTGGAACCAGACATGCCTGGATTTGCACCTCTACTCTGCTGTTGGCCAACTCCGGGAGTGCGCTGTTCAAGGCACCTGCCATCACAGCCTTTTGGCCTCCCGTCCTGAGAAGGAAGAAGAACAAGGCTCCCCTCAGCACTGCAGAAGCTGGAGGTGCCCACCTCAGTGCCTCCCACTCCAGGACTTGAGTGCACCCTCAGCAGAGAGCAGGGTGGGGTTTCAAAGCCTGCCCCTCTCACCAGCCCTCTGCATAATCTCCAACAGAGCCAATTCATTTTTCCCATCTCTTCCAAAGTTTTCTTATCTGTAAAATGGGGATAATGATAAAGTTTATTCAGAGAATTAAATAAGATCACATGTGCTATTTAAACACCCACTAGTGTGAACTGTGACTGTGGTAAGGGCGATAAACTCTCCTGGAACCTCAGGGACACATTCGATTCTATCATTGCTATTATTATTAGTTGATGGGCAAGTAATTTTTGAGTGAGTGTTTACTGCAAAGAGACTTTTATTTAAGATGGGAGACAGGGCTGGCACAGAGAGCCCCCCTCACAACACAGCATACCCCATAAAGTGCATACACACATACATACACACACACACATGCAAGCTCACACACACTGCCATGCACATACATGTGCCAAGGCTAAAGGCAAGAAAGCAAAATCCCAGGGTCCCAGAAAGCAAGAGGAAACTGGAGCTGTGAGGGCACAAGAAGTCGGGGGCTCCTGGAATCACTGGGCCAATGAGCAGGGCCCGGGTCTGGGCTTAGCCTACGCCATGGGGAGAGCCGAGACTCAGGCCCCATGGAAGAAATAGCAGAAGTAATGAAAGGGATAAATTACACTCCGGGAAGCACAGAAAATAGGACAACTTCAAAGGAACGTTAAAATAAGTGTGTTTAAAGTATTTCAAGAGATAAAGGGAAGAAAAGACACCAAAAAGCAAGAACACAACATTATGGGAAAAATACAGCAGGGCGGTCTGAAAGAAGGAAGTAGAACCACAGAAATTAAACAAAATGAAATGAAGCGGACATGTTGACAGCCAAGTAGAATTAGTGATTTGAAGAAATCATTCAGGAATCAGACAGAGGGGCTTCAAGGCTCAGACAAAAGGGGGGCACATTCAATGTCTACCAGACGGGAGGTTCCGGAGGAGAGCCTGGAGCAGCTCACCAGTGGCAATATGCAAAGCCACAAGGGCTGAGAATGTTCCAGAACTGATGAAAAGCATGAGGCAGATGGGAAAAGCAACACTTTGAGCAGGATAAGGAAAAATAAATCCCCAAGTAGACACAGTTTTGCTTCACATTTGGTGATTGCAATTCAAAGAGAAAAAATTTAGCTTCCATTAGAGGGAATAAAAGAGCAATTTTGGACACTGCTGGTGGGGAGGTAGACTGATAAACCTTTTGGGGAAGATAATTTGGCACAACAGATAGACAACCTTTACAAAGCCATTTACTTGTGATTTTCACTTCTGGAAATTTGTTCTAAGAAAATAATTATTGATGTGTACAAAGACTGACATTTGGCTGTGTTTGTCATGGTCCAAAAAGAGGAAAGAACTTAATTTATTTCTGAAGAAATATATACAAACTGCGGTACTAGCCATAAACCAAATTTTATGACCTAACCATAAAAATTATACTTAAGAGAATATTTAATGATGTGGCAAGGAACATGATATATTGTGAATTTGAAGAAAAAGCAGATGGCAAAACTATATGTAGCATGTTCTTTCTTTGGCTTTGCATGAATTCGTGTTTGTGTGTGTGTGTGTGTGCACACGCACATGTTTGTAATTAGAATGATTTGACTGACATTTTACTGTCATTTCATTCTGGGTCTTTGTGTTTTGTATATATGTGTTTTCTGCGTTGTCTATAACAGACATGTATTAATATTGTTGTAATGAATATGTCACCTCCCAGCTCCTGTAGACTTCTTACTGGGCAGACCACTAACAGCACCAGGAGGAAATGCCGCAGCTTGGCTCAAATCCTGGCCCAGGATTTGAGCCAAGGGTGACGACAACAACCCTCTTAACTGATCTGAGCCTTCATTTCCTCATCTGTGAGGTGGGGCTGAGGGTGCTGTCCACCTGCCCAGGCTGGTGGGGAATGTGCAATGAGATGATCCCTGTAACATGCTTGTCATGAAACTAGGCACAGTGTAGGTGTGAATATATGAGCCTTGATTAAATTAACCAACATTACTCCTCCACATCATGCCTCACCAGCTACTACCCCACCTGTGTCCTGTAGAACCAGCCTTGCAAAGCCTCTGCTACATACTAAAGCCAGGAAGAGGCCACTGATGGGCAAAAAGAGGAGGACAGAGGCCTGGAAAACACTAACAAGGGCCCAGTATATGCACGGGAATCAGATATATGATGTTCATGTGGAGTTCAGGTTCAGTATGCTCCAGCAGCACCCATCAGAGAACCCATAGGTAAGAGGCTTTGAAACAGATCATTTTCTTTTCTTTTTTTTCTTCCTTTGCTTTCCTTCCCTTTCCCTTTCCCTTCCTTCCCTTTCTTTCTTTCTTTCTTTC
>NC_045434.1:216510808-216520718 GCF_002776525.5 Piliocolobus tephrosceles
CCCTCCCTCCCTCCCTCCCTCCCTCCCTCCCTTCTTTCTTTCTTTCTTTCTTTCTTTCTTTCTTTCTTTCTTTCTTTCTTTCTTTCTTTCTTTCTTTCTTTCTTTCTTTCTTTCCTTCCTTCCTTCCTTCCTTCTTTCTCTCTCTCTTTCTCTCTTTCTTTCTTTCTCCCTTTCTTTCTTTCTGACAGAGTCTTGCTCTGTCACCCAGGCTGGAGTGCAGTGGCGCAATCTCGGCTCACTGCAAGCTTCACCTCTTGGGTTCACGCCATTCTTCTGCCTCAGTCAACCAAGTAGCTGGGACTCAAGGCGCCCGCCACCACACCTGGCTAATTTTTTGTATTTTTCAGTAAAGACGGGATTTTACCGTGTTAGCCAGGATGGTCTCCATCTCCTGACCTTGTGATCCACCAGCCTCGGCCTCCCAGAGTGCTGGGATTACAGGCGTGAGCCACCGCACCTGGCCCAGAACAGATCATTTTCTAAAGATATAACTGTGGGTGGTTTATAGGGATAGTGTGGCCACTGTGACAGATAGGTCCCATGCCATACAGTGCCTTGGAGCCCTGTCCAAAGCAGACATGGGAAATGCGCATGACTGAGGGCTCTCAGTCTGGGGGAACGAGGAAGTCTTCAGACCCCAGAGCCTGGCTGAAGCCCCAGCAGGACCACAGTGATGTCTAGTCTTGGGAAAGCATGTGCCCCGCCCCCAGAGACACCTGGACTTTTCAGTTCAGCACTGTGGCAAGCACCCCAGCACATGCCACCCATGGCTTCCCAGACGGTGGCTCCAAGTCAGGCAGTGCACTAGGGGTTGGGACTCAAATGGAAAGTTTGCTTCGAAGAGTGAGCAGGGGAAGGTGTTGATCCTGGACTCATCTGCCATTGCTCTCTGGGCACCCTGGCACTGAGCCAGCCTTGGCTGCTGGGCCTCCCTCAGCTGCTGGCCTCCCTGCTGGGGGTCTGCACCAGGGAGAGTGCTGTTTGGCTGAGATTCACACACACACACACACACACACACAAATCTCATTAAGCAGTGGATTAAACAAAAATGGAGCTTATTTCTTTCTCCTATAACAAAAGCCCAGATGTAGGTAGCTGTATTAGTCAGGGTTCTCTAGAGGAACAGAACTAATAGGATCTATGTATATATGAAAGGGAGTTTATTAAGGAGAATTGACTCACGTGATCACAAGGTGCAGTCCCACGGTAGGCCGTCTGCAGGCTTAGGAGCAAGAAAGCCAGTGGTGGATCAGTCCAGGTCCCAAAACCTCAAAAGCAGGGAAGTCAACAGTCTGTGGCCCTCAGTCTGTGGCCAAAGGTCCAAGAGCCCCCAGAAAACCACTGGTGTAAGTCCAAGAGTCCAAAAACTGAAGAACCTGGATTCTGAGGTTCAAGGGCAGGAAGCATCCAGCATGGGAGGAAGGATGAAAGCCAGAAGACTCAGCAAACCTGCTTCTTCCACTTTTTTCCATCTACTGTTTTTTAGCTGCTCTGGCAGCCTATTGGATGGTGCCCACCCAGATTGAGGATGGGTCTGCCTCTCCCAGTCCACTGACCCCAGTGTTTATCTCCCCTGGCAACACCCTCATGGAAACACCCAGAAGCAATCCTTTGCATCCTTTAATCTAATCAGGTTGACATTATTAACCATCACACCAAGCAACCAAAGGACAGTCATCTGAACATCTCACCAGATGTATCGCCTCTCTGCAGGGCTTGGGCTGGCAGAGGGTGCTGCCTGCATAAAGACCCAGATTGAAAAGGGAATAAGAGAAACAGAACAGTTTCTGATGCCCAATGGCTCCCTTTAAAATCCTTCCGAGCAGGAATTATCACAAAGACTCCCAGCCCTGCTCCCACCAAGGCAGCAGGTGAGCTCCTTGGTGACCCCACAGGCAGCCCTGGCCCTGCTCTCTGAAGTGCTTCCCGGGCCTGTCGTCTGTGTCTCCTGGCTTTGTGCCCTGGAAGGCCCTTCCTTGTGCAGCACCCCTCACAGCTCATCTGAAGCGAGCGTAGGATGCTGTGCTTCTTGGGCAATACACAGATTTTGCAGCCACCTTCTCCAGATATAGTTTTGAAGACCTGAAGTCCCATCATGGGCTTTTGTAGGCCCAAGATGTGGCACATTTTTTGGACAGTAACAGTCCTGCCCATTCCATGTGAAAGTAGCCATCCCCTCTAATCCACTTACAGTCATGATCTTAAATGGACCAAGTCCCCTCTCCTGCTTCCAGGCTTTCTTGGTTGACCAGGTCTACACTTCTGCACTAATATCCAAGAGATGCTGTAACAAAGTGCCACAAACTGGTGACTTAAAACAATAGGTAGTGACCCTCTTATAGTTCTGGAGGCTACAAGTCAGAAATCAAAGTGTTGGCAGGGCCATGTGCCCTCAAAGGCTCTAGGGGATAATCCACTCCTTGCTCATTCCAGCCTCTGTTGGTTTCTAGCAGTCTTGATGTTCCTTGGCTCCTGCCAACATCCTTGAAATTTCTGCCTTCATCTTCACATGACTTTCTTTCTTGTCTCTGTGTCCAAGTTTCTTCCTTTTTCTAAGGACACCAGGACTACTGGATTTAGAGCCCATCCTAATTCATTATGGTTCCATCTTAACCTGATTACAACTGCAAAGACCCTTTTTAAAAAATGAGGTTACATTCACAAGTTCCAGATGGACATTAATTACAAGGCAACACTATTTGACTTGGTGCACCCTCTCTCTATTTCACGGTGTCTCCCCATGGCCTTCTGAAATAGTAGGCTTGGTAGGGAGGCAGCACTCCTGCTCAGCTCATGTAAGCTAAGGAGGCACCTAGAGACCCTTGCACCTCCTGCTGCCTGGGATACAGGAGCAGATGGCTTTTCTGATCTTGTGAGATTCCAGATTTCTGGATTTTAAATCAATTTGGATTGCAGGTCTCAGCTTGTAACGTTCTCTTAACCAAACTCAATTATCTTCTATACCTGTTTACAAAGCCATGGGTTCTCACCTGTATTTCTCTCTTTTGTATTTTGCTGAAAGCAACAAAGAACAGCCAACACTCTGAGTTTTTCCCGCAGATTCCTGGCGAGACAAAGTTCGGAAAGTGGGTAGGAAAGTGGTCTGCCTTCCAAGTTGTCCCAGGGGATAGGTCTACCAAAATTTCCAACACACAGCAAGGGTGAACAGCTGCCAGACCTGAAGCATCTAGACTCTCACCTCCCGCACCAACTGCTACGCCAGTGGTGTACAGTTTAGTTTTTCGTTTTGGTAGCACCCCACTTCTGGCACTAGTTTCTGTATCTGTTACGGTGGAAGCTAAGCTGCTAGAATAAAGAGACCCAACCATACGATTTTGATGACACAGATCTTTTCGCTCTCTCATTGTACCATCCGGGGGTGGAAAACCAGGGCTGGCAGGTGGCTGGGTCGCCTTTAACTTGTTGTTACATGACCACACGGAGCTGCAAGGGAGGGTGGGTTATGCAGCGTGAAGCCAGACCCCGTGCACAGCCAGAATGTGTATGGGGTTCTACTAAGTTTGAAAAAGAAGGCCGGGCGCGGTGGCTCAAGCCTGTAATCCCAGCACTTTGGGAGGCCAAGATGGGTGGATCACGAGGTCAGGAGATCGAGACCATCCTGGCTAACACGGTGAAACCCCATCTCTACTAAAAAATACAAAAAAAACAAAAAACAAAAAAACAAAACTAGCCGGGCGAGGTGGTGGGCGCCTGTAGTCCCAGCTACTCGGGAGGCTGAGGCAGGAGAATGGTATAAACCCGGGAGGCGGAGCTTGTCGAGGATCCGGCCACTGCACTCCAGCCTGGGCCACAGAGCGAGACTCCGTCTCAAAAAAAAAAAGGAAAAGAAAAAGGCCTCATTGATATCAGAAGATTGATTTTCAGTTTTCCTCCATCACATATTTGGCACTTTATTGAGCTTCCAATACCGAAGCTCCCTGGCCCAGTGCTGCCTTTTCTGCTTGAATATTCTCAAGGAAACTGAGCACCAGAGGTGTCAAGTAACTTTCCTGAAGTCACAGAGCAATGTGGAGGTGGAGGTGGAGTCAGTGTCCAGATATACCAGGAGCCAATCTGTCTGAGTCTATTTGGGCTGCTACCACAAAATACCACAGACCGGGAGGCCCGTAAACAACAGATGCTTACTTCTCTTATTTGTCTCTGGAGACTGGGAAGTCCACAATCACGGGGCTGGCACATTCAGTGTCTGGGCAGGGCTACTCTCTCTTTTAACATGGTTCCTTTTTGCTGTGTACTCACATGGGGCTGGCAGGCGGCGGGGTCATCCTTAACTTGTTAATTTCCATGGTTCCTCCAGTGTTTTGTCACTCTCCCCAAAGGGCGGGGACTGAAAGAGTCTATAGGAGCTTCCTCGGGGACACAGCTCAGAAGTTGTATGCATCCCCTCCACTCACGTTCCAGTGGGCTGAGCTTTGTCACATGGCCACATCTAGCTGCAAGGGAGGGTGGGAGATACAGTCTGAAGCCAGACAGCCATGCGCACAGCTAGAATGTGTGTGGGGCCAGAGGGGATGAATGCTGTGTCCTTACATGGCAGAGAAGATGGAAGGCAAAAGGGACTAGGGTGCTTGCTACAACCTCTTTGATGAGAGCAGAAAGCCATTCATGAGTGGGGGGTGGGGGGAGTTCTCATTATTTAATAACTTCCCCGAAAGCTCTGCCACTGAATACCATCGCTTTGGAGTTTAAGTTCCAACATGAATTTTGGAGGCACATGTACATTCAAACCACAGCACAACCTGACGCTCATTTCCTCTTCCTTCCACCACAGGGTGAGACAATCCTGCACCACAGACGATAAAGAGACATTGATCAGCAAAACCATCCATCTGGCTGTGGTTTGGCATGCACCCCACTGGTCTTTTGATTTCTCCCAATTTCTCCTCTGGAGGGGGCCACATGTTCTTTCCCCTACATGAATCAGGCATTCAGTTTCTTTAGCAACTTGCTATGAGATTCGGTATTTGAAGCTCAACAAATCACCAAGCATGTGATGGAGGAAAACTGAAAATCAATCATCTGATGACAGTTCTCCCTTTTTCCTTGCTATTAATAGAACTCCACATACCTGCTGTGCACCTGGCTATCTGGCTTCAGAGTACATCTCCTAACTCCCTTCTAGCTAGATGTGGTCATGTGACAAAGGTCAGCCTGATGGAACATTTGAGCAGAGGGCATGTGTACACCTTCTGAGTCCTGAGACCTAAATATAACCCACTCTCCAAAATCCCGTTTGCATGCCCCCTCCTCCAGGAAGTCCTCTTTGACTACTGCAGTTTTTTGTTTTGCAATACCCATTTTCTGAAGAACATTGTTTCTGTGTTGTTTCCATTGATAAAAATGGTATTTTCTTGAGGGTTGTTTAGCAATTGTTTCATCTGTCCCTAATCCTGAGCCCCTCCTGTGTCTGCCACAGAGCCCATGGCCTGCCCTTACTCCCTGGGTCCTGGGTGGGCTCCTCTTCTCTGTGCCTCCTCTGCTCCATCCTTACCTGCATCATTGACTTATCCTGATCAACTTTAAGTCACCTGTTACTTGTCTGCCTCACCCTCAAGATCACAACCACCTTGACAGCAAGGACGTTGCTTTAAAATTTTCTAGGGCTGACATAACAAAGCCCCACAGACTGGGGGTCTTGAACAACAGGGATTTATTTTCCCATAGTCTTCCAGGCTGAAATTTCAGTCCGAGATCAAAGTGTCGCCACGGTTGATGGCTCCCGAGGCCCCTGTCCTTGGCTTGAAGATGCCATCTTCTTCCTGTGTCTTCTCATCGTCTTCCCTCTCTGTATGTCTGTGTTCTAATCCTCTCTTTCTGTAAGGGTACCAGTCCTCTCGGATTAGGTACCCACCCTAATGACCTCATTTTAACTTAATCACCTCTGCAAAGATCTTATTTCCGAACAGTTACGTTCTGAGTCCTGGGGGGTTAGAGCTTCAACATGAATTTTCATGGGACACACAAAACACACTTGTTCCTTATAGCCTATGTGCTCTGGCCCCTAGCACAGAACCTCTCTAATGGGGCATGTGGTAGCAGTCACTGGACACTTGAATGAATGTTTAAAACACAAAGGACTGATCTGACAGCTGGCACTGCTTTGGTGATAATTTATCACATCGATCTTTTGGGTTCAGAGCGAGGGCACCCCAACCCCAGAGCAAAGGAGCTCCCGAGGTGGTGGCCAACAGAAAGCTAGAAGGGAGGCCCAGCTGCACTCCAGGAGAGCAGACCCAACTCTTTCAGGGGCTCTGAGCCACGTCTGACAACACTCAATGTGTTCATGGAAAATGGAATCAGCCCAATACACCTAAGGGGAGAGGAGGGTTTCTTAAGTGAGAGCTTTTTCCCCAAAAGAGCCGGGTGCTCTCCTGCAGGAGTGGTAGGTGAAGGACGCTTTCAGCGTGGAGTGGAGTGAACAATGTGAGTCTCTCACCACAAAAGGCCCAGACACTCCAATCGGGACAACTCATTGCCTACCAAGGAGCTGTGAATTGCCTTGAATTCAACTTCAGCACATTGTTACAGTGCTGGTGGCGGTGGGACGGCTCCTTTCCCTGCAGGCGGTGGGAGGCATTGAACAAGCCTGTGACTGCAGTCCTGCCGCTTATCCTAGACCCCTTCTTCCTTCCATGCTGATGAGTAAGGCAGGGAAGCTTTGCTGCACAGAGCGGGAGGGCTGCATGCCAGCAGCCTAGACTTCTGCCTGAAATATTTAAACACTGAACTCCATGGGCCCGAAATGTAATCAAATGTCAAATTATGAAAGGTCTCCGAGTTCGGCTCAGCCTTTGTAGAAAATGGATGGGCCTCAGTAATTCATAAGGCAGGCACATCACTAACTGCCCGTCGAGGGCTTTCTTGCATAACTAGCAGACGGCTTCACCATCAGTGCAGAGACCACAGTTCCAGCAAGGCACTCACAGTGAAACCGAGTCACCGGGGAGCTGGACCTCCCCTATAAGGCAAGAATAAGGACCTCCACTGGTGGCCACACCTGTGACCCTCAACTCATCCACCGCTAACTTTTTGTCTTAGTTCAGGCTGCTATAACAAAAATATCATAGACAGAGTGCTTTAAATGTAGACATTTATTTCTGACAGTTCTGGAGGATGGAAATCCAAGATCAAGGTGCTGGCAGATTTGGTTTCTGGTGAGGGCCTGTGATATGGTTTAGCTCTGTGTCCCCAAACCCAGATCTCATCATGAATGGTACTCCCCTAATTCTCACCTGGTGGGAGATAATTTGAATCATAGGGGTGGTTTCCCCTATACTGTTCTCGTAGTGAATAAGTCTCACTAGATCTTACGGTTTTATCAGGGGTTTCTGCTTTTGCATCTCCCTCATTTGCTCTTCCTGACACCATGTAAGAAGTGCCTTTCACCTCCTGCCATGATTCTGAGGCCTCCCCAGCCATGTGGTACTGCAAGTCCAATTAAACCTCTTTTTTCTTCCCAGTCTCGGGTATGTCTTTATCAGCAGTGTGAAAACAGACTAATACAGTCTGTTTCCTGGATTGTAGACACTGCCTTCTTACTGTGTCCTCATGCTGGTGGGGTGGTAAGGAAGGGGGAGAGAGAGAGAGAGAGAGAGAGAGACAGAGAGACAGAGAGAAGAAAGAGGGAGAGTGAGCTGCCTCCTGGCTCTTCTTACAAAGGCACTAATCCCATCATGAGAGCTCCACCCATATGACCTAATTACCTCTCAAAGATCCCATCTCCAAATACCATTGCACTGGGGATTAAGGTTTCAACATATGAATTTGGCAGGTGGGGGGCACAGTCCACAGCACTCTTCTCTTCCTGGGGATTCCCAGCAAGCTGCCATTGCCCAGGTGGTCCGAGCCCTCCATGCTGACTTAAGGATGCTCATTATGTAACATCTTCCTTGTCCCCCACAGGCTTGGAACCAACTGAAAGAGACGCAGGTGACAGGAAGGTGAAAATACGTATCTCTGTATCACTAACGAAGCTGCTTGTTGTATGTGCCTTGGGAATGTCCAGGTGGTCTTGATAACATACATATCCCCCACTAATGAAACGTACCTGCTATCCTCCAGGTTATGCCTTGAGACCACAGCCTACCTGAGCACACTTTGCACATCACGGAGCCAAGTAGCCAGAGTCCATCTGCTCAGCAGGCAGGAGGAGGCTGAAGAGCAAGCAGAAGAGTCTCTGCTCACATCCAGGGCTTTCTCCTTGAGCTCAGGGGTGACAAGGTGGCTGGAGAGGCTGGAGTGTGACCCAGTGAAGGTCCTTCTGTGTGGAAACATCACGAGTGACCTTCTGAAGCTGTTTCCTTAATCAATAAGCTTACAATCAGCCAGGGGTGTAGCTTCCTCTTTAAATGACAAGAGCTATCTTCCAAGGCCACCTTTCCCACCTTCACGTGGCAGCTTATACAAACAGTGGCTCCTTTGGGGAATCTCCTGGGACTGCTGAAGGGCAGTGCAAAATTTTCTCCAGAAGGCACAGAGTACATGAATGAGATTAATTTTGAGATTCTTCTGTTTCCAAGGCTGAAAATATCTTCTCTCTTCTAGGCTACATCCCAAATTATGTCCAACCACATCAACCCAATGAGCTCATTAGAAGGTCTCAACATGAAGCAGCTTGAAACATCCATAAACTTTGATTATTCTCAGTGTTTGTGGGTCTGACACTCCGGAGCAGATTACCTAGGAGGGCCGGCTTGTGATCTCTCCTGAGGCCTCAGTCAGATGTCTGTAGGGCTGCCATCATCTGAAGGCTTGACTGGGGCTGGAGGCTGTGCTTCCAAGATGGCTGCCTTCATGCCACCAAGGTAGTGCTGGCTCTCAGCAGGGAGCCTCAGTTTCTCACCACGTGGGTCTCTTTAAGGGCCACTATGTCCTTCTCATGTGGCAGATGGGCAGATGGCTTTCCTCAGAATGAATTATTTGAGAGAGCAAGGCCACCATTGCAATAACATTTATGACTCAGCTTTGGAAGTCATGCTGTGTCATTTCCATAATGTCCTATTGTTGACCCAGCTCAGCCCTAGTCAGTGTGGGTCTGCATACCAGGAAGTGAGGATTCTTAGGGGGCATCCTGGAAGCCAGCTCCCACAATGTCTTGCTCTGCTTAGGCTCCGGTCTTGTGGACTCCCAGACCTGGGTTTCTGTAGCAGTTGCTGTTTGGCCTGTCTTATGAGGATGAGCATGTCTTCTTCGGAACCTCAGAAGTTGAATTAGGCTGCTGTGTGCTTTGGTTTGAGTGAGTGTGAAGAGTTTCCAAGATACACAATAATATGGTGGTATTTTCCCTGATATATTTAGAGAACAAGGTCATCCCCAGCCCTGAAGCAGTTGTCCAAGGCAAAGCTCTGTTCCTAGAGCTCAGTGCTTAGTGCCCACAAAACACAGGGCAGACTCTGGTATTGAATGAAGACAGAGAAAATCCTGCTGGTTTCAGTTTCATCCATTGCACCAAGTCCAGGACCTAAGAACTTGCACTCACCTGGGCAAAATCTCTCCCTAAGAAGTTAGTGATGTTTGTCGAATTGGTTGAGAACTCCCCACAGGATGCTGTCTTGTCTTTCAGAGAGCTGCCCGCAGGAGGATGCCACGGTCTGGCTAAGTCTGCTGGAAGCCCCAGTTACCAGGCCTCTTGTGAGATGAGTTGTACTTGTCCCACATGCTTAAAACCGCTTTATCTTGGGTTCTGGGTGCCTCAATGACAGGCTGAACTTCAACTCTGTCTCTCCACAAAGGCCCCACAGTGTCCTCTGGGAAGGGTCATCCTTCCTGTCCCCATTGTCTCTTGAGATGGAATCCCTTGCGCCTGAAGCTGTGTTTCCTGGGGATGGTTCCCGTCTCCTTCTCACAGTTACTCAGCCACAGGGTCACCCTCAGCAAGTTGCTGAGCGGA
>NC_045434.1:216520728-216594872 GCF_002776525.5 Piliocolobus tephrosceles
CACAGTTACTCAGCCACAGGGTCACCCTCAGCAAGTTGCTGAGCGGAGCCACAGTTACTCAGCCACAGGGTCACCCTCAGCAAGTTGCTGAGCGGAGCTGCCATAGGGGCCGGGAAAGCTGTGCTGCTGAGCCTCTTCCCGGTGCTCCTAAAAGACTGCATTTCCTCTGATTTTGTGTGTTGAAGACCTCTGTGGTATTCCTTGCCATTCATTCACTCGTTCATTTGTTTGTTCATCCAGCCAGTATTTATGAGGCACATATTGTGTCAGTGGTGCTGTATAAGTGCCTATTGCTGCTGTAACAAGTTAGCACGAGTATAATTGGACTTCTTATCTCACAGTTCTGGAGGCCAGAAGTCCAAAATGGGCTAGAATCATAGCATAAGCAGGGTTGGTTTCTCCTGGAGGATTTAGGGGAAAACCCATTTCCACGCCCTTTCCGGCTTCCAGGGGCCACCTGCATCCCTTGATTTGTGATCCCCCCCATTACTCCAACATCAGTCTGCACCATCACAGCTTTGACCCCTACTCCGGCCTCCGTCTTCCTTATGTGCCATTGTGATGACATTGGGCCTACCCAGATAATCAAAGATAACCTCCCCATCCCCAAATCCTTAACTTAATCACAGCTGGGAACGAAGACATGGACATTTTTGAGGGCCACGACTCTGCCCACCATTGGTGCTGCCCTGGGGCTGGGATATACAGCCATGAGCAACAAAATGATACAATTCCTGCCCCCATAGGCTTGCATTTTTCTATAGAACACATTTCTTTTAGCCACATTTTTCTACCAGAGTGGGGTGGGAAGGGCTGATTGCATAGATGCTGCAATAGTGCTTTCCCATGGAAACTTCTGCAATGGTGGGAACATTCTCTGCCATGCCTAATGTTTGAAGCAGCAGTACTTGAAATGTGGCTAGTGTGACGAAGGAATGGAATTGTACATTTCATTTTAATTAATACCTTTGTAAACTGACGTAGCCACAGGAGGCTCCCTGCTTCTGTGCCGGACAGCACAGCACTCGCGTAGCTCTGGAATCTACCTCACACCTGTGGCTGGCACAGGAAACTTCTAACCTGTAACCTGCTTTTTAGCGTCGCAGCTCAGCATGCACAGGTTGGCTCTGTTTGCTGGCGCCCAGGGCCTTCCTCTTTTGCTTCTTCCTTTGTTTGCTAAACCAGGCCCTTGTTTTTCTAACATTTTCCTCCAGATTCTATCCTGGAGTGAGAAATATAAAATCAATAAGACCTAAGTCTGCCAAAACCACAGTTTAAACAAATCTTTTCCTCATCACCTTGCAGATTTAGAAATCCAACTCCAGCATCTAATCCCGTCGGGCCGCTGTCCCTGCCGCCCTGGTCTCAATGTGTTATCCTCCTGCCTGCCCTTTGCGTGTGTTTATTTACCAGCACTTGCATAGCACGGCCCGTATGCCAGGAGTTTTCCTGCAGGCTTTGCAAGTGCTAACTTGTCTAATTTTTCATCAGTCTTGCAACACAAATAACGTCATCAGCCCCATTTTTACAGGTGGAGAAACTGAAGAACAGAGAGGTGAAGTGTCTTGCCCAAGGCCGCAGAGCACTAGGTGACAGAGCCAGGATTTGAACCCAGGCTGTGTGACAGAGGTATGCCCAGGCCCTCACTGACTCACTGCTTCCTCTCTGCTGGACGTCTCCCTGGGCCCCCATCCCTAAATTTCCCTATCAGACCCTGGCTGCCCCAATGCTTACGGCGAGGAGATCCACCTTCTTAAAGCAAACCAAATACAGCCTGAGAAGGACGCCGTACTTGTGTATTTGAGTCCTTGTGGATGAACTGTCACCTAGCTTAACAGACAACATTGAAAACCCAACTTAACAGTATGCACCTATAATAATGGCTGAGTGTCGGCCAATCCCAGTCGTCGTACTTCAACCACTCACAGACTGCGGAGCGTTCAAACCATGTTCAAATAAGGCACACGACGAGCTGTGACTAATCTCACTGTTTCCGGACCTCATTTCTGATTCTTGTATGTCACTTTAACTTTTTTGTCTATAAATGTGTTCTGACCACAAGGCAACCCTGGAGTCTGTTGTGATTCTGGGGGCTGCCCAGTTCGTGAATGGTTCATTGCTCAATTAGACTCTTTTAAATTTAATTCGGCTGAAGTTTCCCTTTCATCAACCTGAAACTTACCTCCTTGCCTTCTGCTCAGTGAGCTGCCCAGATTTCCTGTGACTGCCTCCTGCAGCTGCCACTGTCTTCAGAGGAAATGACTCCCAGGTACCTTTGCTGTAACTGTCGCCTGTAGCTTGAAACAGGTCCTGGGTGGTGCTCCTGCAGGGAGTCCTGCCCGTCACCCCCTGTGATTCTACTTCTCCAACTGGTAGGAACCAAGACACCTTCTCTTGTCCCTTGGAGCTGTTTGACCTGAATTTAACTTTTCTCTTTAATAATGGTTTAATATGCTTGAGCCTTACATTGTCCATTTCCCTGCTTCTTTAAGAGCAGATAGGCCTCCAGAGTCTCAGTTTCCCCGTTGCGTCTGCCTGGCACATTTTCTGAGATCTCCACCTTCCTCGAGAGGAGATGCCTCTGCTCTGCATCTGGAATCCGTGTCTTGCTTCTTTTGCCTTCCTCACAGCCCAGCTGCTGTTCTGAGAGTAATTCTGAGATGTGTTCTCAGGCCACCCCCTTGCCTCCTCAGTCCCTCTGAGCAAACCTGGTTTCCAGAAACAGAAGGCACGAGCTCTGCCATGCAGTCACTGTCTTCCCAGACCATGGGTTTGTGGGAGGATCTCCTCCCCACCCTCTTCCTAGGAAGGGCACTCGTGCTTTCTCAGTCGGCCTCTAGCCATTTCTGTCTTCTGCGGAGGAAGCTACCTCTGGGGACCTCAGAAATCTAATGCCACGGTCAGAATTTATGTGACTCATGTATCAGGGTCCACTTGAGACTGCTGGTTGAAGGTGACTCACAAGGGACCCATGGATTCAAGGTTAGCACCTTGGCAGCCCTCTGTCTCGGCCTTGGAGGGAGTTAGAAATTAATGAAGGAAGAAAGGATGGAAGGAAGGAGAGAAGGAAGGAGAGAAGGAGAAAAGAAGGAGAGAGGGAAGGAAGGAGAAAGGGAAGGAAGAGAGGGAGGGAAGGAAGGAAATGAAAGAAGGAAGAAGGAAAGAAAGAAGGAAGGAGGGACAGAAGGGAGGAGGGAAGGGAGGAGAGAGGGAAGGAAGGAAGGAAGGAAGAACAGGAAGAAATGAAGGAAAGAAAGAAGGAGGGAGGGAAGGAGGGAAGGGAGGAAGGAGAGAGGGAGGAGGGAAGGAAGGAGGGAGAGAAGGATGAAGGGAGGGGAACAATAGTGGCTGGCAGATTCAATCCTGCTCGCGGACTCAGCTCTGACGGCTCGAAGCTGGAGCCTCTTGCCTGCTCCTGATGCCAGCAGAACCCAGATGCTTTTACAGTTGTTAAGTCCTGGCTCCCTCGCCTGCCAGTCTGACTGAGCACCATAGTTAAAAGCAGCAAAAAAAAAAAAAAAAAAGTTTCATCCCCTAATGCCTTAAAATCTGTATACCCACAGATGCTGTCATCAAAGC
This sequence comes from Piliocolobus tephrosceles, assembly GCF_002776525.5. Taxonomy (NCBI): domain Eukaryota; kingdom Metazoa; phylum Chordata; class Mammalia; order Primates; family Cercopithecidae; genus Piliocolobus; species Piliocolobus tephrosceles. The sequence goes on from NC_045434.1 coordinate 216,524,308, forward strand.
TGTGCCCTCATCATACTGCTGAAAAAGCACATTCCATTTCATCTGGAACTGCCAAGGTCTGCCCTTGCTACAAAATAGCCCCTAGCCTATGGTTAAAGCCTCTATAAGCCGCAGTGACCCGCCAAGGTCAAGATCCAGCAGAGCCCAAGGGCACTCAGGTCCCAGGCCCAGCGTGGCCCTCCCAGGCTGCACCCACCAAAGCCAGGTGCCCCTGGAGCCCTAGTCATACAGTACCATTGACTTTTCACAAAGTTAGAAACCCACAGGGGTGGCCTCAAGCCATGGGCTTACAGGACTCCAGAAACCTCAATCTCTATCCTTTCTGCGTTCCCAGATCCCATTCTTAATGTTTCCTATGTTCCTGGAAGTGCAACAGGCATCTCCATGAGAATTTCAGTGGGTTGACGTAGGACACACCCTCCCCTCCCAAGTTTGGCAAATGGACACAAGAATCAAGTAAATAAAGTGTAAAAGGCAATGGTCTTCATTTTAGACAAGGCTGTTGGGAGGGAGATGACCAAGATACTGCCAGATGGACTTGCTAACGTCCCAAACACTGGGTCATGCCCAGGCCCGGAGCCATCTCCATGGTGTTACTGTGGCTGGATGTGGTGGCTCACGCCTGGAATCCCAGCACGTTGGGAGGCTGAGGCAGGAGGATTGCTTGAGTCCAGGAGTTAGAGACCAGCCTGGGCAACATAGGGAGACCCTGTCTCTACCAAAATCAATCAATCAATCAAATTAGCTGTGTGTGGTGGTGTGTGCCTGTGGTCCTAGCCACTCAGGAGGCTGAGGGAGGAGGATTGTTTGAGCCCAGGAGGCTGAGGCTGCAGTGAGCCATCGTCACACCACTGAACTTCAGCCTGGGCAACAGAGCAAGACCCTGTCTCAAAAAATAAATATCAACCAATCAATCAATTGGTGTTGTCTTAAGCTGCAACATTTGTAGTCATTTGTTTCAGTGATGGTAAGAAATTAAACTAAAACTAAAACTCACGCATCAGCTGACTCCTCCTTTGCCTGGAGAGACAGGGGAGCGTGAGAAGGAAAACAGAGGCCAGGACATTCCTTTCATCAGGGTCCTTCTATACAGAGAACAAAATGAGTGATGGAAGAGGGGTGGGTCTAACTGCTTAAACAGGGAAACTGAAGTCCAGGAGTGTGGCCACCCACCACAGGAGAACACAGCAAGCTGGAAAGAGGGCCCACACCTGACCACGTGGCTCTGTCTGCCTCTGCTGCTGATTACCTCAGACAGGCAAATAACCTGCCCCTGGGGTTGGCTTCCTGGGGATCGGGACCCAGGAGAGAGGCAGGGCTGTCCTTGTCACCAGGTCACGCAGACTTGACGACGTGCTCTTCACGCGAGTCTAGCTATTGAAGGTCCGTTATTCATCCTAACCCATTTCTGCCTCTTGATAGGGTGAGTCAGTTCACACCATAAGGACTTTCCCTGCCAAGTGAGCAGGGCATTTTTTTTTTTTTTTCCCATTTAGCAAGAGAGCAGGAGGCAGAAATCAAGTTCAAGCCAGTGGCCCGACATGACCCTGCTGGTCACCCCCACTGCTTCCTCCACGGGCATCTGCGTCTGCCCGTAGATGGGGCTTGAGCTTCGCTGAGGTGATGACGTCACCTCTGGCTGCTTTGCTATCTTATCTATTTGTGTATTTGACATGTATTTGATGAGTGCCTGCTACGGTCTGTGCAGATATGGCAGTAAACGGAGCACACAGTCCCAGCCCTCACTGAGCCAGTGTTCTCCTGGGAAGGGGCAGAGCAGGAGGATGGGCACACATCATCCAGTGAAATATGCTCAGGTCCTTTGCTGCTGTGAAGCTGGAAGGGTGCAGGTTTGGGGACCCAAAGACCTGGGTTCAAGTCTCCATCTAGCACGAGGAGCTGCATGTTGCTGCTAATTATACTTTCTCCAACTTGGACCAGCAGAACAGCCCATCACCTGGGCGCTTGCAGTACAGCCCTCTCTGCTTCCTTTTCTTACTGTCACCTGCATTCCTGAACCCCCTGCGGTCTTTACCACGACTTAACTGTTGCTTGGGTGTGAATTTCCTCAGCAGGAGTGAAACCCTAGGAGGACCAGGTTTGGCCCACTGTTTGTTAAAGGTAAAGATGGGTTCCCAGTGCAGGAAGCGCTGACAGTCCTCCCCTCTTTTTCCCTTCAGTGTGCACAGAAGCTGTTTTACTTCAGTGGGAAGGATTTTACAGAGAAACACCTTTGGAAACAAATGTTGAGAATGCGTTTTTGCAACATGTTTCTTTCTGCATTGGTTCATATTAAACAGGTTTACATATAGAGCTTTAAAACGCAAATGTAAACATGCTTTCTTCAGCACGCATTAAAAGCTGTTTCCTTTCAGTGACTGGAACTGTTTGACAGGGATTCTGCATTTTCTTTTTTACAATAACTACTTTTTCCTTTTTTAAAAAATCAACAAATAAACATTGTATATATTTATGGTGTACAACATGACGCTTTGATATCCGCATCTACTGCGGAATGACTAAGGCAAGCTAATTAACACACAATCCTGGCTGCTGCCTGTGCTGGTTCAGGGTCCCCACACTGAGAGGCTGGGGCTGGATCCATCAGGGCCATCAGTGTGCATCTCCCTCTCTGTGACCCTGGGACCTGGAACAGAGCCAGCACCGAGTCGGCGCCCAAAAAATGTTTGTGGGATGCCTGGGTAGGTAGGTACCTGTGTAACCTGGAAGCCGGTGGCAGGAGTGCCACTTTCAGAGGTGAGCAGAGCAGAGCCAGGCTCTGGGTGTATGGGAGGGTGGATGGGAGCTGGCCATCTAGGAATGAGGATGCTGTCCCCTGGTGGAGATTGCGGAGACTCAGTCAGTGTTGGTCCTCCCATCCCTGGTCCCCGCCTGTTCTCACTGCTCCTCTTCATTCCTGGGAGGTGCACCTGTCCCTGGTGTCCGTCCTGACTCTGCCCACATGGGGTAGGTCTGGGAAAAGTACTTCACTTTTCTAAGCCAGTGTCTTTATTCATAAAATGCCCCTGCTGTTCATCTCTCAGGGGTGCCTCAGGGATTAAATGGAAAAATGAAGATGATGTGGTGGGCACTGCATTAGGGGCCTGGGTGTAAGCCTTGCCAGGTGTCAGCAACTTGACTTGAATGTCCTGCCCACCACCCGTGCCTACCCAGGCAAGCGCAGACTCAGGAATGACCTCAGGAGTCACCTTTGGGGAAAGCCTGCCCCATGCTCCTGGGCTGCACCGGGTCTCCTTCCCCTGTGCCTGCTGAATGGTTGGGCTCCTGCAGGTCTCTCCTGAGGGTCTGTATTGTTAGCACCTGGCAAAGCACCTGGCACTCAGGCAATGTTGCCCAAAATAAGAATGAGCGAAGGGATGAATTTTCCAGAGGCACTTAGTTTAGGGAAGTAGAGAAATGAGGAGGGGAGAATGAAACCAACACTAGGACCAGGGCCCCAGGACTTTTGGGGTTCATCAAGCAACACCCAGAAGAGAAGAGGCCAGAGCCAGCACTCAGCTCATATCAACTCAAGGATGAAGGGAAATATGTGAAGGGGACTTTCATGCTTCTTTCTGGTTTGACCCAGTCACTTCCCCAAGGTAGAAATGCAGTCTAAGACTTTAAGAGCTATCTAGAAAAGAAGCTAGGTTTTGGCCACGGTGTTTTCTGTGTCAGCTCAGGGGAATGCAAACTTGTTAAGCATCATACAAAAAAGGAATTTAGTTCTTCCTTGCCACATTGCCCCTTATTAGGGGAAACATTTTTCTAGCAAATTCCTATTCATCTTTCAAGACCCAAATCAAATTGCCCCTTCCCTCCACCCCCAGCCATGAGGTTCTCTGCATTTCCCAACCCTGCTCAGGCCAAATTTAGTCCCCACATGCTTGTATTCCCCACCACACTGACAGCCCCTAGAGAACTAGAGGACAGACACTGGATTATTTCGTTTGCATCCCTGGGCTTTCCCTGGGTTAGGCTATAGTAGTTGCTAAATAAATGTCTGAATAAATGGATGTTGCTTTGTGCCTTTCATGTTCTACTTGAAGGACACCACGTGGTTCCCCTTCCGTTAGCCTGGTTCTTGCTGATTTGATTTCTAAAAACCCTGTCCTGGCCCTCTGCTTCCTGCATGTGCCCACACTCTTGGCCCCTGGGGGATGCAGGACCGGGCCCCTCTGAAGCCAACCCTGGGGTCCCCTGTATGCACTCCTGTGCACAGAGGCCTGGAATGCATAGCCAGGATTGATTTTTGTCTTTCTGATTTAGGCTGCGATTGATTTTCTCAGGCAGAGGCTTTGCACTTAATGAAGTGAGGGCCGCTTGGCTCCGTCCGAGACAGGATTACATGCAAGGACAATTACCCTTCTGGTGACAGCTTCTCTTTTTATTAAAAAAAAACTATATAATGCAATGAAAATAACTCAGCTGATGGGCGCGATGTGTTAAGAAGTGGTTGTGACGTGGAGGGGGCTACTTTTCCCACCACCTGGGGAAGACTTTGGTAAAAGGATTGCATTATGATGATGATTATTATTTTGTAAACTTGGGAGAAATGTACAGTGATGATTGAGAAACAGAAGGATGAAGTGTTTAACTTAGCAGGAGAAAGTTTCAGATTTGTTTTCCCCCCAGCTCCACAACGTGGAGAGCTCCACAATGACTGCGGTCCATTCTGGGGATTTATTTACAGAACTTCCCTGAGGAGAGGGGACTGAGCAACTTCTCCGCTTCTGTGACCCCGAGGGCTTCCAGGTGATCTGTGCTTCCAGCTGCCCTTCAGAGGGAGCTCAGCTGCTCTGCACCAGGGTTTCATTAGTCCTTCAAGTTGGCAGGTGATTAAACAGATATTATTAGAATTATTCTGTTTCCAGAAATATCAAGAGAACTAGCTCTCAAAATTTCTCTTCTCATGTTTAATGAAGGGCTAATGTCCCTTGGATCTGTTTTCTTGAAGGCCTACTGGGAGTCCGTCCCTAAACCCAGTGACCATTCATGCTGGTTTACTGAGAGTTATCCAGGTTTTGGCAATGCCAGTCCCACATGCCAGGAAACCCCTTAGTCCCAGGCAAATCGTATTGGTTGGCCACTCTAGCCCAGACTCACACAGGCCTCTTTATGAGGAAGAGACATAGAGAGAGAAATAAAATAAAATAAAATAAAATAAAATTCCATCTGAATGGACTTCCTCCTTGACCAGGGCTCTTATAAAATTTAACCTGAGCGACTGTTTCAGGCCATGACAGGAAGTGGAGGTCAAATATGCCTCATGCTGCCTCTGCAGCATGAACATCAACACAGACTTTAGGTCTGATAAGAAACATTTACAATCCATTCTCTCTGAAGCCTAGTACCTGAAGGTTCCCTCTGCAAACAAAAACTTGCGTCTCTCAAGCCTGTATCTTAACCTGGACATTCCTTTCTATTGAGTTTCTCTAGAGAAGCTCGACTAATTGTCAACCAGAAAATTTTAAAATCTACCTATAAGCTGGAAGCCCCCGCTTTGCATTGTCCTGCCTTTCTGGGCCAAACCTATGTATTTTTAAAATGTGTTTGATTGAAGTCTCATGTCTCCCTAAAATGTAAACAACCAAGCAGCACCCGGACCACCCTGGGCACCTGTTCTCAGGATCTCCTGAGGGCTGTGTCAGGGACCATGGTCACTCATATTTGGCTCAGAATAAATGTCTTCAAATATTTTACAGAGTTTGACCCTTTTCATCAATGAGAGAGAGAGAGAGAGCAAGAGAGAGAGAGAGAATGACTTGTAGATAATTCTCTTGTTGAAGGACTTTCTCCTTAGTTCAGCTAAAAGCCAGGTTCTTGTCACATAGCCATTAAATATTAGGCTCATAGATGCATTGAAGGGTGATAAAAATGGAATTTATTGGGCAAAAAGGAAAAACAAAGGAAAGAGGGAGTCTCAGCAAAGTGAGAGTCCTGCTAGCTGGTTCCGCCTCACAGATTGAATCCTAGGTGCTACCCAGGAAGAGGAGGGGCCTGGCTCCTCCCCGTTGCAAATGGCTCAAACTTCCAGAGGTTCCACCCCAGTATGCCCTTCTCCCGGTGTGCAGGCCGGTCACAGGTTCTCCGGGTGCCCCTTTATACTCGCTGTCTCACTCTGACACCAGGCACAGGCAGCAGGGAAGGAAGGCACGGCCGAGGGGGCAGCAGAAAGCCCCCCACTGCCCACTGCATCCACAGAACAGCCAAGCATCCTTCAAATAAAAATACACATTTTAAAGAACTCGGGTTGTGTAGGGCCTCATGGGTAAAGAGATCAAGGCGGAATGTGTGTGGCCAGGGTCATCCAAAGCGGTAGGTTTATATATCAGGAGATTCACGGAAAAGTGGCCTCTCAGCTCGGACCCCAGTCCCCAAGAAAACCGTCCACCAAGCTTTGTAGGCTTTCTTCTTAGGGTCCTTGTCACACACCAGGAAAGATTAGGCTCACAGACACTTTGAAGGCTGAGAAACATGGAATTTACTGAGTGAAAAGGGGGGAAAAAAAAGGGAACAGGGACTCTGAGCAAAGCGAGGGTGCTGCTAGCTGTCCCGCCTCACAGATTGAATCCACAGTGACAAACCCCAGACAGGAGAACCCAGGCTCCTCCCCACTGCAAACAGCATGGTCTCCTCCCAGCACACAGGCTGGTTGGAGGTTCTCCAGGGACCCCTTTATACCAGGCTGTCTCAGTAGGACTGCATCACCCACGGGCAAAGGAACTGCTGGGCCTGGACCCCTGTTCTCCGGACTGTCCTTGGCGTCTTCTGGAAACCTGAGGCCTTTCTTCCGGCCCAGGAGCACATGCTGCCCCTGGGCTGTGCTGTCTGACCCTTGGGGCAGGTTGGGACCAGGTGTCACTTTTCCTCCCCAGCTCCCCCATGCTGTGCCCTCAGCAATCCTTTACTGTGATCCCAGGTCAACATGAACTCATCTGCTAGAGAAATGTGCCCCGCGGCGCACTCTGAAGATGGTCTATTTGGGTTTACCTGAATTCTTCAGTGGCATTGAACAAGTGACTCTGATGCACCCACCGAGATCCCAGAGAAGTTGGCAGGTGGTTTTAGCCCCTAGATTTGTGTTGTCATTTATGGGGGCTAAGACCTGTTGGGAGAACTGGCTGCAAACAGGCGAGCCAGGAACTGCTGGGCAAACCAGGCCGAGCTGGTCGCTCCATGAAATTCCTGGTTACTCTTACAGATGAAGAAACAGATGGTCAGAGAAGTCCCCAGCTATCTGACTCTCAAACTTGTGCTCCTTCCAGTGTCTCTTGATTGAGGGGACTAGACATCACCTTGTGAATATCAGGACAACGGGTATTTGAATCAAGACAGAAGTCTGGGCACAAGGGAATGGATGTGTTAGGCTGGTAAGTAGGTGGCAGGTGTGTGGAGGTGGTCACATGGCCAAGCGCCCCATACTCTTGCCACATGGCTGGTTTTGTTCTTAACCATTGCCAGGCCTTGTCTGTATCTTTGGGCATTCCTCAGCACCCTTGGTACTCATCCTCTCGGTCCTCTCTTCACCAAAGACACTGAAGAGCATTTGCGATCTGCCTTGAAGATATTGGCTCTGAGAGTTACCGACTTTCTTAAAATGAGAGTCCCAAAGATGGAATGGCCTGTGGTATGGTTGAGAGCTTTTGAGGAGATTGCACCAATTGGAGTCCTAATTAATGTTTGTTTTATGATGTTCCAGGGAATGATCGCTCGATAAGATAATGCAAATAGAATTTTTAAAAAGCGTATGTTCAATTTAAACAGTGGGCACAAACAGATGCATTGCAACGTAGCTTGGTAGAAGATGTTATTATAAGAAGCAATATTGTTGTTCGTGCAATCTGTGCTTGGAAATCATTTCATTAATTGTAAACAGACGCCACAGGGTGTCTGGCTTCCAACTGTCTGCAAGAACACAGGGTCAGAGAGGAGAAAGTCCTTTAGGCAGGAGGCCCCATGAGCAACTTCCCTAGAGGCGGAGCTGGGAGGCATCCCTCCAGCTCCCTGGACTTTGTCGGGAATGGAGTGGGACTCTCTGGACTCAGGCCAGGGATGCCAGGGTCTTTGGCTGAATAGGGGCCAGAGCATCCCATGGAGAAGAAGCCCAGAAACATCACACCTCAGAGCATCCCATTATGGGGGAGTAGAGGGGCTCCAGGTTCTCCATGAGGTTTTGGAGGATGTGCAGTATTAAATTTTCCAATTACAGCTGTAATGAAGAGCACAGCTATAGTCACTTAAATCACACGTATTTATTATTGTATAGTTCTAGAGATCAGAGGTTCAAAATGGGCATGGCTGGGTTGTAACCACGCTGTTGGTGGGGCTGTGTTCCTCCTGAAGCCACTAGGGGAGAAGCCATTTCCTCACCTGTTCCAGCTTCCAGAGGCCACCCGCATCCCTGGGCTTGCAGCCCCTTCCTGCATCTGCAAAGCCAGCAACAGCCAGCTGCGTCCTTCTCAAGCTGCCGTGTCTCTGGTTCTGACTCTCCTGCCTCCCTCTTCTACCTTTAAGGACCCTTGTGTTGGGCCCACCTGGATAATCCAGGACCATCTCCCCAACCCAAGGTCAGCTGATGAGGAAGCTGAATTCCCCTTTGCCATGGAACCAGATACCTTCATGTCTGCACCTTCACGTGGACATCTTTGGGAGCTACTCTTCTGCTTGCCACAGATGGAGAGCACGTTTTGCCTTTGAACATATGAATGTGCTTCTATCTAGCTTGCTTTTTCATTTCTATCTTTCTATTTTTAAGAAAAGAGATTGCATTGGGAGTTATACCTGATGTAAATGACGAGTTGATGGGTGCTGACGAGTTGATGGGTGCAGCACACCAACATGGCACAAGTCTACATATGTAACAAACCTGCACGTTATGCACATGTACCCTAGAACTTAAAGTATAATAATAATAATAAAAAGAAAAGAAAAAAGAGGCACGGAAGAAGCTGGAGCCCGGGGAACCTGTGGTTGGGTCTCAGCTTCTTGCTACCTCCTGGGTCAGCCCGGGGCTGGGCTCACTCAGCTTTGCTGAGCTGCAGATTGCTGCTGCATCCACAGCCATGAAGTTATTTGTTCCAACTGTCCCACGGTGCCACCCTGGAGGAAAACAGAACAAGAAAGGAGATGTGCAAATGCTTCAGAGAGAACAAATGCTATCAAATAAAACATGGTCTTGCTCCTGGTGTGTCTGACATCGAGTCATTTTAGTGCATTGTTTCCAAAGCCCAAATTCCAACTTGCGCTCAGCAGGGGTAAGCTAACAGGCCTGGAAATACCTGTTCCCATCGGCCTTGCCAAATCCCACCCCGGGGTGGGACAGGCGATGTTGGCTGAGTGACCCTTTTATAGAGAACTGGCCTTCACCCTGTAGGAGGCTGCCCCAATTCTTCAGTTGTGCCTTGTGTGGACGAGGACTCACAGGCACATTTTCAGGCTTTTGGCCTCATGACATTGCCCAAGAGGGGAACATTCTGGAGATGAGGCCACGCGGTCTCCACTTCATTGCCCCAGTGACTTCATTTTTGAAACTCGAATCCAGGAGATGCCTTTTAGTGAGTTTTGACAATGTGCAACTGGCACCCCTATCAAGACACAGGACATTGCCAGCACTCCAGAGAACCCCTCCTGCCCCTTTCTCCTCAATCCCCCCAGGGAAACCATGGCCTGCATTTTTAAAATTAGAGATTCATTTAGCTTGTTGTGGAACTTCATCGAACTGGACCCCTCCAGCCTGAACTCTTGTTCTGGCTTCTTGGGGCCATCATCGTGGGTTTGAGATTCCATTGGGGGCGTCATTAGTTGGTTCCAATTTTATGAACACACTGCGGTTGTGTGTTCATCCATTCTCCTGTGAATAAAGTTCTGGGCTATTTCTAGGTCGGAGCTGCTATAAATAAAGATGCCATGAACATTTGTGTTAAAAAAAAAAAAGCCACAGGAGTTTGCATGGCTGTCTGCACCTCATACATGTGCTCACCAGCTCGTGAGAGGGGCCCCTGTGTCTATGGGATGCCCCATGTGCTCTGTGTTGTTCTGGTTGCAGAGCAGGCCTGGGTCCTGATTCTCCCTCCTTCCGCCACCCACAGCTTCACCCACCCTGCTGCGATGAGAGGGCCTCGACACCTAGAGGGTTCCTCTGCACAGCAGACAGGCGTGGAGCCTAATGGATTTCAGTATCCAGGCTCCCGCCACCTGCACCCCTGTCTTGTCCCATCCCTGAGCTCTGGGCCTCCCTGGCTCCTGTGTTTGTTAATATACTGATGAGCCCTGGAATTGCCGCTCCCGGCACACTATTTACTTAACAATGTAACAGTAATTGTAGGATAATTGTGCTGCAATGAAAGAACAGTCAGGGTCTGTTCAGTAACTGGATAATAAAAACCAGGGTTTATGGGTTCTGCTCCTGGGAAGATTTATGGCCTTAATATTGCATTATGTAACAAATCATTTCCAGTTCAGTGGGGCTTGGGATTTGCACTAAGACCCTCAGCCAGCAGATGGTAACCAGGGAGTGGGAAGAAAGAGCAATTCATGCAGTTTGTTTGGTTCCTCCACCCACAGCCAAGATCTGTGAGTTCAAACCTTCTTCATCTTGGAGATGAAGAGGAAGTCAAGGAAGAGCCTCGCTGCATCTTCCCGCCCCTCCTGGCCTCTGCCATCCGTTTATAACACACAACAGGGTGTCTAGAACCCTTTCTGATGACAGCCTGGAGGAGCAGTGCGAACTGGGGTGCTGACTTTCCGGGCCCCACAATGAGCCCTGACATCTACAAAGAGCTACGAATCTTTAAAGGGCTTTTTGTACTGACAGATCAACTTCTTTCAAATGTCAGAGCTGGCAGGGCCTAGGATATCATTGATTGATACCCCCTACAGCCACACTTAAACCAGGCAACACTCCCTCCAGAGAGCCCATACCATAGCAGGACCCCTCTCAACCTGGAGCTTCTATGGGCCAGCAAACTCAGTCGACCCCACTGTCCTGCCAATAGTTGGTGTCACCTGGTCAGCTGTGCGCACTACTGCCTTTGTGTGCTGATTCCAGGGCTGAGGCAGGGAAGCACAAGGTGAACTGGACTCTCTGACTGCATCAGAGAGTAAAGAAGTGCTCAAAGAATGATCAGCTGTCAAACGACAAGGACACAGGAAATGGCTTGTGGGGGGCTGCTACTGGCCAAACATGGGACAAATTGAGCATCAACATAAGTAAAAATTACAATGGATTATAGCCCAATGAATAAAATAAGCCAATGAATGCACATTTATATAAATAAATGAATACATAAACAAACTGAGGAGAAGGAGAAGCTCTCTTTACATTAAAATCCCACCTAACAGAAAAGAAAGGATGCAGGATGTCATTAATGGGCACTTGATATGGTTTGGCTCTGTGTCCCCACCCAAATCTCATATTGAATTGTCTGTGTGCCCACCCAAATCTCAAGTTGAATTGTAATCCCCTGTGTTGGAGGAGGGACATGGTGGGAGGTGATTGGATCATGAGGCGGAGTTCCCCTTGCTGTTCTCATAATAGTGAGTTCTCACAAGATCTGGTTGTTTGAAAGTGTGTGGCACCTCCCCTTTTGCTCTCTTCCTCCTGCTCCAACCATGTGGGGGTGTGCTGACTTCTTCCCCTTCCACCATAATTGTAAGTTTTCTGAGGCCTCCCTCAGCCATGCTTCCTGTATAGCCTGTGGAACTGTAAGCCAATTAAAACTCTTCTCTTTATAAATTACCCAGTCTCAGGTATGTCTTTATAGCAGTGTGGGAATGGGCTAATACAGCAGCTGAAACCAATGGGTGAAAGTTTGACCATGAACAGGGTATTTATAGAGAATTAATGTAAATCTTTGCAAATTATTTATTAATGATGAAAACACAAAGAGTAACTTCAGAGTGGAGGGGACTGGCACACGCAACCTTAACCAGGAGATCAAAGCTCTGCCGACGTGGGACGGAGTGTGCCTCCTGATCCCAGGCAATGGGGAGTGGAGTGGGCAGCATCATCCTGGACACCCCTGATGGACAGGCACAATGGGAGCCTGGTGACGGGAAAACAAACACGCAGACACTATGGCTTACTCCAAAAGTAATTGGCCTTGACGCTCCAAAATGTCAAGATTGAGAAAGAGAAAATTCTGAGGGGATGGATACTCCCCATCCCCAAAGGTGATATCTTGGGCAATTTTCTGTTTATTCTATATGTGGTAGATGCTGACTATGGTTTTTTCTTGATCTTTCTTTATTCCTAGGAAGGAATTATTTCCAGGTCTCAACTGGCTGCTTCTTATAGTTTGCTGAACATTAATTCCCATGCTGATGATGCATTGCTATGGTTTGAATGTTTGTGCCCTGCAAAACTCATGTTGAAATTTATTGCCTTTGGAACAGTATTAAAAGGTGTGACCTTTAGGAGGCGATTAAGCCATAAGGACTCCACTCTTATTGGTGGGACTGGTGTCATTATAAACGGGCAAGTTCAGCCCCCTCTTGCTCTGTCTCTGGCCCTGTTGCTTTCTGCCCAGGGACAATACAGCAAAAAGGGCTCCACCAGATGCTGGCACCTTCGTATTGAACTTCCCAGCCTTCAGAATGATGGGGAAATACATTCTGCTCATTATGCATTTTTAAAAAAGAAAGATGAATAAGCTTTATAAAACTGCATAAGCTCTATAAAACATCGGTGTACCTATAGCCAACAATAATGTACACTTAAACATTTGTTAAAGAGGGTTTATCTCATGTTGTGGTCTTACCATAATAAAAATGAGATATTGTCTAAAGAAAAAGAGAAACAATTATAAGAAACTACTTTAGATTGAGGAAACTTAGAGAGACAGGGAAACTTAAGGAAATGTGTGATCCTGGATCTGAGGCTGGACCCAGAGATGAAATGTGATTTTGTCCAATGGATTCTACCCTTGTAGTATATCAATATTGATTTCACGATTTTGATAATTAGGCCGTGGCTCTGCAAGATAATATTTTTGTTCTCAGGAAAAATGGCGGGGTAGAGCAATGACCAAGTAAATGGGACTAAGGATGAGCCACCAGCCAATCTGGGCGAAGGACCCATGGGAGTTTCTTGCATGGGTCTTGCAACTTTTCTGCAGGAGTGAAGTCGGAGTCATGTCAAAGGTTTGGACAGAGAAAGCTGGCAGAGCAAATTTCTATGTGCGGCACTGGCACAAAACGCATGTGCCTCAGTCCCCACTGGTCTCAGAAGGAAGAGAAACATGTGGAGTGGATCTGAACCAAATGCAATTGCTGTCTGGCCACAGTGAGCCAAACAGAATACGCCTGGGTGCGCCAGAGCCAGCCCTGGGTCAGGAGCAGGTGCATGCCCAGCCTCTGTCACATGGTGGAGCAGCCCAAGCAGGCTTTCTGGGGCAGGTGGCCTTGAAAATTGCCAAAGAACAGGATGCCCAGGAGCTGTCAGTTGAGGATGGGGAAGGCTGGCAGCCTCCTTGAGGGTACAATCTGCTTGGTGCTAAATTCTGAGCTGTCCTTTTGCACCAACATTTCCCTTCCAATTTACCTTCTGACATAGAAGGAAGCAGGAAAAATATGGTTTATTCCAAGCACCCTGGGCGGACAGACGGGTGGCTGTGCTTTATGCTATTTTCCCAGTATGTTAATGCACATCTGTGGAATGGTCCCCCCTGCACACAACCCCATGACTGTGGGAGCAACTGCAATTGTTCTTTCGCTTTTCTTTTTCTTGCTTGCTTTTTTTTCCTTTTAATTACTCCCCTAGTTAGTGGCCTGGCAGTTTTGAAATGCCATCAAACGCAGAAATTCGAGAGGTCCCTGATGAGGATGGGTGTGCAACGAGCTTCTGGAGGGAGGCTGCAGCCTGGGTAGAGGTTAGCAAGTCAGGGAGGCTCTGTCCTGCGTGGAGGTTGTGTAGGGTCACGGCAGGGAAGTGCCAGAGACGCAACCCCAGTGACCTTGTCCAGCTAGAGCTGAATCAGCACAACTTCCCCTAGAGCCTGAAGGGAGACACATAAGTGAAACTCAAAGTTAGGAGTCCAGGGACAGAGGAAGCCTGGTTGAAAGACCAGCGAGAAGAATCCTGCCTGTCCAGTCCTGATCCTGACTCTGCGCACCTTCAGGCACCATGGTCATCAGCGACGCATCGTGGGGTCACCAAACACCCAGCTCAGTTGTCTAGAGCTCTGGGCACCCGGGATGGCCATGCTTCTGTTGCCTCCTCTCTTGCTGGTGAGAGGGGCAAGGAGTAAAACAGCCTTCATGCTAGGTAGGAACTGGAGAGTGTGCCCGCATCTTGCTGGGCTGGCCGCCTTGGGATCTTCCTGTGGGTCAGGCATTCTGATCGGGGTGGTGGTGGGCAGGGCACAGAATCCAGCCCCCAGTGTCTCCTGCACCAGTGACTGAGCAAGTCTCTGTGCCTGGCACTGGACTGCACACGCTGCAAACCACGTTAGTCAGGATGTTCCAGACAATAGAATTAACAGGATGCATGCATATAGACAGGTTTATTATAAGGAATTGGCTCCACGCTTCTGGAGGCTGAGGAGTTGGAGATCTGCAGAGGGCAGGCTGGGGAGCCAGGAGACCCAGTGGTGTGGCTCCAGCCTGAAAGCTGGCAGCCCTAAGAGCCGGGAAGCACTGATGTTTTCATTCAAGTCCAAAGGCAGGGAAATTCTGACAGCCCAGTTCAAAAGCAGACAGGCAGGAGGAATTCTCTGTTTTTCAGAGGTGGGTCAGACTTCTTGTTCCTCCAGCTGATGGAATGAGGCTCACCCCAGTATAAAGCACCATCTGCTTTATTCAGTCAACTGATTTAAATGTTAATCTCATCCGGAAACACACTCACAGAAACACCCAAAATAATGTGTAATCAAATGACTGGGCACCCCGTAGCCCAGTCCAGTTGACACATAAAATTGACAATCACACACACACATTATTTAGACTCTACACAGCAACTCTGCCTGGGTTCTCAGGGTTCTCATTTTGCAGACATGGAGCCTTGGAGAGGTGAAGAAAATGGCCCAGTATCACAATACCAGGAAGGGGCCAAGCGGGATTAGAACCTGGGTGTATCTGACTCCAGATTTGCTGACAGATGACGCCCAGGATCCCTGGGTGGAGTTGCAGCTGCCATTATCCAGAGTTCCCTGTGCTTATGGGGCTGTGTTTTCCAAGCCAAGCAAGTTCTCCTGGTCTTAAGTGATGCACTGTTTGACCCTGCATGAGTTTCTATTACTATTGGATCAAATGACCTCAAACTTAGTGGCTTAAAACAATGCAAGTTTTTCATTTTGCAGTTCTGGAGTCCAGAAGTCCAATGCTGGTCTCAGGAGGTCTCACGAAACATGTCTCCGGGCTGTGCTCCTTCTGGAAGCTCTCATGGGGAATCTGTGATCTTCCTTGGCCCATGGCCCCTCCTCCGACTTTAAAGCCAGGAGTGGCCACTGAGCTCTTCTCACATCACATGCTCTGACCTCCTCTCCTGCTTCCCTCTTCTCCATGTAGGGACCCTCATGATTACACGTAGGTCCTTCTCCATTTGGGACCTACTTGGTCTACTTGTGTGAAGGTCAGCTGATTAGCAGCCTGAATTTTCTGTTGCCATGTAACGTAACGTATTCTAGGATTCAAGGATCAGGATGTGGACATTTTATTTTTTGGCAGGAGTAGGGGGTGGGCATTCTGCCCACATGGGCATTGGGACAGATTATTTATTTTATCTTGGGACTTTCCATGAATGATACAGCCTCATGGTTACTATGCATGATTTCAAATGGGGTTCGTCTGTGTTGTCATATGGGGTTCCTGGGCCCTGTAGAGGTAGCCCTCTTGTGTGGGGTCTTCCTCTCTCCCTCCATCAGGTATTCCCTGGCTCTGGGAGTCCGGAAAAAAAAAGGCACAGCACAGTGGGGGAGTGGGAGTGGGTGGGCAGGAAAGTGGCCACAGCAGGTGTCAGAATAGCAGGTTTTGGAGGCTGGTTGAGCAAGATCTTACTTTGGCTCTGTTCTCTCCCAGCTCTGCCTTTCTTAGCTTCAGTTTCCAGATGGGGGAGTAGGGAACAACATCAGGGCTGCTGAGCTTGTGAGTTTTATGCACCTTAAGTACTTCACTGAGGACAGCAAGAGCATCCTGAGGCCACAGGGGAGGAGCTTCCTGCTGCCATGTGAAGTCTGGAGGAAGGGGAAGGGCAGGAGATGCAGGAAGGGAGGAGGGGCCAGCAGCAGAGATGATGCTTCAGCAGCAGAGATGATGCTTCAGGTGTCTTCCATCCCCTATAGTGGGCAGGCTGGATGCCCCATGAAGGAAAACTGTGGAGGTGCTGGAGATGTTTAGTATCTTGGTTGTGGTGATGGTAAAAACAAGTGTAATGCTATGTCCAACTCAACAACATGTGCAAATTAAACATGTGCAATTCTTTTGTATATCAGCTGTACCTCCATAAAGCTAAAGAAGAAAAGAAAAGAAAGCATTTTCACGGAGAAGATGCCCCAGTGCTGTGCCACCCTCACTGAGGGCACAGGATTTCAGCTGGACTCAGAGCAGGCCCACAGACCAGCACTGCACAGCAAATGATGGGTTCTTCACCTGCAGGGGCTGTTAACCCCACTCTCACAATTCACCCTATTGAGTAAATGTGAGGTGACTTGAGGTCCAGAGGGTGGCCCCACTGTCCCAAATCCCTCTGTCCTGATGCTCCATTCCTGTATGTGGGTGTTGACAACCCACAAGATCATATGAACAGGGCATCGAGCAGGTGAGCTGCCCAGAGGCAGGTGCGGGGGTGAAAGGGCACTGGATGCAGCCCAGGGTACTTGGCCACACCACATTAGCAAGATGGGGGGCAGGAGCAGAGCATGAGATGACCCTGGGAAAGCCTCTGTGTGGTTGTGAGGGACATATATGGAGCACATATGAACTTCTTGTGGCTGTCAAAACAAATGACCAAAAACTGGAGACTTAATAGCAATGGATTGGCTCACAGTTCTGGAGGACAGAAGTCCATTCTCAAAGTGTTGTCAGGGCCATGCTCTCTGAAGGCTCTAGGGGAGTATCCTTCCTTGCCCCTTCTAGTTTCTGGTGGTTCCATGTGTCCCTTGACTTGTGGCAGCATCACTGCAATGTCTGCCTCTTATCTTCATGTGGTCTTCTCTCTCTTCTCTCCAGGTCTCTCATCTTTCTTCTCTTAGAAGGACACTTGTCTTTAAATTTAGGGGTTACCCAGATAATCCAGTGATATGGTTTGGCTGTGTCCCCATCCAAATTTCATCTTGAATTCCCATGTGTTGTGGGAGGGACCTGATGGGAGATAATTGAATCATGGGAGCAAGTCTTTCTCATGCTGTTCTTGTGATAGTGAATAAGTCTCATGAGATCCGATGGTTCTATAAAGGGGAGTTTCCCTGCACAAGCTCTCTCTTTGCCTGCTGCCATCCGTGTAAGATGTGACTTGCTCCTCCTTGCCTTCTGCCATGATTGTGAGGCCTCCCAAGCCACATGGAGCTGTAAGTTCATTAAACCCTTTTTCCTGCATAAATTACCCAGTCTTGGGTATGTCTTTATCAGCAGCATGAAAACAGACTAATACAGCAAATTGGTACCAGTAGAGTGGGGTATCTGGAAAGATATCAAAAAATGTGGAAGTGACTTTGGAACTGGGTAACAGGCAGAGGTTGGAACACATAGGAAAATGCGGGAAAATTGAGAACATCCTAGAGACTTGTTGAATGGCTTTGATCACAATGCTGATAATGATATGGACAATGAGATCCAGGCTGAGGTGGTCTCAGATGGAAATGAGGAACTGTTGGGAACTGGAACAAAGGTGACTCTTGTTATGTTTTAGCAAAGAGACTGGCAGCATTTTGCCCCTGTTCAAGAAACCTGTGAAACGTTGAACTTGAAAGAGATGAGCACAGGTGACTCTTGTAACATTTTAGCAAAGAGACTGGCAGCACTTTGCCTCTGCCCTAGAGATTTGTGGAACTTTCAACTTGAGAGAGATGATTTAGGGTATCTGGTGGAAGAAATTTCTAAGCAGCAAAGCATTTAAGAGGTGACTTGGGTGCCGGTAAAGGCATTCAGTTTTATAAGAGAAGCAGAGGATAAAAGTTTGGAAAATTTGCAGCCTGACAATGTAATAGAAAAGAAAATCCCATTTTCTGAGGAAAAATTCAAGCCACCTGCAGAAATTTGCATAAGTAACAAGGAGCCAAATGTTAATCCCCAAGACAATAGGGAAAATGTCTCCAGGGCGTGTCAGAGGTTTTCACAGTAGCCCCTCCCATCACAGGCTCAGAGGCCTAGGAGGAAAAAGTGGTTTCATGGGCTGGGCCCAGGGTCCCTGTGCTGTGTGCAGTGTAGGGACTTGGTACCCTGAGTCCCAGTCACTCCAGCCATGACTGAAAGGGGCCAACATAGGGCTTGGGCTGTGACTTCAGAGGGTGCAAGTCTCAAACCTTGGCAGCTTCCACATGGTGTTGAGCTTGCCAATGCACAGAAGTCAAGAATTGGGGTTTGGGAATCTCTGCCTTGATTTCAGAAGATGTATGGAAACACCTGGATGCCTAGGCAGAAGTTTGCTGCAGGGGTGGGGTCCTCATGGAGAACCTCTGCTAGGACAGTGCCAAAGGGAAATAAGGGGTTGAAGACCCCACACAAAGTCCCTACTGGGCCATAAGCCAGTGGAGCTGTGAGAAGAGGGCCACTGTCCTCCAGACCCCAGAATGGTAGATCCACTGACAGCTTGCATCATGCACCTGGAAAAGCCACAGACACCCAAAACCACCCCGTGAAGGCAGCTGGGAGGGAGGCTGTACCCTGCAAAGCCACAGGGGTGAAGTTTCCCAAGACCATGGGAACCCACCTCTTGTATCAGTGTGACCTGGATGTGAGATATGAAGTCAAAGGAGATAATTTTGGAGGTTTAAGTGTCCTACAGGATTTTGGACTCACATGGGGCCTGTAGCCTCTTTGTTTTGGCCAAATTCTCCCATTTGGAATGGCTGTATTTACCCAATGCCTGTATTCTCATTCTATCTAGGAAGTAACTAACTTGTTTTTTTATTTTACAGGCTCATAGGCAGAGGGACTTGCCTTGTCTTAGATGTCATGTTGGACTTGGACTTTTGAGTTAATGCTGAAATCAGTTAATACGTTGGGGGACTGTTGGGAAGGCATGACTGGTTTTGAAATGTGAAAGGGACATGAGATTTGGGAGGGTCCAGGGGCAGAATGATATGGTTTGGCTGTGTCCCGACCAAAATCTCACCTTGAATTCCCACGTGTTGTGGGAGGGACTTGGTGGGAGATAATTGAATCATGGGGGCAAGTCTTTCCCTTGCTGTTCTCATGATAGTGAATAAGTCTCATGAGATCTGATGGTTCTATAAGAGGGAGTTTCCCTGCACAAGCTCTTTCTGCCTGCTGCCATCCATGTAAGATGTGACTTGCTCCTCCTTGCTTTCTGCCGTGATTGTGAGGTTCCCCAGCCATGTGGAACTGTAAGTCCATTAAACCCTTTGTCCTGCACACATTACCCAGTCTCAGGTATGTCTTTATCTGCAGTGTGAAAACAGACTAATACATCTAGTATGAGTTCTCATCAAAGTCCTTCATTACATCTGCAAAGACCCTTTCTCTAAACAAGGTCACATTCACAGGTTCGAGGTAAAGATGTGGATGTATTTTAGGAGCCACCATTCAATACACCATAAAGTAGGTGCATTTCTTTCAGAGCAGAGCAGGGTGCTAATGAAAGCTTCCCCTCAGCTGTTAGAACACGTCTGGGCTCCTGTACGCAGCCTTGATAAAGAGGCAGGAGTCCTTTCTTCTGTTGATTTTGATCTTCACACCTAGAACAACAGCTGCAGAGTGCTCAGCAAGCAGAGAGGGAGCACCATAAGTGCAGGATCGGAACACTCAAAGGGCAGAGGGGGAACATTGAGATAGTAGGGAGGAGCACTCAGAGCAGTAAAGAGCACTCAAAGCAAGTAGGGAGCACTCTAAGAGCAGGATGGGGCACTCAGCAGGGAGGAGCACTAGAGAGCAGGGAGGAGCACTCCTAACCGGGGAAAGCACTCTGAGAGCAGGGAGGAAGCTTTCATAGAGCAGAGTGGGAGCACTCAGCAGAGCAGGAGCACTTGCAGGGCAGAGTGGGAGCACTCACCTGGAGACTGGAGCACTCAGAGAGCAGGGATACTTGTGAATGCTTGGCAATGGCTAGAGAGCTGAGGAACTCACTCAGAGACTGAGGTGGCTGATGGCTCAGGAATGTGCACCCTGCCTGTGTCCAGGTCAGGAAGGGTTCTCACCATGCCTGTGGAATCTGCAGGTAGGAAGGTTCAGGAGTTGGATGTGGAAGGACCTGGGCTAACAGATGGGGCCCTTCCACCTGTGATGGGCGCAACTGGGGCACAGGGCTCTCGGGTCTTTGATGTCACACTCCACAGGTGCAAGGGGGCCAGGAGAGTAGTGGGATGGTTAACTCTGCAGGAGCCTTTTAATATTATTTTATTTTATTTTATTTATTTATGTTAATATTTATTTTTGATTCTTTTAGTAGATACGAGGTCTCACTATGCTGCTAGTCTCGAACTCCTGGATTCATGCAATCCTCCCACTTCGGCTTTGGCCTCCCAAAGTGCTGGGATTACAAGCATGAGCCACTGCACCTAGTCCACTCTGTAGGAACCTTGACTGTCACTGTGAATATCTTTTATGCTGCATTTGCGCTTGAGACATTTCTTCTTAAAGCTAAGGTGGACAAATGTCTCCGATTTCTCTTTATCCCAGATTGAGAAGCTTATGAATGTAACAGACTCTTGGTGGGATCAGGGTTGGAGTTAGAGTCTCTAACAGGACAAGCCACAGGGAAAAGCTGGCTGCCTTCCAGCTGGATATGTCCGTGTCTGCATTAGTTCCATCCTGGATCACATTTTCAGAATTTAATGTTGATGATAAGTGAGGTACAGCAGAAGGGAGAGAATAATTTTCTTTGCAGCAGGAGGCTAAACCTTCCAGCCACTCCCCTTCGGTGTCTTTTCTGCTTCAGGAGAGCTGTTGTGGCCTGAGCCAGACCTCTCCTCTGGCTGGTAGGACTGTTGTCCTGGCTGGAAAGAAATGTGTTTCTAGCTTTTTTGTTGGAAGGATTTTGCGGGGTTGCCCCCTCCAGGCAAGGACCATGAGATGGATTCTGAGCATCAAGCACACAGACACTGCATCCTTGTGCACAAACTTACAACCATCCCTGCCTCCTCCTGCACCTCCTCCTCCTTCTTTGGCACGGCTACCCCCCACCCTCTCCGCACCACGAGATATTCCCTTGTGTGTATCTTCTTTGAAAGTCAGCTAACCTTCACTTTCTCATCCCAGGACTGACACACATCAGAGCCATCCATCCACATGTCCACCCTGATAGCAGCTCCCCTGGGGCAATGCGAGATGCAGTAATTGATGAGAAGAGAGGAAGAACATGGAGCTGTGTCTAGACTGAGTCTGGGTCTGGACCTGCCACTGACCAATGTTGTGAGCTCGGGCAAGGCTGCACCAACTCTGGGCTTCTGTTTTCTTCTCTGTGTGCTGGGGCCATATTAGTGATCTCTGTGGTCCTTCCAGCGGGAAGCTCCTGTGAGACTTCTGTACTTGGCTCACTTCTGCAAGCACAGAACGAGCAGCCTTTCCCCTTTACACAATAGGTTGTATTTGGGATCTCCATGCGAGTCTCCTTTCTTAAATGTCATTATGCCTCTTAGAGGTCAGGCTACCCTTTACCTGGAATAACCTGCCCTCTGCGCAGATCTGGCTAAATCTTCTGTGAAGCCTCTCTTGGTTCCCCAGCCTGCAAACCCTATTATATGCCACCTCCTGCAAAAAGGGCAGTAAAAGCAGTGTCTGGCTACTGGGAGTGCCCTGTGAGTTCAGGCTGAATAAATGAAGGGGCGAATGCATGCATGAGTAAATGAATTCAGTAAAATTTTTCTCCTGACAATCCCCTCACCTGAGCATTACCTATCGCACATCTGTAATGTGGCAGGCAAAGATCTGGGCATGGAAGAGAACTTAGTGAATCAAATATTAGTGACTGTTAATTCAAAGCCCTGCCCTCCTGGAGCTTCCATTAAGGGGCAGAACACATTGAATAAATAACCTAACCAAGTCTGTGATGCAGGATAGAGTCCAGAGAAAAATAAATCAAGTCCTGGGAGAATGTAATAGAAGAGGTTTGTTTTCTACCTGTAGTGATTTATGTTTGCACATTTCCAGATTTAAAATGCTTCTTGTTTCTGAAAAGGTGGTGACGGTCGGGATTATTTTGGGAGACTGGAGAATGGTTGAAGCCATCTGGAAAGAGAGTCTGGAAGATGTTGGCTTTGAACTGGGATTGAAGAGAAAGGAATTTGTATATTCAACATCAGGACAAAGTCACTGGCTGTGTACTGGGCTGGCCATCACATTTGGCCCAGTAGACTGGAACCCTATGTCCACCTGTCCATATTACCATCCCCCAACATGTCCTACAACAGAGTGAACATCTAGCAAATAAGGCAAGACTGCACACGATCCTTGGTGAGCTGCGTTAAAGGAACACCAGAATGTTCCAGAAGTTCTTTTTCTGATAGCTGCTCCAAACTTCTGGCCAAAGCCTCCTTACCCTTGCTTCAGGGTCAGAATGTTCTCAAAGAGTGGTCAACTTTTTAAACCTTCTTTTTAAAATTACCCCAGTCATTGGCAATGAGGAATTCTAGAATGTTCTGACAACTCTCACAGTGCTTTGATTAATTGGACATGTTTAACCACTCTGCATCTCAGCTGATCTGCAGATACTGGAGGCTGAGAATTTAACAGGAGAGGAAAATGTAATTGGACTAATTTCATTCCTGGAGAGCTGGAGAAGCAGAAGTCATTTTTTATCACTGCAGCTATTAAAGGGCCCCGTTTTTTTTCAGTACAGAAGAGCATAATAAACTTTATATAAAAGTAAACAGATGATCAAATAAACAGAGTTATGGAGATAGGAGCCGGTGGGGTTGAGGCCTGGGAAAGTTTACTGTTCAGTCGTGGAACCTGATGACAGGTTTGAAAGATGTCTCAGTTCATCTCCACTCAAAGTCGTTGGTTCCCCAGGAGCACAGAGCTTTGGGGGTCTTGTTCAGCCAGCTGCCTGCCCTCCAGGAGCATTGTCACCTGGGAAATGGCCCTGCTAGGAACATTTTCAACAAGTATCCCTTGCACACTCATACAGACACACACACACACACACACACACTGCTTTCTGGGCACAAGCTCAATAATACAGACAGAAGTCCAACTCCCCAGCCAGGTGCTCTTCTCCAGGACTGGACCCAGAATGATCTCCTCTGAGGTCACATTTTACTGCTTTGTAATGAATCTAATTACAGCTGTGGGTCGTATAAACAGGATCCCCCCATTTCCCCACTTATCCTTTGACTTTTGCTGGCCTAGCAGAGGAGACTTAACCACAGCCAAGGAGGTGGGTTCTTTTCCCTGTGGACCTTCCATTTCCTCCAAAGGGACTCCCAGAGCTAATGCGTGTGTGCACTGCAGCCTCCCCTGAAGCTCCTGGATATTTCCAGAGAGAACACAGGCTCAGAGCCTTGCAACCTGGACTCAGACCTGGGCTCCCTCCCCTTGCTGCACAGAGGATCATACGATAATACACAGGATGCCCAACTAAATTAGAATTCCAGGGAAATGATGAACGATATTTTGGTGTATCTCATGCAATATTGGGGATATACTTATACTAAACGTTATGCATCATTGGTCTGAAATTCAAATGTAACTGGGCTTCCTGTATTTTTATCAGCTAAATCTGCCAACCCTATACCCATGGGACCTTGGGTGGGTGCAACTTAAAAAAAAATACTGTGTCTCAGTTTTCTTATCTTTTCAAAGTGGGAAAATAACAATAATAGAACTGACTCCGTGTGGCCCGTGTGAGGAGTGCACAAAGGAAGCACTAGGCAAATGTGAGGTGTGGTCACTCATTCATTCCATCAATAACCTTGTGTAGCACATTTCCTCTATACCTGGCCCTGAGCCAGGCTGGGGCTGGGGAGGGGCAATACCGAACATGGCAGATAGGGGTTCTGCCTCCTGGACTTCTGTTGGTGGTGGGATGAGTCCAAAGAGGGGCTCTGCAGATGGTTGGCCGGGCCATTTGTTCCTCTGCAGTGGTTTTCTGTTCCTTGATGAGTCTTTGCAGGGATGGTCAGCATGAAGTCCACTGGAGATGAACCTGCCTTGATGGCATCAACTCAGCAGGTCTGATGAGCCAGTGCTTAGCAGTCCAGGCTCCGCCTCATCTCTGGGCGTTTGGAACATTCCATCTAAGTGTCCTGTGCCTGAGCGCCAGCTGCTGTTCTGAGACGCTGGCTGAGACCGCCACCCACCCACTGTGAGTGTTGGTGGGACTCTTGGCTGACCTGGCTAAGCTCTGCTGGCCAGGGAAGGAGGTAGAGGGAGGGATCTTGCAAGGAATTAGAGTTGCTCACTTTTCCAGCAATGGTCAGCCTAGACAGACACAGCCCTGGGTGACCCTTAATGTCTGTTTTCCTTCCTGTCCCATGAGTGCAAGGCACCAGGATTTAGCTCAGTCCCTGGGATGGGCAGGCTGGCTGGCCCAGGTTGGTGCAGAGGAGTGAGTCCAGGGCAAGGAAGGTCACAGGTCTGGCTGTTGGACCCTCGTAGGGTGTACAGACCACCAGTCAGCTGCCTGTGGCCAAGCAGGGCAGTGTCTGGGTTTATATCTCCAGGGACGAGTGCGAAAGCAGAGAGCAGAGCCGGAGGGTGAGCGGGGTGAGCGGAGATGCCCCTTCCTGGTAGAAAGATCACACAGGTAAAACAGTCATCCAATGTTCAGGGTTTCCTGGATCTCCAGACCCAACTCAGAGATCCTGGAGCCTGCAGACATCAGTTGAGCTTGGGGAACCAAACTCAGTCATTTCAGCCCACAGTGCAGGAGCGGGCTGAAAACAGATGGTATAAAACAAAACCACAGGAAAGCGTGCAAGGTTGGGGTGCAGCTGCGTTTGCCCGCTATGTGCCAGGCCTCTGCAGGCCAGGGGGCCCACACGCAGTGACCATGTCTTCTGAGAGCTTTCTGACTGCTCAGGTAGATGCAGCAGCAGCTCAGGTGGAGGGAACTGTGCACCCTTTTTCACAGCTGCAGATGGGTGCAGTGTCGGGGTTGCAGGGAAATCCATGTTTTCCTGGTAGCTTCTTTTTGTTCCACGTTCAAAATATTTGCCTCTGGTCCTGGTCCTGCATTAATGAACTCTGACATGTTGCTGTCAGTAGAGAGAAATCCCAAGCAGAGGAATCCCAAGCCACTCAGGAGCCCCCCCTCAGACTCGCGGCGGCGATCACGGTATATTAAGGGGAAGTTCATCTCTTTTAGTCTGAGTTTTTATTTGACATGTTGCTATATTAATGTCAAGAAGTCTACTTTAGCAAGTCCCTTTACAACACAGCCTCAGGAGCTGCATTACTGACAGAGAGATTGGAGTTTCAGGATGTGCCACTGAAAAAATAATCTCTGCGTTTCATTTTGAATGGTGAAAATCTGAATGAAAAATCCCCCTGTAATTGTCTGATGGGAAATATATTGTCTCACAATATCAGTTTCATTGATTCCCTTTCATATTTGTATTAAAACTGAAAAGGTAGCAATAACTTCAGCCTGTTACTGGACCTGTGGGTGTGGGAGGGAACAGCAGCCTGGGCAGGGAGGCAGGAATTATTCAGAGAAGAAAAGAGAGAGTCCTTGTGGCTCCCCCGTTACATTATCATGGCCTTATCTGGGTGTCTGTCTGTTTGTGTTGGGTAAATAATGCTCAAATGAGAGGACAGTCCATGACCTTGAGTGTGTCAATATAATCTCTGCCAGCTGTCGTCTACTTTCATCTTCGTAACATCTGCGGGGAGAGGAAAGAAGGAAGGAATGGGCAGAAAATACCTTGAAACAGGATCATCAACAGGTGTTGGGGGATGGTGGGGACCTGCATCAGGCACCTTAGACCCCTGGTGAGTTTTGCTCACACGGAATCCAAAACTCTATATTCCAACAAGTGTTGGGTGAGCTTCTACTTGGCCTCTGACCTCACGCTAGGAATCTTGGAAGGTACGAAATGAGGACGCCTCAGCCCCTGTTTCTTCAGAGCTGTGGTACAAGTTCACACCACCTACACTGAGAATCAGGAAGTGCCGTGGCTGGCCTCCAAGAAGGCCTCCCAATGAACTAATAACCCCCTTCTCACCTGGCGTTCACCGCTGTGTGCCGTCCTCTCTGCTATAGCTCCAGGTTGGCGTGTGAGGCCACAGTGCGCCGCAGACCCTTCTGAAGTGAGGTTGTACAAACCGCCACTGCTGTCTTAGGGGCGGCTTGCTTTCCAGTTGTCTCTGCTTCTGGGAGTTCAATGGCCACAGGAAGAAGTCTAGGCCACGCTGCTGGAGAAGAGAGACCTGGGAGGGCGAGAGGCCGCCTGGAGGGAAACAGAAACCAAACTCTACCTGCCAGCCCTCTGAGCCAGCCTTCTTGCCAGCAGGTAAATTTGGGGTGATGTGTTAGGCAGAACAGGGAGCGGAAACAGTCAGCGCTGAGAGTGGAGAGCCAAGTGGGCGTCAGATGCTTAGGGGGAAGTGTGGTAAAAGCTTTGAGGGGGAGGGGGCCTCAGGGAGGTGAAGTAGGAGGTGAGAGGAATGAGGAGACCACGGTGTGCAGGTTGTATGCATGAGGGACTGGCCCCTTGAACAGAGATAGGAAGCTCCAGAGAAGACATGGTTTTCAGGGAAGGGATGAAGCTGAACATCTGCAGATTCTGAAACACAGGATTGCTAGCTGCAGTGAGGGAGATGAGGGTACCTGCACTTCCCTTTTCTCTGTTCCCAACTCTGCATCTCCAGAAGAAGACGTCCGAGCTGGGAAGGGCTGGCTCTACGCTCACTGTGATCTTCATCCAGGGTTTAGCCCCTGGCTGACTTGGGTGTGGCTTTCCACCTCTCTCCAACCGCTCCTGTGAAGCTGCCTTGGCCAGAATCACCACTGTCCCCAGGTGACCGCCTCCACCCTGTGCTCCAGGACACACCTCCTGGCTCGGCCTCGGCAGATGCCCTGCCCCTCTTGTTTTACCTCCTCCTATTCTGGGACTGGTCTCTTTTCTCCCCACATTCAGATAATTTCAGGCACCGTCAGGTCAAGGTGACTAAAGCTGGATGCTCATTCCGTGGGATTATTTCAAAGGAAATTAAAACAATGGATGGGTAGGTTGGATTCTAGCAGTTCCAATTATCTCCCAATCAGGAAGTGACTGGCTGCCAGCTCTTGCCTTTACATTCTTCATGACCACTCACGATAATGCATTCCCACACCTGTCCTTTCTGCACCTTGTGACAGGTGGCCAGGTAATGGTGGCCCTGCCTTAGCTTTGCCGAGGTAAAGCGCTGCCCGACGTACCCCCACAGCAGGGGCCTTGATGCCACCCGGTCTGATCTCATCTGCTCGTCCAACTTTCATGTGGCTCCCAGTAACCCCTGCTCAGCCCCTTCCTCCTGCCCCGTTGCTTCCCCTGCTCAGGGGCTTCTGATCCTCTTCAGTTCCAGATTTTTCCTTCCCCAAAAGGATGGCTCCTTGCAATATATTGACTGCAGCTGTTTCATCAGATACAAAGGTCCTCCCATTTTTCAAGGAAGGTTCTGCATTTGGGGCTGAAGTTATGGATGTGTCAAATAGTCTTGATACCAATGTCCTCACCTTTTCTTTCAGGGCTCTTATTGCTTCTGGCAACGCCCCTTTCTTATGCCCTGATTCTGTTTTAGGCCAGCTTCAAGCAGGGTAATTCTGTTATCTGTTTCCTTCCCTCCCTCCCTGTTCTCATCTTTGCTTCTTTTTCTCTCTTCCTCCTCTGTGTTAATGAGAGCTTCCCTCTCTCTCCCTTCCTTCCCCCTCCCTCCCTCCCTTCCTCTCTCTGTCTCTCTTTTCCTCTCTCTCCCTCTCGCTCCTTCCCTTCTTCCATTTGTCTTTCTCTCTCCCTGCCTCTCTCTCTTCTTGTTTCTCCTCTTTCTTGCTCACTCTTTCCCTCCCTCCCTGTCTCTCTCTCCCATCCGTGTTAATGAGAGCTGGAAGCAGACATATGGAAGCATGACACTGTGAGTGTCCACCCTCAGGCACAGAACAGGAGGCTGTACCCTATTTCTACCCAGTCCCAGGAGGGCAGGTTTCCCCACACTGTAGAAAACCGCGAAACAAGCCCGGAGTGTCTGAGGGCCTGCACAGCATTCTGTCATGTCATGCTGAAAACCTGGTTACTTATAAAGCAATTTGCTCCTGCGGGCTGGTTTGGGATTAAAATGGTAATTATCTTGCAAATGACTGTAACTGTCTTTCATAAATGTGGCAATGTTTGAGAAGTGACTAACTGCGGTCTGCAGGATAATGGGCTTAATAAACGATATCTTTAGTGTATTGTCAGGGAACAGAGCCTATTAGTTGGAGACGGGACAATACTGTAATTTCAGCGAGCTAGAGTCCATTCTTCTCCCCAGCCATGGTCCCCCACCCCCCTTCAATAGCATGTGCTCATCATTTTTTTCTTAATAGGACATTTTTTCTTAGGATAATTTGCAAATTGCTAATCTGTTATCACCTCTCATTTCTTTCCTCCTTGAAGTTTTACTTTCCTTGGTTGCCTTGCACAAATGCAAGGGAATAACCTTCCTTGCTGCAGATGGGCAGAGGGCCGTGGTAACAACCCACAGCAGAGACAAATCTGGAGCAGGCACAGTGGGGGCAGGAGCCACAGTCAGGGTATCAGGTAGGAGAAACCGAAGACTCTCCTTTCTCTTTCCTCGCAGGAAAATACACGTTTTAATCAACTCTTTTGCTTGGTGCTGGGGCCAAAGATTCCTTCCACACAAAATGCTGGGGAGGTACGGGTGACTCAGGGCTCTGGTGATCTGGTCCTCGGCTTGAAGAGGAATCTGGAAAAGGCTCAGGGTCCCAGGCTCCTGCACAGGGCAGTTGGAACCTCAGGACAGAGCAGAACCCAGGGACTGGAGCCTGTAGGTTGCGACTAGGAAAGGTGGGTGGATTATCAGGACCAGAGCTCGGGGCTCTCTTTTCTAGGCTGGGCGTTAGTTCAGCCGGCACCTCCAGAAGCTGTTGAGACACAGAAGGACCTGAAAATCCTTGCACTGTGGCCGTCATTCCAATGACCTCAGTGTCTAGATGGTGGGTGAATGGTTTTTACTCAGCTGTGTCTCCCTCAGTCCTCCCTGTTAAAGGGGACAAGGATGCCTGGGTCCAGCAGAATGGGCAGCTGATCCAGCGAGGACCAGCTCACCAGCACCAAGCGGAGGTCTGGTGCCCCTGCCTGCCCTCTCTTGGCCATGTGTTCACACTGCATGGACCTGAGATCCCAGAGAGACAGTCTGAGCTGGCGCCAATGGGTGCATGCCCTGTGACCAGATGTGGCCATTGAGATGTTCCCTGAATTTAGTGTGTGGCCGTGGAAGGGAGTGCAAGGGACATTCGGAGTATGCCAGAACCAGGATGGGAGAGGGGAACAGAGAAACCACCAATAAACCCGGTGGGCGGGTAGGGGTCCAAGTTCTGCTCAGGTTCCTCAAAAGTCGAACATGGAGTGACTGTACAATCCAACAATTCTACTTCTGGGACCCACCTGGCAGAATGGACAGCAGGGACTCGGATACGTTGTCTGCCCACATTCACAGCAGCATCACTCAGAATAGCCAAAAGGTGGAAGCACCCTGACTGTCTATAAATGGCAGGACGGAGAATCAAAGCACGGTCTATCCACACCGTACAATAGAGTGTTGTTCAGCCACAGAATGAATAAAGTACTATACCTGCTATAACACGGGCGAACCTTGAAAACATGCTGCCAACTGACAGCAGTCAAACGGAAACTGACAGCAGTCAAACGGAAACGTTCACGTATTGCATGATTTCACGATTTCACTTACAAGACACATGCAGAACAGGTAAAGCTGCAGAGACGGGAAAGCAGGTTGGTGGCCATGGGGGCTGGGAGTTGGGAGTGATTTTGCTTAAAGGGTGCACAGTTTCCTTTTGGGATGACACTAATGTCTTAGAACAAGACAGATTTGGCTGGGTGAGGTGGCTCACGCCTGTAATCCCATCACTTTGGGAGGCTGAGGCGGGTGGATCACCTGGGGTCGGGAGTTCGAGACCAGCCTGACCAAAAATACAAAAGTTAGTTGAGCGTGGTGGCACATGACTGTAATCCCAGCTACTCAGCAGGCTGAGGCAGGAGAATCACTTGAACCTTGGAGGCAGAGTTTGCAGCGAGCCAAGATCACACCATTGCACTCCAGCCTGGGTGACAGCGAGACTCCGTCTCAAAAAAAAAAAAAAAAAAAAAGAACAAAACAGACAGAGTTGATGGTTACACAACACAAAGAATGCACGAAATGCCACCAAATTGTATGTTTTAAAACGGTTCACTGTACATCTTATTGGAGAAGTGTCTGTTCATATCCTTTGCCACTTTTTAATGAGATTATTTGCTTTTTGCCTGTTGCTTTGTTTAAGTTCCTTATAGATTCTGGATACTAGACTTTTGCCCAAAAGCGGGGAAATAAGGAAGGGGGAAGTGCTGACAACCTAGCTCACTGCCTGAGTGATGGAATCCATTGTACCCCAAACCTCAGCATCACACAATGTACCCATGTAACAAACGTGCCCATGTACCCCCAAATCTAAAATAAAACTGAACTTATAACATATATAGGTTCATTGTTAATTTTATGTTATGGGATGTTTACCTCAATTTAAAATCATAGAATACAATAGGAACCGGTGGAGATCAGTGCGAAAGCCGTCTCTCTATTTCTGGGCTGGGTGGGCTCTGGGACTGGCTCCCACAGAAACATAAAATCTATTAGGGTTGTCAATGAAAATGCTGCCCAGACTCTAATTCTGAAGCCTCATCTGCAAAGGACACTGTCATTTCCTACCCTATGTTGTTTGTGCTGATTGGGAGGAGAGGGCCGAGCGCTGGGGAAGGTGGGGCGCACCTGTGGAGAAGGGGAAGACACTCTCTAGGTGGACGACGTTTAGTCCTAAGTAAATGTCCATTCTGATTTTTTTTTTAATCCCAACACATTGGATGTGGTACACAGAGCAGTTGCCTCATTCAAAGCACATGACTCTGTTCATTTTGCAAAGCAGAAGCGTGTTTTGGTAGCCGAGGATCTAACCTGAGGGTAGCCCGGGCAGGGCAAAGCAGGAGTTGGGATTCTTTTGCGGACCTACCAGCACCCAGTGTTGTCCCTCAATAACCTTCTCCAGCATGAGGATTTGTGATTGGTTTACCTCCTGTGCTAAATTCCAGAGTGGGGAACTTCTTCCTTTGGTGGAAGCTATTCAGTCTGTCAATGCTTTGATGTCTTTTGAATCCTTTGTGGCCCCGAATCAAATAGAAGCTTTTTACATCTACGCTTGAAATATCCTTGTTCCCATTTCCTTTCACTTAAAGGATTTCTCCCCTGTGTGATTATCACAAATCACTTCTGAATGGTGCTTTACCATTCAGCGCTCGGGCATTCATTAAAAAGGCAGACACATACATACCCATTTACATGCAGCCGTTTTTAAACACTAGATGTATGTCCGCGGATATGTATATACATATATACAGTATTCACTGGCACATGCCTTGTCTCCCACTTCCATTAATGAAATTATCCTTACAGAATTATCGTCACCAAACAGTTGCCTTTCCAACACCCTGTGACTCATTGTGATTTCTGCCATTTTCCATCACAATGACTACGGGCAATTACTCAGGCTCGGTAATTCAATGCCCAGCTTGCTGCCTATGGAGAGTGTTAGAATAAGATGCATTTTTTTTTATAGCTGGAAGAATGTTAATAATGGATGTCAATAGGTTATGGGAGAGAGAGCCAGTGCCTGGGAGAAGCAGCCGTGTGGATCTCTATCTGTCCCTGCAGCCCTTGCAATAAAAGCTTTCTCAACTTTTCTGTTGCTTGAACAGCAATTACTAAAACATTCTACTTGGGAAGATGCATTAATTAGATGCTTTCTAGAGATTTCAGGTTTATCAGCCCAAATGTCTGTAGAAGCTCCACAGAGGGAATGTGTAAAATGCTTACGGAGTATGGATCTCTGCTGTAGCCCCAGTGCCAGCCTTCTCTGGTTCTATAGCTAGGCTGGGCCTTAGCCCTGATCCTCGGGTGGAAAGCCAGTGGGCTCCTCTTCCCTTGGGAGGGGCTGTGCCAGCCCCGGCACTTACACCAAAACCCACGGTCAGGGCGAGGACTGCTGCTGATTCTATAAACATGTCCAAAACATCTCTCTGTGTAGGTAGGATAGACGCTGTAAGGAGAATGACATGTTACCAGTCAGTAGAGATGATAACCCAACAATTAATTGGGATCCTAGCCTTTTTCTCTCCCAGCTATCCTTGGTATACAACCTGGGGCCAATCTCCTAACTTCTGTGTGCCAACTTCCTCACTTGTAAAATGGGGGTGATTGTCGTACCCCTCACTTCATAAGGTGGTTTTGAAAATTAACAGACCATGCAGTTAAAGTACTTCTAAATACAATGCCTCACACACAGCAAGGGCTTCAGAAAGCCAACTGTTATTGATATTATCCTCAGTTCTATTAGAATGTCACCTACGGGAGAACAGGAAGCGTGTCTGTCCCATCCATTGCTACATCCCCGGGCTTTGAGTGACGTCTGGTGGTAATTAGACACTCTGATCATTTTTGTTGATGGATTGAGTATCACGGTTATCACCATTGTGGCTGTCATTGTGCTGTGGCTCCTGGTCTGATGGTGGAATTAGGAGAGGGCTGTAGGATATGCCCAGGTGAGGGCCAGGAGTGTGGGGGAGTGAGGGTCTTCCCGCCAAGCATCTGGGAGAGGCTCACATGGGCTTCCAGGGTGAGGAAGACATGGGTGCTGCACTGGGTCATGTTACGAGCATTTATCACACCCTTGGCACTGCTTCTTATGTTAAAGACACTTGTGGCTCTTGACCTCCATCCCTGCTCATTTGGGAAGCCGGTTTCCCATAACATTGGAAGGAATGAGGGCCTCTGACCTTGCTGCCGACACCTGGACATCCTGCCCAGATCCCACCTCTGAGCAGGACTTGGAAAGAGACTTGCAGACCCCAGCCCTGGCTGCCCCCCGCCCACCCCCACCCCAGCTGGGGAAAGCCGTCCTCACACATCCACACCTCATGGCACTACATGTTGCTCTTCCTTTTCACTTCACCTTCTCCAGTTGCCAGGACCCCCTTTTAGAGATGTGATCACATTTCTGGAAAGGGGTTATGGCTTGTAGAGAAGCCCCACTAGAGCCAGACGGTCACTTCCAGCCAGGATGAAAGCTGTATCTGCCGGGGGCCAGCCTCCACAAGCACGGCAGGGATGATCGCCGGCAATGTGCTGTCGTTAGCAGTTTGCACAGAAAGTGGGCGAGGTTACAGGAGTCAGCAGCTTCTGTCCATGGTCTGGGAGGCAGCCCGGTCTCTCTCCATGCCAGAGATAATGTAGATGGATGAAAATGGGCTGAGGACCTGGCGTAGCACCAAGGCTGGCCCTCTGGGTGAGCCCTGCCTCCCTCTCAGAGACCCAGCCCTGTGTTCCTTTCTGCTCACCCCTACTCTGGAACCTAGGGCTGGGATTGCTTTGGAGCTCTTGATTATCTGCATTTGTGGAGTGGCAGGTGGGAGACAGCCTGGCAACAGGATCCAGTTTGTAGAGAGGGTAAGAAGGTAGGGCAGGTGGTGGGGCAGCACCGGTGTGCTGCCTCACAGAATTCCTGACCTCTCGCCATACGGCCTGCGCTGTGACAACCAGTCCTGACCTCGGACCCAGAGTGGAGCTGCCCTGAGCTGATGTGGTCCTGGGTGTCAGGAATAACAGAGTTCTGTGAGTTTGCAAGGGCCGCCTTACAAAGTAACACAAACAGCGGGGGTGCGAGGTTGTGGTTAATTAACAGTTTATTGCTCACAGTTCTGGAGGCTGGAAGTCCAAGATCAAAGTGTGGGCAGGGGCCGTTTCCTTCTGAGGCAGGCTCTGTTGCAAGCCTCTCTCCAGCTTGGCTGGTCGCTGGCAGTCCTTGGTGTTCCTGGGTTGTGGACGCATTGCTTGAATCTCTGCCTCGACGTTCACATGGTGTTCTCCAGGTGTGTGTGTCTGTGTTTGAATTACCCCTTTTTATAAAGATGCTGGTCATATTGGACCAGGGCTCATCCTCCTCCAAAACAACTTCTTTTTAACTCATTACATTGTAATGACTCTATTTCCAAATAAAGTCACGTTTTGAAGTACTGGGAATTAGGACCTCGACATATGATATATTTTTTCCCCTAAGGGGACACAATTCAATCCACACCAGTGGCTAAGTCATTCTGTTAACCTTGAGCACAGCAGGCCCACCCCAGGAAGCAGAATCCCAAATGCTTCACCTCTTATGTTTTGAATCAGACGGCCTATCTTGTGCTGGCTGCTGCCTAGGGGGCAAACACAGCTCCATCCTTTCTGTGTAAAGATGTTTTCTGAGCCAGGGATGGTTGAGAGCTAGAGAGCCCAAAAGAAACAGAACAAGCAAGACCTGAGCTTATGGTCATATGGGGAAGACAGACACACAACCCAAAGGGAAGTTAGAAAAGTAAAGGAATGACCCGTTTTATGAATGAAGAAACACAGAGGTGGCAAAAGAGGAAATTGCTGGGCATGGAGGCTGCTTGAGACAGGGTTGGAGGGGAAGGCGATCAGAGAAGGCACCTTACTGCAGAGACTTGGCAGACAGTGCCAAGGACAGCGATGAAGTGACCGGTGGAAGACGGTCCAGGCTGAAGGAGGAGCATCTGTGGGAGGCAGCACCAATGAATCCATTGGGTCTAAGGAACTGGGGACATGCCAGAGCGTCTAGATCCCAGGAAAAGTGGCAGGAGACAAGGTGGGGGAGCTGGGCAGGAGCCAGTTCATGCAGAACCTTGGCGTCTGGAGTTTTGGTTTAATTCTCAGAGCAACGTGCAGCCTTTGAAGACTGGTGAATGCGGAGACTCTCCAGCCCTCATAGACTTTTCTGCCCACTGGTCAGATTGGGCCGTATGGTAGACACCTTGTGGGAAGGACACCGTGCGACCTGCACTGTAGACCTGCCCAGCCCTGGTCAGCCTTTTTCCTCTCCTACAACTTCACCTTCTCTCCCTTCTTGGCAATGAGCTTAAACATTGGAATGAAGAGCCCCGACAACGCTCTTCTGTGGACTGCTGCATTCGCTCACGGAGCAGCAGTTTGCAATGTGAGTTTTCTGTGTTTGCAGAGACCCTGAACATCTCAAGCCAAAGGGACTGCCGGTCTCAGGCAATAGCATCCAAGAAACCTGCAGCTGCTCCTCCCATGCTGCGTGTCATGCAAGAATGTCCTTTCTCTGACCTCAGATGGGCTTTCTATGGACGTGGGAAATAAGGAAGGGAGAGAGGGCGCTATTCACACTTTTGGGTTCTTGGACATGCCACTCTTTGTGCTCCTGGGATCTGCCGCTAAGAACACACCTGCTTGGCATCCACCTACACCAGGAACAAGAATGTTGGCTCCCTGAGAACCAGAGAAAGCAGGGGTTCCTCTGGGAATCCTCCCTGATAAGGAGGCATGCATTCCAGTGATGGAAGCTCACCAAGGAGACCAGGACTCCTCCAGCGAAATACTCCTGATGGTGTTACGGGAGAGAGAAATTCAGTGAAAATTAGGAAACAAGTCCCACAGTAGAGAATGGGCCACGTGAAGGAGGGGCAGTGGTCAGCTGGGCTCCGCTGCCATCCTGTCCACATGCTCCTCAGCACCCTCGGGGGGCTAGCCTGGAGCTGCGTTTCCTGGAACCCCTTCCTCCACGGTTTAGCATCTGCCCAGCAGAGGCACCCACAGGAGATGCAGGAGGCTCCGCCCTCAGCAGTAGCTGCTGGCAGACACTGAATGTGAGGTCTGCAGGGGCTTCCCAGAGGGTCCCTGCAAACCACCCACTTCCCTGCTGCAGGAAGGCAAGAGGAGTGCTGGTCTCCTTGACCTTTCCCCACTCAGCTCCTCCAACAGTTACTTTAGCCCCAAATTTCCTGCATGAAAACCCTCCTGCTGGAATACCTGGAGTGGCTCCTCTGTTTTCTTGACTGAAGCTGGATAGATGTAGCTAAGTCATAGAATCCCACTCCATGGAACATTATGACATCACTCAAAATCAAGTGGCCAAGGATGACAGAATAGCATGTAACATGCCCACAGCACAATATTAAGTGAAATATGCTTTAAAATTCTACCAGCATTATGAGTTCCAGTACGTTACAACAAAGCCACTCATACCAAAAAAACGAAAGGTAAAGAAGTAAGTGTATCCACATGTTCATGGTGGGATTAGAGTTAATATCTGTTTTTTTATTTTGTAACCTACTTTTCTGTGTGTGAAAAACTTTAGTCAATACACAATTATTGCTCAAGTAAGGAAAAAAAAAAGCTTTGTTATGCAAAGGAAGAATTTGGGTGCAAAGTCTTCCCCTGACTGTCTGTCTTTAGCCACTTGCTTCTCATTTCCAATACAGCCAGAATGTTCTGCATGAAGTTGAGTGGTTACAAAGAGGGAGGGGAAAAGGTTTCCGGAGCATGTCTGCCCCAAGGAGGGAGGAAACTGAGTTGCTCCGGCCAAGAACACAACCCCAAGGCCAGGAGCTGCTTGATGAGGATGCACCTTTCAGATTTTCCACATGGTGCTTGATATTTTGGGGGAATGTGTGAGAGGAGAGTGTGGTCAGATGACAAACAAAAAGGACAAGGCACCAGGAAGGTGAGATGATGGGGTCCTGAGGAAGGGCAGAAGGGGAATGGTCAGGTGGATTCTTCCTGGGCCTGGATCAGGCCATGAACTTGAATCAGGGAATCAAAGGCTGGATTTCATCAGTGCCATCTGGAGCTTGAGGTCACTGAGTATGAGTCTGCAGAGGCCTCCAGGGAGTGCATACGCCCAGCCAGCCCTGGGTGTGCCTTAGAGCAGCCTGGCAACAGGTAAATGAGGATGTGCAGGATCCCTACTGAGGCAGGTCCCAGGCAACAAACCCCACTGGGCTTCCTGCTCAGGCAGGTTAGTCCCCACGGGGCAGCACCAAGTCAGTGGGCTGCACAGGGTCCAGTTCTAACTCCATGAGAGTCAAGATCTGTGGTTTGCACTGGGAAGGTCCCAGGCCATATTTCCACTCTGTATTGCAAGCAATATTTGCAGGTAACTCTGTGGTAGAGACTACAAAAATGCAGGACCCCTCTCTTCCTTCCCAAGTGCTGAATTGGCCCTGGGATGTAGCCACCTCATTTGAAGACACCTTCCTTAGGCCTCCTTGCGTGCCTCGTGCCTGGGAAACTAATTCTTCTCAGTTGACCCTGAGTAGGATGTTTCTCCCTTCCAGGCCAGGGCTATTCAAAACAGCACTGGGTGTTTCCACTCTCCTTGTTCTCCCCCAAGCTGGAGGCAGGAGTTCCAAGGTCACAAGGATAGGGAATCTACAGAGGAAGGTGGCCTGGGCCTGCCAGTCACCACGCAGGGAAAGCTGGCCACTCGTATGGACAGGACATTGGACTCTCACGCACTTGAGAAATAAACGGTTACATGAACATCTCATCTCACAGTTTCAGGCAGTTAGTGCCTTGTGACCAACCAGGGCAGGTTCCCCAGCCTCCTGTTGACAAAATGGACAAGAATTCTAGGATCTGGGATCACACAGTCATCTCTGCATGGTGCACTTTCTGTTTTTTATATTGCATGGGACAAAGAGCTGGTGTTATGTCAGATCCTTCCCCAGAAAGAATCTTCAGAAGTGCAGACTCTTCAGATTCAGAAGTCAACTTTGGAGCATGTGGCACGAAGGCAAACAGAACAGACATGGATCCAACTGTTCCCCTCTTTGGGCCACACACAGCTCCTTGAAGGAAGCACATGCAACACACAGGCAGGTAATGTATGGAGAAAGGGAACATTCGGAAGAAGCTGAACCGCCCACACTGGGGTCCTT
Source organism: Piliocolobus tephrosceles (assembly GCF_002776525.5). Taxonomy (NCBI): domain Eukaryota; kingdom Metazoa; phylum Chordata; class Mammalia; order Primates; family Cercopithecidae; genus Piliocolobus; species Piliocolobus tephrosceles. Next base: position 216,562,404 of record NC_045434.1, read on the forward strand.
CTTGCTGGAGACAGTCATTGTGTATCCATAAGTAGTAAGACAAGTAAGGATAAGAATGAAAGAGAACCTGCTATTCTCTCTAGGAAACGGTCACTGTGGAGGCAGCTGAGTGACAGTGTGGGGTGGGCCAGGCCAGTGGAGAGGGCAGCTGGGCACATGAAGGCTGGCACAAAGTTGCCTGTGTCAGGCGTCCCCCAAACTCTGAGCTGGACAGATGACACGGACCAAGCAGAGGGGACTGATTGGAGGATGTAGGAGCTGAGGGTCTCCTCAGCACTTTTCAGGCTGGCTTGCCGGAGGAGATGAGAGAAGGAGGCGACTGGAGGTGGGGGATTGTGGTAGGCAGCTCCACATACAGAGAAGGAAGAGTTACTTCCGACTCCCATGGAAGTGCCCTGTGACCAAGGAGCCCAGGAAGTGTTTTATTGAGAACCTTCGATGCTGACGTGGTGTTCACTAGGCTTTGTGCCATGTGCCAGGATTCTCCATCTCTCCTCCCAGCCAATCCCGTTCACCTCTGAGAACCCTTCTCTACACAGACCCACAGCGCTCAATCCAGTGCACTGGTGGTGAGTTTAGTCACAGAAGGAAACAAATGGTCCAGGGAGCAATTGTCTTCACGCCAGGGTCTTTAAAGGACCTGTTGTTGGCTCCTGAATCTCCCTGCCACTGGGGAAGATGGTGGCGGTGTCAGAGCACAAAGGCCCATCAGCGTGATATATTGACAAATAAAGATGTGATGACCAGGTGAAGGACACTGGCCAAGGGGTGTCACTGTCATTTCAAACCCAGGTTTAGGTGCAAACTTGAGACATCCTATGCATCATTTCACTGGGCCACAGGCCCCTCAGGTAGAAAATGAACTGGGTGGGATAAAGCTCTTTCAGTCTTGAAGAGGAGGATCGAGGAAGTGGGATTGGGTAGGGGAGAGGGGTATGGGCTTTGGGGTTAGTGGTTCAAGTATGTGCTCAGCCGTTTACAGTCCTGGTAAATTGAGAAAAAGCCAAGGGGGCCAAGCCAAGAATTATGAGCTAATAAACATGGATGTTTAAGACTCTAAATTTTGGGGTAGTTTGACGTCAGTGACCCCTTGGAGCCTCAGTTTTCTTTCTGATAAAATGAGCAATAAACAGTATCTTTTTTTTTTTTGAGACAGTCTCGCTCTGCCACCCAGTCTGGAATGCAGTGGCGCGATTTTGGCTCATTGTAACCTCTGCCTCCCGGGTTCAAGTGATCCTCCTGCCTCAGCCTCCCACATAGTTGGGACTATAGGTGCGTGCCATCACGCCTGGCTAATTTTTGTATTTTAGTAGAGATGGGGTTTCGCCATGTTGGTCAGGCTGGTCTTGAATTCCTGACCTCAGGTGATCTGCCCGTCTCAGACTCCCAAAGTGCTGGGATTACAGGCATGAGCCACACTCCTGGCCAGTAATAAATAATATCTGCAGGTGGAATGAGGACTTAGCATGACCTCTTAGCATGACCTTAGGAGGATCTTAGCATGATTGCAGGAGATGCTCCACCACAGAGGCTGCTGCTGCTACTCCCAGAAAGCAAGGTCACAACCACCATTGTCAATGATTTCCTAAGTGCCTTGTGTTTGTTGAGTGAGCTTGATGGTGGACCACGGAAAAAGGAACCAAAGCCTGAGGCGGGGTGAGGAGGGAGGTGTGGGCCTCCAGATAAAGTTTCTATTCCCTGTTCCTGGCTATTTCCTGAGGCAGAAATGCAAGGATGAGTGAGCAGCAGAGCAGCAGCCTCCATCAGACCTCGGCACCATCAGGCTAGCCAGGTCAACGGGCAGCCCCCAGGACTATGTCTGTGCTGGAGTCTGCTATTAGGTCGGTGCAAAAGTAATTGTTGTTTTTGCCATTGAAAGTAATGGTACTAATTGCAATTATTTTTGCACTAACCTAGAACAGAAGTGCAGCTGTCTCCTTGAGACCAGCTGATGAAGGTAAGGGCGCTTCCTGACAAACATCCTGGCTTCTCTGTAGATGGTTAGTGACCTATAGCCCTGCATGTACCCACAGCCATCATACAGTATCCTGTCCCAGTGCATGATCTGGCAGAGGCAAGAGGGCAGACTCAGGCTCACCACACGCTGTTACTAATTCGCAGGTTGCCAGAATTTTTTTTCTTTTTTTTGAGATGGGGTCTCACTCTGTCATCCAGGCTGGAGTGTAGTGGTGTGATCAGGTCTCACTGCAGCCTCAATCTCAGGGGGGCTCAGGTGATCCTCTTGCCACAGCCTCCAAGTAGCTGGGACCACAGGCATGTACCACCATGCCTGGCCAATTTTAAAATCATTTATAGAGATGGAGACTCCCTATGTTGTTCAGGCTGGTCTCAAACTCCTGAGCTCAAGTGATCCAACCACCTTAGCCTCCCAAAGTGTTGGGATAATAAGCATCAGCCACAGTGCCTGGCTAGAAATGTGTTTCCGAGAGCTGGGTGCAGTGGTGCATGCCTATAATTGCAGCTACTTGGGAGGCTGGGCAGGAGGATTGCTTGAGCCCAGGAGTTTGAGAACAGCCTGGAGAACATAGAAAGACTGTGTCTCAAAAAGAAGAGGAAAGAAGGAAAGAAGGAAGGAAGGAAGGAAAGAAGGAAGGAAGGAAGGGAAAGAGAGAGAGAGAAAGAAAGAAAAGAAAAAGAAAGAAAGAAAGAAAGAAGGAGGGACGGAGGGAAAGAAAAAGAGAGAGAAAGAAAGAAGAAAGAAAGAAAGAGAAAAAAGGAAGGAAGGAAAAAGAAAGAAAGGAGAAAGGAAGGAAGGAAGGAAAGAAGGAAGAAAGGAAGGAAAGAAGGAAGGAAGGAAGGAAGGAAGGAAGGAAGGAGGAAGGAAAGAAGGAAGGAAGGAAGGAAGGAAGGAAAGAAGGAAGGAAGGAAGGAAAGAAGGAAGGAAGGCATTTTTGAGCTGCGAAGCTGTCCCAGAGCTTTTTCCAGGCCTTGGCACCCAGAACCTTCTCCATCTCTCCTTCCCATGCAGTTCTGCCCAGATCTGTCTTTGGAGCTGGGATCATCCACAGAGCAACTACACGGGCTTTGAAGGAAGTGGGAGCGTGGGGATGATGTTTGGAGCCAGGCCGGCCTGCAGAAGGAGATTTGTCAGGACAGCTTGAGGTACTCCCTTCGTGCTGGAGGTGAGCTCATTGTGTGAGCCAGAGACAGGAGGAGGAGAACAAAAGGCGGGCCTGAAACTTCCCCCAGGGAACCAGTCACCACAGAGAGGGAGTCTGGCTCAAAGAAGAAGACAGAGGAGGGCGAGTCAGTGGCACAAACAGAGTTGGCAGAGCCAAGATCACGCCTGGCCTTTGTCCGATGCCACAGATGGACCATGCGTTTGAGCCCATTCAGAACCCCTTTTCTTTCCTGGCTGGTTTGGAGTCTGGTTAGTGAATTTGAGGCTGCTTGGCAATTGCGTGCTGGGCTCCTGGCTGCGGGGCACACTCTCCTCCACACACAGTGTACATGAGTGTGCGTCAGCATGCACAGGAGATGTGCTCTTGCAAACTCCACATGTGCACATGCTCCTGTTTTAAGTGCACCGTGTGTGGGAGGATGCTGTTAGCCCCTGCTGCTGTGCCCTGTGGGTTCATCCCATCCTGTCCTCAGGTTGTGGGGCCAAGCATTCATTTCATGTTATAGAGGAGGAAACTGAGTGAGAGAGAGGTCCTGTGACTTGCCCCGGGCTGTGCGATTTGCTCAAGGTCACAGGGCTGGTAAATAGCCATGCCGGGACTTGGCCTCGGAGGTTTGATTCTAAAGCTCCATACTCTCAGCTACTGTGTGACTCGACCTTCCAGGCCAAGCCTCCATCATAGACGGAATTCTTTCAGCCGTGGAAGTATTTTGTTTTCTTTTTTTATATTATTATTTTACTTTAAGTTCTGGGGTACATGTGCATAACGTGCAGGTTTGTTACATATGTATACTTGTGCCATGTTGGTGTGCTGCACCCATCAACTCGTCAACACCCATCAACTCGTCATTTACATCAGATATAACTCCCAGTATTTTCAAATTTAGCTGTGCTCAAAGAGAGGTCTACTTCTACGGGTCATGGTGCCAATTGCAACTGTGAGGCCTGTGGTCTGATTCCTCTTACTGCTGGATGTTGTTGAGTGCTACACGGAGAAAACAAGACCTGCCTTAGGAGTCAGAAGCAGCCCAGCATGGGTGCTGTCTGTCTGTCTGTCTATACTGTAATGTCCACCCCAGGGTCTGTGGAACCAGGGCTGGGACCCATCGCCCCAGGGTATGGCTGGCCTCTCATTGACCCAAGCCCAGATTTCTCTTGCTTGATCTGAGGCAGGAGCATGCTCAGTGCTGTCCCCAAGCTTCCCAAAGGCTGCTCCGGGGCCCTGCCTGAAAACATCTCCCTAGGGAATCTTCTCCAACTACCAGTTCTGGGGTATGCACTCCTACAGATCTGATTCTGTAAGTTTAGGGAAGCCTCTGGGAACCTGTTTTATAAAGCCCTCCAATGAACTCAGATACAGAGCCAGATTTGGGAACTAGCTCCAATCCTTATGCTTCTCTCCCATGAGGGAAGAAGCTGGGTGCAAACATTGGGCCTGAGGACACCATGATCTCCAGCTTAGCTCATCAAGCATCATTCATTCATTCATTCATGCGCCATGCCTTCAGTGTGCATCGGCCAAAGGGATGCATGGTTTCAGCACTGATGATACAAGGAGAAGTCTAACAGTTTCTTTTGTCAGGGAGCTCATGGCCCAGTGAGAACACAGACACACAAATCTGTGGATATGCAGCAGTGTCACAAGTACCAAGCACAGGCTGGGGGTAACACTCAGCATTGTGAATGGCCAGGATAGTGGGGGTACAACTCAGCATCATAGATGCCCAGGATGCTGGGGACATGAATCAGCATCATAGATGCCCAGGAGGCTGGAGGGGGTATAACTCAGCTTTGTGAATGTTCAGGTTGCTGAAGGTGGTACTACTCAGCATTATAAATGTTCAGGATACTACAGGGGGTACCACTCAGCATCTTAGATGCCCGAGATGCTAGAGGGGTTACAATTCAGTATTACAAATGTTCAAGATGCTGAGGGTGACACTCAGCATCATAGATGCCCAGGATAGTGGGGGTGCCACTCAGCATCATAAATGTTCAGGATGCTGGAAGGGAGTACCACTCAGCATCAGATGCCCAGGATTGTGGGGTTGCCACTCAGCATCATAGATGCCCAGGATGCTAGAGGGGCTACAATTCTGTATTACAAATGTTCAGGATGCTGAGGGTGCACTCAGCATCATAGATACCCAGGATGCTGGATGGGCTACAATTCAGCATGACAAATGTTCAGGATGCTGAGTGTACCACTCAGCATCATAGATACCTATAATAATGGGAGTGCCACTCAGCATCATAAATGTTCAGGATGCTGGAGGGGGTACCACTCACCATCATAGATGCCCAGGATGCTGGGGAGTAACATTGAGCCTCACAGATTCCCAGGATGCTGGAGATACTGCTCAGTATCATAAATACCCAGGTACAGTGAGTGGGTGCTGCTCAGAGGCATCGATACTCAGGAAGCAGGGACTTTTGGACGGAGGTACAGCAAGACTCTATAGCCTCCTGAACCAGGATCCCCTTGTCTGGAGACTGGCCTCCTTAGCTTCAGCCAGTATAAACACTGACTGAGATGTGGCTGCACAGGGACAGAAGATTGTAAAGTTTTGGCCTGACCACCCGCGGCCTGGCTGATGGGCTGTGTGGGCCATGACCCCGAGAGGCTGCACTGCTCATGGTGCGTCTCCAGCCTGTCAATCAGAGCAACAGAGCCTGTGGTCTTGATCATCCAGCATCAGCAGAATGACAGGGTTTGCTGCAGAAATAGAAATAGAGAGTGAACAGCTTGCAGACAGCTCATGCTGAAAAGCACACTCCGGCACGGAGCAATGGGGCCGACTGGGGAATTCACTTCCAAGATGTCAGGCAGACACCAGAGTGTTTCTTTCTGGGCCCAGCAGGGGTATGGAAAAATCTGTGTGCAACAAGACAGAAGATCCCGGTGCATGTGGCCTTGTGACTTTGGGTGGGTTAATATCCCTCTCGAGGCCTCATGTGAAGGAAAGCAATTAGATAAAATTGGATAAGAGAGTTTCTAAGGTCACTTGTGGCCTTTTTTTTTTTTTTTTTTTTTACAGAGACAGAGTCTTGCTCTATTGCCCAGGCTGGAGTGCAGTGGTGCAATCTCAGCTCACTGCAAACTCTGCCTCCTGGGTTCAAGTGATTCTCCTGTCTCAGCCTCCTGGGATTACAGGCGTGCCACCAAGCCCAGATAATTTTTTTATTTTTAGTACAGATGGGGTTTCACCATCTTGGCCAGGCTGGTCTCAAACTCCTGACCTTAGGTGATGCTCCCACCTCAGCCTTCTGAAGTGCTGGGATTACAGGCATAAGCCACTGTGCCTGGCCCACTTCTGGCTTTTAAGGCCAACACTGAAAACAGTAGCCTTAGCATCATGAGAGGGACAAGTGATACTGCATTGTCCTAGTGACTGTTTCTAGGAGGATGATCCATGGCTGTTCAGAACCAACTAGAAGCAGTCTTGGGTCTTATTGGGTCAAATGGGTGATGAAAGGAGAAATGGCTTCAAGAAGATCATCAAATGGCAATCAGCAATGGTGAAACAGGGAGCCTTGGGAAGAAAGGACAATGCAGGTGAAAATCTGTGAATTGGTGAAGGCCCTCCCTGTGTCAGTCACAGCCTCACTCTTCAGTCTTGATTATCACTGCACGACCTCTCACAATTGTGCTTCAGCTGTCCTGAGTGGTCCATGGTACCCTGATCACAGAAGACTGTTTTAGAATCCTATGCCATGGTAGATTGCATTGACAACCCCAGTTAATGGCCTCACTGTGTCCAGAAACTTGGCAATGTGCCTTTGCACCTCTTCCCATCAGCAGATGGAGTCTATGAATCTGGGCTGATCTCGTGACTTGCCTTGGCCAAGAGAAAATTGTGGAAGTGGGCCGGGCGCGGTGGCTCAAGCCTGTAATCCCAGCATTTTGGGAGGCCGAGATGGGCGGATCACGAGGTCAGGAGATCGAGACCATCCTGGCTAACATGGTGAAACCCCGTCTCCACTAAAAAATACAAAAAACTAGCTGGGTGAGGTGGCGGGCGCCTATAGTCCCAGCTACTCGGGAGGCTGAGGCAGGAGAATGGCATAAACCTGGGAGGCGGAGCTTGCGGTGAGCTGAGATCTGGCCACAGCACTCCAGCCCGGGTGACAGAGCAAGACTCCATCTCAAAAAACAAACAAACAAACAAACAAACAAAAAAAAAACAACAAAAAAAGAAAATTGTGGAAGTGATGGCATGCTACTTCTGAATCTAGGCCTTAAGGAGCCTTGTGTGTTTCTGCTCTGCCTCGGGGATCCCTGCCTTCACTACGAGAGTGGGAGCAGGTAAGACAAGTGACCCAGTCATTTCCATCACCATAGCCAACAGCCAGCCAATGCCAGCAGCAGAACCATCTAGCTGATCTGCAGCTAACTGCAGATGCAGGAAGCAGCCCAGGCAAAACCAGAACCAGCTCATTGAGCTAAATTGCTAATTTGCAGAATTGTGAATTTGAGAAATGGCTGTTGCTCTAAACAACCAAATTTGTGGGTGGTTTGTTATGCAGCAGTAGGTACCTGATGTGTATTTTTAAGTGTATGTTCACTCTGTGAGTCAGCCTCTCGATACCGTCGCAGTCCTTCATCCACAGTTTAACTGCCCTTGCCCCAAACTGATTTTGGTTTCCAAATCAATCCTTCAATGGCTCATGTCCCTGTGAAAGTGACAGGTGCTGAAGATAATGCACATCTCCTGTACTCTTCTACTTCCTGGGTACAGGGAAAACCAGCTTCCTAGCCCCACACAGTTAGGTGGGGCCATGTAAGTAACCAGAGGACTGGTTACTCAGAAGTGTGTCACTTCTGAGCTGAGGCAGTACCAGTGCTACTTCACCCTTCAACTCTTTCTGTGCTTTCTGTGGCCACCAGGGAGCCATGTCTTTAGATGACTGAGCCTCATGCATGAAGAGAGCTACTCAAAGAGCAACACCTTCTGCATGAGTGAAAAGTAATCCTTATTGGGATAAGAATCCAGAATTCATACTATGCTATTAATACTTGGGTATCTGGACCACTTCTAGCTCCACCCCAACACAACCAGTACAATAAAGTGTAACACTCTTGTGTTTTAAAGTTTATCCTTAATTTTTAGCCAACAGAAGCCACCAGATTCAAGACAGTAATGGGAAAGCCTACCTGGAGAAATAGCTGGGAGGACAGAGTTCCCCAGCTGGTTCCTGAAGTGGGCTCTTCTCTGCTGTCCCTGCGGTTGGTCACTGAAAAAGCATAACTGGGCAGTTTCTTCACTAGCTAGGAATGACCCATGAGTGTTTTTTCCCTGCATCATGTTGATTTCGTTCACACCAAAATGCTAAGGTCTGAATGAGCACAGTTTGTCTTTGCACTCTCAAATGTGTGGATCCAGTGAAGGTACACAAAATCCACAGGTGCAAGAAAATATGCAACAAACCGTCATCCACAGTTTAACTGCCCTTGCCCCAAACTGATTTTGGTTTCCAAATCAGTCCTTCAATGGCTCATGTCCCTGTGCAAGTGACAGGTTCTGAAGATAATGCACACATCTTGTGCAATTGGAGGTTGACAGGTGGGGCGTTGTGTATATGAGCAGGTTAGGAGTAGAGGCTTTGACACCTTTTAAAGGTATGTTCAGGGTAGGGTGGCCAGATGAAGTAAAAGCAATTAAAAGGCACGAACCAGCAAGCTGAGAAGCTGGCCTCTTTCTTACAGAGCCTCAGGGTGGTGGTTGAGAAAACAGATTTGCTGTCATGACTGCTTTGGAGGGGACTCAGTTGGGTTGAAAGTGTCACTCTGCCTGACCTGGGACACTTCACAACCAGCTGGCTTGAGATGTCACCTGGGAAGCACAGGTAGTGGGGCACAGGGGTGCATGGTGAGCAAAGCTGATTCTTCAAGTTCTGCCCCATCTACCTGGACTGGGGTGGCCTGCAGGGAGAGGCACCCATCTCCCAAGGCAAGAGGGCATGTGGTTCTGAGTCTCCCCGGGCCCTCCCTGGCTCAGAGCCTCTCAATGGCTTTCCACCACTCTTCAGATGGAATCAAATCTCTTTCATACGTTCTCTTGTCCTGGACTGCTCTCCCCATCCTGTCTCCACCCCACGTGGCTCCCTCCACTGAACTGTTACACTTTCCATATGGCTCCCGGTGAAGGCTGCTCTCTCAGACAAACCTCTCCCAGACCCAGACAGGTGTAGATCCTCCGAGTCCTGCTCTTTCCCGCAGAGCCCCGGTTACAAGACCATTTACACAATTATTTCAGATATCTGCTTGTTTGACTTGATAATTCAGTGAGGTGGATAACAATATATCACTCATTGATTTGATTAACAGTGATTAAGCCCCACATGCCCTATGATAGGAGTTGGGGTTACAGGGAGGGCCCCTTATCTCACTGAGCTGGAAGTTTAGGTGGGAAGAAGGGGAAATAAAATACTCAAGGTGATAGGCACAACGGCCATCTGAGATGATGATTGCTTGGAAGCTGGGGGGCACCACCCAGGGCAGCAGTGAGGTCAGAGGAGGCCTCTGTCTTATTAATTTTGGAGTCTTGGCATAGCCCCTGGAACATCATGGGACCAGGACTTGTACATGGAATGAACATCTGGTGAAGGGTAGCAGGTGCCCTGAGATACCCAGGTAAGGACAGCAGTGGGGCTGAGTCAGGAGACCCCTCAAGGTCCCTCCCCTCTGGTCTGTGAAGGGTGGACATGCTCCCAGGCCACCATGCTCCTCTTCTCACAGTGGCTGCTTTTCAAGTCCTGGTAAGAAACTCCTTTGCAGGGACACTGACAGGAGCAATGATGCTGAGCTCTTGAATCCGTTTGAATGGCCATGGAATTTCATTCTCTGGTGGTTCCTATGGATCAGATTGGCCACACCTGCAATGTTGTGAAGGTTGTGACAACTGAAGCAGGAGAATTCCTTCTGCATTTTAGCAACAGAGAAGACAGAATGGCCTAAGAGGGCAATACGATTGGTCTGACTCAAGGATGCAGTCCAGAGGGTGGCACAAATGGCAGCACAACACTGTTTTCCAAGTGTGCATGAATACCTCCTGCATGCCTCCCGTCACCCACATGCAGAAGAAAAGACAACTTTTGGACACATGTTCCTGCACTGGACCATGGCATCCTGGAAAACAGAGGCCATATGCTGTTTATCTTTGCATGGCTGGCCTGAGCACAAGGTGTAGAGAACAACCTATCCAGAAGTTTGGCAAATGAAGCAGTGCGTGCTTCCTGGAAGTTTTGGTTTTTGGAACTACAAAGCTAACTTCTGGATGGGGGATGTATTAGTCTGTTCTCATGTTGCTATGAAGAAATACCCAGACTGGGTAATTTATAAAGAAAAGAGATTTAATTGACTCACAGTTCTGCATGGTTTGGGAGGCCTCAGGAAACTTATACTCTTGGCAACAGGCACCTCTTCACAGTGCAGCAGGAGAGAGAATGAGTGCCAGTGCCACTCACTGGTGAAATGCCGGATGCTTATAAACCATCAGATCTCATGAGAACTCACTCACTATCATGAGAACAGCATGGGGAAAACCACCCCCGTGATTCAATTACCTCCCACTGGGTCCCTCCCATGATGCATGGGGATTATGGGATTACAATTCAAGATGAGATTTGGGTGGGGACACAAAGGCAAACCATATCAGGGAAGTACTCACACTCATACACAAACACACATGCTTTCCAATATGGGAAGGCAGCTGGCCTTCCACACTTTCCATGAGGGAACATGATGCTAGGACACTTTCTGGCTTCTGCTTCAGGGGCCTCACTGAGTGCCCACCATGCACCCATGTGCCCTCCATGCACCCTCCTGCTACAAGCTTGTGTCCTAGAGGAAAGCTCTGTCCCATCCAGCCAATGGCTCCAGGCACAGCATCCCCAGGAGGGGGCAGAAGGAATGGTGCCCTTGATCTGCTTGAAGCACTGAAGACCATCAGGTGAGGCCCTGGACTGGGCCATTCCCTCAGGTCTGGGTAATGCTGAGTGATTCACTTAGTATTACTCATCTGCTGGTCTGTCTTTGTTGGGTGGGATGTGGAGAAAGTTCCCTTGACTGTTTCTGATTGTCACCATTGAGCTATGGTTCTGAATTTATCCCTTTTCCCTACCCCACTTTTCCATGGTTTCAAGTTCATTATCAAATTCAGAGAAAGCCTGTGCACAGAAATCAAGGATGCTTCTCTGAGTATACTTCTTTGGGCAGTTTTGTTCTCATGAAAAGAGTCATGAGGGGTTATGATCAAAACGGGCTTATAGTTAGAGTGGCATATTTCAGTGGCAAGAACTTCCCTGAGGGGACATTTGGCCATGTCTGGAGACACTTTTGGTTGACACAACACCTGGGGAGTGAAGGAATATGAGCACCTAGTAGGTAGAGGCCAGGATTGCTGCTGAACAACCAACAACGCACAGGCCAGCCCCACAATGCAGGAACATCCGGTCCAAACTGTCAACAGCGTGGGGGGTGGAGAAACCCTGAGTAGTGTTTGGCAGGCCACAGAGGAGGTGTCAGGCACCTTGGGGTGTTGTCATCAGTATTCTTATCTGGAGAGAGGACTTTTAGAGAATCAGAGGCTGCTGCCCTATCCTAGGCTTGCCTCCAGGTGAACCAGCTGTTTGATCTTACACCACTCACTTCCCTTTCTGTAGGTTGCTCATCTCCTGAGCCAGAAGGGCAAGGACCCAGCCCTACATGCCACACCTGTGACAGGAGGTCCAACCCATATGCTTGCGATAATAGGAAGCTTTGCCAAGTGTCTAGAGCCTTGCAAAAGCAGGTAGTATTGATCAGTCCTCCTCCAAAAGAAGGGCAAAAGTCTAATAACTAATCGCTTCCAGCTTGGAACTTGACCTTTTCTTGATTTTCCAAAGAGAATCCCAGCAGAAACCATACTGCTCGTGTGTGCACGTTTCCGATGGAGTTCACACACACGGCTTGAAAGTGGTGTGCGTAACACTGAGATTAATGAGGGGCTTTAATAACTGGAATTCGCATCGTGCTTCCTCCTCCGCTCATCATTAGTCCCGACATTGTTTTTCTATCGGATGTCCACCATCTGCACATAAATTACATTCCAACACTTTTCACTTTGAAAAGTTTCTTTTATCTCACTAGAGGCTTCTTGTTTCCTGGAAGCAGGCCACCTCTAGGATGCTTGGTTAATTTGAGATTATTTTTTATGTTCCTGGAAACTTGGATTCAGACTCCAAAAAGGAACTTAGTGGACTGGAGATTAGAACCGGTGTTGGAATGGGAGAGAGAGCAGCCCAAAGCACAGAGGCATGGGAACGTAGAAGTCCTCAAGAGATGGGACACAAGCGGGTCCTTAGCCCAACGCCTAGTACTCAGCAGCCAGTGAGGCACTGGGAGGGTGGAAGTGCAGTTCTGACCCAAGCTGGAGTTTTGCAGAGAGGGTCTAACGGTGCTGTATTCATCAGGGTTCTCCAGAGAAACAGAGCCAATAGAATCTATATCTATTTATCATCTATGTATCTATCATTGATCTATCATCTATTATCTATCTATCTATTATCTATCTTCTATTATCTATCATCTGTTGATCTATCTATTACCTACCTATCATCTATCATTGATCAATTTATCTATTATCTGTCTATCCATTATCTATCTATCTATCATCTATTATCATCTATCTATCCATCTATTATTTATTTATTCATTATCTATCTCCCTTTATTCATTATCTATTATCTCTATCCATTATCTACCTACCCATTATCTATCTATCTATCTATCTATCTATCTATCTATCTATCTATCTATCATCTATTATCTATTATCTTCTATCTATCCATCTTTTATCTATCATCTATTATATATCTATCCTTTATCTATCATCTATTATCTATCTATCATCTATTATCCTATCTATCATCTATTATCCTATTATCCTATCTATCATCTATTATTTATCCTATCTATCATCTGTTATCCTATCTATCATCTATTATCTATCTGTCATCTATTATCTATCTATTCATTATCTATCTATCTACCTACCCATTGTCTGTCTATCTATCTATCTATCTATCTATCTATCTATCTATCTATCTATCTATCATCTATCAATTATCTATCTATCTATCCATTATCTACCTATCCATTATCTATCTATCTATCTATCTATCTATCTATCTATCTATCTATCTATCTAATCTATCATCTACAGATCCATTATCTATCTATCTATCTATCTATCTATCTATCTATCTATCTATCTATCTATCTAGTTGTCCCCTGGTTACTGTAGGGGATTGGTTCTAGGACTTCCTGCAGATAAAAAACTCCTGGATGCTCAAGTCCCTGATATAAAATGACATAGTATTTGTGTATAACCTATGCACATCCTCCTGTATACTTTAAATCATTTCTAGTTTACTTATAATACCTAATGCAGTATAAATACTATGCAAATAGTTGGTATACTTTATTGTTTAGAACGTAATGACAAGATAAATATCTGTACATCTTCAGTACAGACACAATTTTAAAAAATATTTTCAATCTGCCGTTGATTGACTCCATGGATGCAGAACCCACAGACATGGAAGGCTGACCCTATCTGTAGATAGATGAGAGGGGATTTATTAGGGGAATTGGCACATGTGATCATGGAGGCTGAGAAGTCTCACACAGGTCATCTGCATGCTGGAGAGCCACAGAAGCCTGTAGTGTGGCTCAGTCTGAGTCTGCAAGCCTCAGAGCCAGGGAAGCTGATGCTGTAATTCTCTATACAAGATGGAACACCTGAGAACCCAGTGGGGCTGAGGGGAGCTAGTGCAAGTCCCAGAGTCCAAAGGCTGAAGAGCCTGGTGTTTTGACGTCCAAAGGCAGGGATAAAAGGCCGTCCCAGCTCCAGAAGAAAGAGAGCAAATTCTCCTTTCCTCTACAACTTTGTTCTCTCTGGGCCCTTCGTCCATTGACTGCTGCCCACATACATGGGTGGAGGTGGGTCTTCCTTACTCAGGCCACTGATGCAAATGTTAATCTCTCCTGGAACCACCCTCAAAGACACACCCAGAAATCATGCTTCGCCAGCTACCTGGGTATCCCATAATCCAGTCAAGATGACACGTAAATAAATCATCACAGGTGCACACAGGAGTTGAGTTTGGGTGAGAAAGAGGTTGAAGTGAAGTTCCATGGTGTTTAGGCTGGGCTGAGTGGAGATTGAAGATGTGGGTGATTGGGAGGCAATGGGGGACCAGGCCTAGAAGTCTCAGTGAGGTTGAGGAATAATGAGAATTAGAGGGATAGGAAGAAAAGGGGATGTGGCCACAGATCAGGCAGAGGGACCACCCAACTCAGAGTCTGGGTAGGGACTAAGGAGGGGGTGACTGTGGTGGGATGGGGGCTTTAATGGGGGTGACCAATGTGAGGTGGGTCCCTGGTCAGGGGGAGGTGATTGAGGAGGGATGAGGTCTTGGAGGGTGACCGGGTTGGAACGTGGTCCCTGGAGATGGGGTTACAAGGTGAGATATGGTTCCTTGATGGGTGACCAAGTTGGGATGTGGTCCCCGGGGAAGTGAGTGATGAAGTGGAATGTGGTACCTGGGGGGTGACCAGCTTGGGATGTGGTCCTTGGGAGGAGGGTGACCAGGTTGGAATGTGGTCCCTGGGGGGTGACAAAGGGGATGTGGTCCCTGGGGGGCGATGGGAAGAGATGTGGTTCCTGGAGGGCTGATGGGATGGAATGTGGTCCTTGGGAGGGTGACTTGGGTGGAATGTGGTCTCCAGGGGGTGAACGGGGTGAAATATAGTCCCTGAGAGGTGACCAGGTTAGAATGTGGTCCCAGGGGGTTGACCAGGGTGGAATGTGGTCCTTGTGATGGAATGTGGTCCCAGGGAGGTGACCAGGGTGGAATGTGGTCCCTGGGTGGGGAGTGGTAACCTGGTTAGAATGTGGCCCAGGGGGGGTGACCAGGTTACAATGTGGTCCTTGTGGGGGTGACCAGGTTGGAATGTGGTCCCTGGGGGGTGACCAGGGTAGAGTGTGGTCCCAGAGGGGGTGACCAGGTTAGAATGTGGTCCTTGGGGGTGTGACCAGGTTGGAATGTGGTTCCAGGGAGGTGACCAGGTTAGAATGTGGTCCCAGGGGGTTGACCAGGATGGAATGTGGTCCTTGTGATGGAATGTGGTCCCAGGGAGGTGACCAGGGTAGAATGTGGTCCCTGGGTGGGGAGTGGTGACCTGGTTAGAATGTGGTCCCAGGGAGGTGAGGGGCACAATGTGGTCCCTGGTTGGGGGGTGACCAGGGTGGAATGTGGTCCCTGGGGGCTGATGGAGTAGGATAGCATGTGCTGTCCCCTCAGCTTATTAGGAGTCTCAGGAGGTGGAATAAAAGTGGGTTTGGGGGCTTGAAAGCCTGAGGCAGTGTGGGGGTCTTCATTTGGAGGAGCCGACATCTCCTGGGGAGACCTCGGCCAGCATTTGCTGGCAGCTGTGGACAGAGCTTTTCCGAGCAAACCTGTGGTCTGTCACTGTCACCACAGGGGCTCCAGCCTGATGCCTGGAGAGGGAATGGGTGCAGGGACAGGCGACAGCCCACTCCAGAGAGAGGAAGCAGGTGGACCCTCCAGCTCAGCCTGATCTGCGTGGCCCCAGAGGACCCTCTCAACCTAGGCCTGGCCAACTGTGGGCTGCAGCTGCCCAGTGCCCATGCCAGGAAGTGGCATCTGGTTGAGGACATCAGCCCTCAAGTCTGACTCAGGAGGCCCCGCCCTGCCCTTCCTCCCTGACCTTGACTCCCAGCACACCTGGGCAGACTGGCCTGTGCACTGGGGAGTGAGGCTGTGCTTCGGGGGCTGTGCAAGGTGTCCAGAGGGGTGAGAGGGGACAGCCTGAGAGGCAGGGCTGCCGCTGCTGGTGCTGGGAGCCCTGATGTGTCTGAGCTGCTGCTCTCCAGCCGCTCCCATGAGTTTTCTTCAAAGCACATAGGACCACAGCCTCCCCTGCTCAGGCTGTGTTCTGTCTCTCGCTTCCCAAGGGAGGATGCTGTCTTCCCTGAGCCATGTTCAGGCATTCATACCAGGACTCCTGTATTCTCTTTCTGAGTGAACAGATGTACAACCAACCCACTTATTCCCAAGGGGTCTTGTGGCCTTGGACCTGACCCTGGGTGATTCCCTTGTGTCTCTGGGCAACACTGGGCTGGGAGATGTCTGAACGGGCCCCTGTGATTGGCCTCCCTCTCAGGGAGTAAGCACCTCAGGGCGGTGGCAGCATCCTGGTCTCATTTGCAGCCCTGAGGTCTTGCACAGCTCCCGACACAGAGTGTCACCAATCCATGAGTGACATCACCATCTATGTCCGGGGCCCTTCCTCCTACCTACGCTGTTAATCCTTCAACATCACTTGAGCCCTCAATTCATTTGGCTTCTTCTTCTCAGGCCTCTGCTTCCTCATGTGAGTGGGGGTTTTACTTTGGACACTGGGGGAGGGGTCTGCTTTCTGGAAAATAAATAAATGAGAAGCAGAGTGCCCATGGGTGATACAGGGAGCCACCTGCTATGGACTGAATTGTGCTTCCTGAAAATTCCCGTAGAAGCCCTAGTTCCCAGTGTGACTGTTTTTGGAGGTAGGGCCTTTAGATAATTAAGGCTAGAAGAGGTCATGGGATGAGGCCTTGATCTGATGGGACTAGGATCCTAATAAGAGAAAGAGACACCAGAGATCCCCTCTGTCTGCCATGTGAGGTCACAGAGAAAGCAGCCGTCTGCAAATCAAAGGGAGATGTCTCACTAGACACTGGCCCCAGTATCCCCTGGACCTGGACTTCTGGTCTTCAATCTGGCATTTTGCTATGGCCCCCAAGCTATTACACCACCCCAGTGGGAGGAGTGCACGGAGGTTGGTCCAGAGCTTTCACCATCCCCATTCCTGCAGCCACCAAGGACCCTGTCTAGTTCTGCTCATTGAGACTTTTTTTTGTAGCTAAGCCAGAGCTCAAGCCTGGTGCTCCTTCCTTGGGACCCTTTGTCTTGAAAGCTGTCCAAGGCAGCCCCTGGACAGAGACACATGATCAAGGCTCTCAGAGCAGGCCAGGATGAATGAAGTTTTCTTCTGTGGCCAATATCATTTTTCTCTGACAGCTTTGGAGAGCTGTCCAGAGGAACGGCTACAGCCTCGTGATCCGGCAGCAGACCAGGGGACAGGTGCCAGGTGAGGAGACTCATGTGGGTTCCCCCAGCTCCCCTCTGGCCGCGGGCAGCCAAGCTTGCATTTCCCGGGCAATTTGTTTTGATTTTGGCATCTCTGTTGATGTCTTGTGTGTGCCCCACTGAGCAGTGGAGTGCCTTCGTTTCTGACCTGCAGGAAGGTATTGGTTTTTACTTTACCTGCGATCTGGACTCTCTTGCTTTTCAGAAAATCGCACGCTAGCAAATGGAAACTGCAGTCGGCCTAAGCAGTCCCTTAGAGCCAGTAGTGTTCTCTGAAGATATGGCCACTTACTCGTTTTCAAGCATTCGTTTTAAACAAGTATTTACAAGTGCCTGTTGGGTGCCTAGGCCTTATTCCAGATGCTGGACAAATGGGCAAACCTGAGAGGGAACAGCTGTGTCTTGGTAGCTTTGTTCTCATTGCAATGGAGCGGGTGGGTGGGTGTAGAAAATGAACATCTAAACAGAGAAGCCTGTAAGAAAAGTGCCTGGCAGTGACAGACATTGTGAAAAATAAATAAATAAAATGAGGCTTCATGATGGTGGAAGTGTAAGTGGTAGAGGTGAAGGAGGAACCTCTCTGAGGAAAGGACATTCACATCAAGACCTGAATGTTGAGAAAGAATAAGCCCAGGGGATGAGGTGAAGATAGGATGGGGCCGGGGTGAGGATGGGTTGAGAATGGAGTGAGGATGGGGAGATGGGGGAGTGGGGGAAGGAGGGGGTGAGGATAAGGGGAGGTTCTTTTAGCAACGGACCTTAGTTCTTGTACAAGAAACTGGATTTTACAAGGAAGTGCACAGATGGGCCTAGGAGAGGGTTAGGGACCTGGCCAGAATTTGGATAAGCAGAGCGTCTTTGTTATCACCATGGCACATGGGTTTGTTTGTTTGTTCATGGCTGGCCTCCCTGCTGTGAGGTTGGAGCCCCAAGGGTAGGGGCTTCTCTTTTACTCACTGCTGCCTCCCGGCCCAGTGAGGGCTCAATAAGCATCCATGGGACAGGAGTTATTGCCAGAATCCTGAAGAAGGTGTGGTTTCAGGAAGGGGGTTTGCACTTGGGGAGAGGAGAGAGATTTAGATGGACTTTGAAAGCCTTATCACATATGGGGGGTGGAGACAGAGAAGAGATTTCTCCAGGATGGCCCCCAGGGTTCCTGCTTGAACCACTGTGGACTTGCTTGAGCCATGGCGAGGGAGATGGGGAAGGAGCCCACGGGGCAGATGGGAACTGGAGGCTTCAGCTTTGGTCTAGTCAGACTTCCATACTCCAAACCCCAGCCTCATGCAATATTCCTACATAACAAATCTGTACATGCAGCCCCTGTATGTAAACTAAAAGTTGAAATTAAAACAAACAAACAGATAAATAAAATAAAAATATGAACTTCATAGCAGGTACCCAAGTGGCTGTGGGATGACACAGTTGACTATAACTCTGGGGCTCAGGAGAGGTATGGAGCCCACAGATTACAGTGAGGGTTAGTGGCTTAGAGGGCTGGGTTAGATCTCACAGAAAGAAGGTTTGGTTGAGCCAGGAAGGGCCTTTGGGGTCAAACCTGAGGGCACTTCAACATTTAGGCAAAGTATGTGATATGGTTTCGCTCTGTGTCCCCACCCAAATCTCACCTTGAATTGTAATGATCCCCTGTGTCAAGGGCGGGGCCAGGTAGAGATCACTGAATCACGAGGGTGGTTCCCCATACTGTTCTCATGACAGCAGTAGTAGTGAATGAGTTCTCATGAGAGTTGATGGTTTTATAAGCATTGTCTGGCATTTCCCCTGCTGGCACTTCTCTTGCCTGCTGCCATGTAAACCATGCCTTCCACCTTCTGCCATGATTATGAGGACTCCTCAGCCATGTGGAACTGTGAGTCCATTAAATCTCTTATTTCTTTATAAATTACTCAGTCTTGGGTATGTCTTTATTAGCTGCATGAGAACATACTATTACAATATACAGAAAAGGAAAGGGTGCCTTTCTTCTTGGCTTGGGGATCTTTCTTGCTTAAGCGAACTACCCCATGACCCAACTTGCAGCCTTGATTCTGGGATTGACCGAGATCAAGCAGGCATGCAAAGAGAGGATTGCTGCACCCTACTGGGGACAGGTGAGGTGGATATTGCTGTTCACACAGCACTGGGCCAAGGACCCCAGATACACATGGCAACAGTTAGATCATTTTCTTTCATGCATGGTTGGGAATGTCTGGACTTCAAAGAGAGAGTGTCTGGGAGCCGAGTGATGGCCCCACTAAAGATTGTATGAACAAACAGCACCACCAACACAAATGTGTGTCCTGGGGCTTATAGGCCATTCTTTACTACTGGTCCTCTTCAGTGAGAGTCTCCTTTCTTTGAGCCCTGCCAAAGGCTTCCTCTCTACCACAAATCCTGCATGACTCCCTAAAGGTAAGGCCAGGAAAGCTTTGAGCCCATTTCCTAGGGAACATGCAATCAGCTTCCTTCTGACTTGCTGCTATCTTTCAATTTTCTTCTTATGGACTAGTATTTTCACTGTGATTCTACCCCATTCCTTCTGACCTAATTCCAATTTACTTGCTGGATTTTCTTATTTACTCTTGACTCTGACTCTGATACATGAGGCTGCTTTATCACCAGGAGATTTTAATCTTCATGCAGAGACATTTGTGGTTTTCCATTTTCTGTGTTTCCTTTCAGTTTCAGCCAACAGGAGTTGTGTAACTTTTGTGTGAGGCACCTGGATTCTGCATGCTGTTTGTTGAATTATTCAAAGGCCTCCTTTATTATTCTCTTTGTGTCGGTCCAGGTGGTTTATTACTAGAAGTATGACTTACATGGTAAACTGATCACCTACTGTGTGTCAAGTACAGATGACCTTGAGGGGAGAAGTGAAGGAAATATAACTTTGCCCTGGGTGAAGTTCACAGTCAGTGAGGCCAGAGAACACTCACATGATCTAAGATCATTTATATAAACATCATGGACCAACAGGTCAGTGTGACTCTGTGAGGATAATTCTGGCTAGAGCATGGGTAATAGCAAGCACATGGAGATGAAAAATGATCAGTGTTGTTGGATTTTGAGATTGGTTCATCCACTTAGTCAGCAAATACATGCTGGACATTGCTTTCTGTGCTGAGAGCAAAGAAAGAGAGACACATCCACCCATCATTCATCTATCCAAACATCCACCCATCCATCTATCCATCCATCTATCTACACATCTATCTATCTGATGTAACCATCCATTCATCCATCCACCCATTCATCCATCTATTCACCCACTTATCTATCCCCATCCTTCCACTCATTCATCCATCCATTCACCCATCCTTTCATTTATTTATCCATCCATCCATCCATCCATCCATCCATCCATCCATCCATCCATCTGCTCATCCACCCATTCATCCACCCTTCCACCCATCCACCCATCCATCCATGCATCTATTCATCCAAACCCATCCATTCTTCCATCCATCCATCCATCCATCCATCCATCCATCCAACCATCCACCCATCCATCTATTCATCCATCCATCTACTTGTTCATCTATCTACCCATTCACTCATCCAAACTTTCATTCATCCACAATTCTTTTTATCCTAGGTATTCTTTCAGATACTCTGAGTATAGTAGTACATAAACAGTCTCTACTCTCATGGAGCTTTCATCTTGGTGGGCAAGGCAGGTGAGATTAGCTAACAAGAGGACAGAGGATGGAGTCCAAAGGACACGAGGCCTCCCCAAAGTAACCAAGACAATTTTAGATGGTGATAACTTCTGTGGAAAATAAAACTGAGTAATGGGACAGAGGGGTGCTGATCAGAAGAGTAGATTGCTTTTTTCAATAAAAGGGTCACCTAAAGCCTGAGCCAATACATGACTCAATCCATGCTTCCACCCAGAAGTGAACAGTGTCTTCAAGTGGGTGTGGAGAACAGGGCCAGTCACAACCTACCCCTCGATTGATAACGTGGAGTCGGGCGTTTGAGGCCGAGCAGTGCTGCCTCTCATTCACAAGCTGGGGACTAACCAGCTGGCATTTTCAGTCCTCCAGGACAAAGACTGAATGAATAACAGTGCTGGCTAACAACCAGCCAGCCTAAAGGACAGGGCTAAGCAAGGCTCCATTTTCCTTTTCTTGGCTGCACAAATCAATAAAGGATTAGACCCAGCTCTCGTCATCACCATTGATTGATTTCAGAATTTCAAAGGATGTTAATTTTAAGATGGCAGCATTTGGGGACATTTCATTATCTCCCATTAGGACACTGAAAGAGAATCAAGTATTTTAATCTGGGGGACTGAATTATTTAGGGTCTGGCATTGACGCGCCTAATGAAATATGCTTCCCCTTTCTTTGGGGGGTTCCATATCTGGCTATGGGAATTATTCATTAACAGAGAGAGAGAGAGTGCCCTTCTACTAGGGTCATTAAAGTGTTCTATTACTGATAATCTATAAAGGGAAGAAACACTGATCAGACTCTCCCAGGCATACTAGAACATTCGGAATATCATTAATTTTAATGATCTGCTCCAAAATCATAGAGCTATTAAAATAAAACTTCTAGTTTGGGGTGAGAAAAGGAAATCCATTATAAATTATTGCTAATGAGTGGGAAATATTTAAATCATGCTAAATTGACCTTAAAGTTTTGCTTAGTATTCTCATTAGACAGATTATTTTAGTACCTCTTAGGTTGTTCCCAGCTTGGCCATACCTCTTTCCTCCTGGCTGAATTGTCTCAGCCTCCTGGGAACAGGACATTGTTTCCACTTTCATTCACACTCTGCAACCCCTTAGAAAACAGAGCCTTAGAATGAGGAGGAAGGGAGTCTTAGCTTTTTCAGGCATGTAAATACCAGCTCACTGAGCAGGTTGAATCTGACCAGAGCAGAGGGCTTTATGAAGCCCCTTAAAATCCATGGCTTATGCCTGTGACTCACAGAATTTGGGTGCCATTGACTCTCCATTGTGATGGAGAGTGCATTGTCTTTGCTTTCTCAGAGGTCTTCAGCTCTGTGGCCAGGTGGAAGGAAGGGCATTAGAGTGTGAGGGTGTTGTAAATGGTCTTAATACTGTTGTGATGGCTTTCAGGGAACAGAAGATTAACAGCCAAAACCACTAGATTGTAACCAAATAATCAAGTCTCATTTCCAAGGTGGAGGGATTGGGAATTAGAAAGGCCTTTACTCCTCTGGTCAATGTCAGAGTGAACCCAACCTGCATCATCTGGTCTCAGATGGGAAGGAGGGGAGGGAGTGAATGGAAATTGAGACATCAGAGTCGTGGATACATGTTATCAACCAGCTATGTGACCCGGGGCAGGTGGTTTTGTGTCTCTGACCCTTGGTGTCCATTCCCTTCTCATCCATTGGGACCACGCTTAAATGTCACCTCCTTGGATAGGGCTTCTAGAATCATCCTACATACATAGGGAAGGGCATCCAACCAGCTTTTCTTTATTGAATCACTCTCTGTGATTTTTTTCATAATACTTAAGAATCTCTGAAATCATTGTTTATTACTTATTTTTCCTCTTCCCCACCCAAATGCAAATTCCATTTGTATAAAAATTCTGTAATTTTTTTCCAATGACCTGGTGCCTAGTGTCCATAACAGTGCTGTGCACATAGCAAGGACTTAGTAACAGTGATTTGAATGAATGAATATCAATGCGTCCCCTTTACTCACACACTGGAGTAATGTGGAATGCATCTCTGCGAGGCAGAAGGCTAATTTTTGAGTCTTCCTGAAAAATTTGGACCAAGAACATTCCCAGTTGGTTTATAGCACAAACAGTAATAATAATAATGGTCTATATTTATACAACACTGTGTTCTTTTCACTTATATTTGTATTTGTACTCTTCTCTGATCACCATGGCAACCCTGCCAGAGTAGCCTAAGAATTCCCACATAAAAATGGTAACTAAGACACAGAGAAGTTAAGGGACTTCACTAAAGCCACAGTGCATATTGACGGTGCATTAAGTCCTAAATTTGGAGTGTCTTAACATCTAATCCAGTCTCCTTTGCAGCCCGTCCCCACAGGTGCCCCCCATACTTTGAATTATCTGTACACTTAAACTGGATTACTGATACATTTTAAAAATCTGGTTTTGGTTCAGTGCACAGTGGCTGTACGTGGGAGTTTTTCCATGGGCCCATACACACCCATACAAACATGTGCACACACAGTACGGTTGCTCTTTGCCACACCCTTTCCATGGGGGTGCTCTGCATGTGACCCAAGGCTTTCAATGGAGCGCAGATGCCATAGAGATCCCAGAGCCCATGAAGGTGAGTCTGGTCTTGGCCAGTGGAGCTAGGGATGACATGGGCTCTATGTAGGACACTAGGCCTATGCTCATCTAGCAGGGCTCCTCACCATTGGCATTGGCTCTGTGCTCCCTGCTCCTCACTCCATCCCTTTCCACAGTGATGGACATGAGGGGAATCTGGTGGCACCTGGATTACCCAGAAACTGAAAACTGGTCAGTGTAAGATGCAAAGGGGGCTGAGGAAATGGAAACTTGCCATCATAAGAATGAGCCTGGGATATCCTGCCTGGACACATGAGGTCACTTGGGAGGGAACTATCCAGGTGGGACCATTCTTAATCAGCCTCTTGTTGATCCATCCTCTTACCACAAATGTGTGCATGAGGCCAGTTGAGATCAAGCTAGCCCTGTCCAGACTGAAAGAATTTACCAGCTGACCTACAGACTTGTGAACTGAAAAAATCCTTGTTTGAAACTAGTTTGTTCTGAGGTGGTTTGTTACACAGCTTAGCTGACTAATACATACCCATTGGATAAATGCATACTGAAGGCTTAAAGCTCAAACCTGGCATCAGTAAGAAACACAAACTTCTGGTCTTAGGTGGAATATATTCCAGTATTGGACTCAGTTGAGTATCCAATTAAATCTGGTACACAGTAAGGCTGGGTATGCATAGTATTTGAAGTATAGACACTGGGAAGACTAGGAGGAGAAAGTCAAGACCTAGTTCAGAGAATTGAGAAGACATTTGGGAGCATCCCCACTGGAGAACAAGGCAAAAGCAGAGGCCAAGGCTCAGCCACAAGGGCATGAGTGGGTCCTGGAGAGCCAAGGGCAAGGGTGCTCACTCGGCACTTGCTGGAGACAGCAAAGGCGTGCAAACCAAACCCTTCTCCAAGTCCCCTTCTACAATCCTTGCAATTAACAATGAAATACCCTTTTTAGAGATCTTGGTCATTATTTACTGTAATTGTGACAAGATGAACCAGTCAACTAGATTTAAAGGAAGCTGTGGAGAGTGGTTCATTAAAAAATGGTGCACACCATACTTGGTAATTGACATGAAGAGCTATTTGCAGGGGGAAATTCAGTAATTTTCAATTAGCATGAAATAAGAAATGGCTCCAAGTCAATTACTATTATATAATTATGATTGCAGAGAATGGTGCGTTTGAGAGTGGTGGGGGCCTGCAGAAGGCGTCTCCTGCTGGATGAGTGCTGTCAGCAGCAGGACCTGGCCACGGTCAAATGGCCACCAAGCTTCCATGGGGATCTGGCAGGCCCATTCTAGATAATGATAGGATATAGGGCTTGGGTGGTCATGTCTTTTTAAATGTTATTGCTTGTGTATTTGGTACCAAAGTTACTTCACTATTTGCAAGAAACTGTCTCCACTGGAGGCCTCTGAGTGAGATGGTGACATGGTAGGTTAAGGGGAGAGAAGGATGTCACTGTGTGCTCTGGAAGCATTCACCTGGCATGAATGGTTGCCAGGGCAGAGCTGGGTCCAAGGCTCCCCACATCTTCCTTCCTTCCTCCCTTTCTTTTATGTCTTCCTTCCTTCCTTCCTTCCTTCCTTCCTTCCTTCCTTCCTTCCTTCCTTCCTTCCTTCATTTCCTCCTTCCCTTCTGTCTTTCCCTCTCTCTCTTCTTCTCCTTCTTCCCTCTCTTTCTTTGTCCATGAATTGATCAAACCCAAGAGACTGATAACTCACGTGAATGCAAAGTGTACAATTAAAACTGCAATGTTCATGGGGACCAGCACAGCCATTTTACACTGGAAAGCTCAGCAGCTCTTGCCATGGTCCAAATGCAAGGACAGTCAGATCAGAGTCAGTGTCCGTTGATTGGATTCACCTGGAATGCTCCTGTTCCAGGTACCTGCTTCCGTCAGTGGGCTCAATACACTCTCATGCTATGGGGAGTTCCAATGGCCTTTGCTTGGCGTACTAGGGTTGTTGCAAGGGCAGCGAGGATGTGGTGCCCTCTAGTTGCAGGGTAAGAAAGTGATGCCTTCGTTTGGTCTTCTGAAATGGAGTACTAAGAGTCTCTGGTCTTCTGGGTGATGCTGGAGAGGAATGATCCAGGACTGCCTCGGGTTCCTTCCTCTAGGAGTCCCTGCCCACCAGCTCCCTCTCTGAGGACCATCCTGCCTCTTGCCATAGCTCTGATCACATCCTTTCCGTCCTGCTGCTGCAGGGCCCTGGGCCAAGCTGTCTCCCTTATGCAAAGGTATTTTGGGGGAACCCTGGAAGACCTCTGCAAAAGAGAAATACACACAAAGGCAAACATTCCTTTCACAGATGACCTTTCATTTCCTCCCACAGTTCTCCCAGCAGACTTCCTGATCAGCTAGTTGGAGGTAGGACAACAGAGCTAGTATTGACTGAGGACTCCCAGGCCAGGTGGCCTGTGCTTTACACACACCGTCTCATCGACCTCTCCTGATAATCTAGCAACAGACCAGGCATCTAAAATTAGAGAGCCACGTGCCTGCTCCAGGGCATATTACCAGTAGTGAGCAGTGCTGGGATTTGAACCTGGATGAGGGGGAGGTGGATCTGGCAATGTGGAATATTACGTGCATCCTGTGATCCCCGGAAATAGTGACAGTTAAGAAATCCAACCCTTTGTGTTCCTCGGAAAGCTTCTCTGCAAAGATCGTCCAGCCTGATTTGACTCAGATGAGACTCACAGATAACGCCTTCTGTATCTGGGACACGGCCAGATACAGCTCCTTCAAATTCCCTTCAAAATTTTTTTTCTTTTTTGCCTCCTTGTTGTTGAGCTGAGCAGGTTGTCCCCACAGACCCATAGGAGCAAATGCTTTTTTAAACAGCCACACTGGTTAATAAGCATTGGTTAAGGTTATATAAGGAACTGGTTAAGGCTCGGCATCCCTCCTCGTCCCAGGCCTACCCCTGGCCTGAGCCAGCGGACAGCCCCCCGAGGACCGACTGGACTCAGGGTCCAGCATTCTTGACCCATGATCTCACCTCCCACACTGGTACTTCCCAGCCTTTTTTTCCTCCCTGTGAAAGAAAAACCCTTCTTGCCTAGTCCTGAGAGATCTTAGGATCACACCGCTCTCCTTACTGCTGTGGTCCCCGCTGGCTTGCAAGAATCCCCTCCAATCAAGTCATTCCTTACTGTGATCGTTTCAGCCCCGCTTGCAAGAATCCCCTCCAATCAAGTCGTTCCTTACTGTGATCATTTCCGTCCCGCTTGCAAGAATCCCTCCAATCAAATCTCTCCTGCCTCGGTTCGGCTGTGTTTTCTCTTCAACAGCCTGAACTCCAGCATGGGATCCACTCTGACCTCCACTTGGCTGGCCTTCCCCTTTCTGCCCCAAACAATGACCAGCAGTGCTGGGACGGGCCTTCTCTCAATCCTTATGACTGGTCCTGTCGTGAGGCCCTGGACAGGGCCCCACAAGTGCTCAGTGTTTGCTTGGCTAATGAAGAGAGTGAATGATGCCCTCACTCCATGATGAGGTGGGAGGCCCGAGCCCTCCTGGAGCCATGTGTGACTGGCCTCTGAGGAGATGAGCACAGAAACCCAGGAAGCGTCTAGAAACTCTTATAACCATTTGGCAGTGAGTGCCTTTGAATCCAATAACAAAAACAGGAGGTTATCTTTTGTATGCCGACTTGTACGCCAACTTGTATTTCACTTATCTAGGGATTAATGTTTTCAAAAATATTTTAAGGAGTGTTGGTCTGTGGCAGGGAGCTCCTTCCCCTTGGGTAATTGGTGAAGCGGGGCTCTGGAGAACCCTCAGGCCTGGGGTTTGCAGCTTGTCAAAGGAGCATCCATCCACCCCCATAAGCTTCCAATTCATTCTCTTGCTGGTGTCCCTGAGGCTGAAGGCGGGGATGGAACAGAGAGTGGCGCCAGGTAGGAAGCCAGCATCTTCAGGAAGGCGGGGGCATCTGACATTGTCAGCAAAGGGGGCACATCCGGCATCTTCGGAAGGTGGGCACATCCGGCGTGGCTTCACAGGAGACTGTGGGGATTGGGAGACCACATCTGAGGATGTGTCTCCCTTCGCATGAGAACTGGCACTAGCTGGCATTTCTAGAGTACCTACTGTGTGCCGGGGATATTTTAAGGCTCCAGGTGCCCCTACACATCTTATCCTTATGGCAATCCTTTCAGGTACGTAGGATGATTGCTGCTATTTTAAAGAATAAAACACAGATGTACAGACGTGAAGGAACCTGCCAGAAAGATGCATCAGGGCAGAACCGGGGGAGACTCAGGAGCTGGACTCTGGAGCCCAACTGCTCAGACATCATGAGCCGTGTGTGTGTGTGTGCGCGCGCGCACGCATGCACGCGCACGTGCTGTGATGCAGAGGTGCATGCATACATGTCTGTGTGCACACACATGTGGGTGTGCGCAGGTGTGTTCTTGTACGTACACACATAGGTGTGTGCACATGCATGTGTGTATGTGCACACATGTGGGTGTATGCACATATGTGTATGTTTGCATTTATGTTGTACAGGTTATGTGTACACGAGTATGCACGTGTGTCTGTGTGCACTCGCGTGTGGGTGTGGGCATGCATATGTTAGCACACAGAGTGTGCAGACTGTATGCGTGAGGGGAATGAACCTGGCCATACAGTAAGGCAGGTGCAGACCCCCTTAACCGTGTCCTCTCTGGGTTCCAACCCTGTGGGCTCCAGGTCTTTGGCCACAGCCCTCAAGGATGGTAAAGCGGCCCAGGGTGACAGTGCCGATGGTGAGTTCACACCAGGGATGCTAGACTCCCTTTAAATCCCAGAGACCATGGAAAGCTGGTTACCCATGCCTGGCCCCCTTGCCTCCTCAACGGAGGCTGAGGATGTCGCCCTCACACTGTCTCAAGGGGAAGAAACATGAAAACCTAGGTGTTCGGCTCCCTTGCCGAGGATACAGGGAGTCGCTGTCAGAAGACTGATCTGCTTATCAGGGGCTTGTTCCTTGTGGCCAGCGAAGGAGACATGATTGCACTGATGTGTCTGGCATGTTCTTTATCTCTGCACAATGGTCTGTTACTAAATAAAGCTCAGAGCTATGCATTTCCTACCAAAGAGGCAGGACCACGGCCAGATTCAATCAGCACTGCTCCCCTGAGCCCTGTGCAGGTGCATGATGAAGCAGCACTCCCGCGCATCCCTGCAGGGAACCCACCCCATCCCATCACATACCCCTCCTCCATGCCTCTGCAGGATCCTGCTTCTCAAAACAGTCCCTCCCTGGCCCTAAATTTGAGGCTGCCCAGCCCAGAGGGTGCCCCTGCAGTCAAGCGTCTGTCTGTTTGCCTTGAAGGAGAAGAATGGCTTGAAACCCCTGATCTAGCCAACTCCCTCCCACCCAAGTACCAGCCAGAACCAACACATGGCTGCAGCATCCCTGCAAGGAGGCTTCCAGAGTCTTTCTTGCCCAGGGTAGGGAAACATATTTTCTTCCAGCTGTCTACAATTGCCTGACTCCAGCATAGTCACCCACAGCCAGAAGCGGCAGATCAGCTTTCTTCTGCTAATCTCAGAATCACTCCTCCAGGGCAGCTGCCTGGCCTCAGGTGCTTGGGGTCTGGGCTGAGCCGAGTCACTCCCATATGTCTGATTCTTGCACATTTAAGACATGAGCAGATGAACCCACTGCCAATGCTTCAGTGAGAGATGGGAGTGAAAGACCTAGCTCCCTGTCTCTGGACCCCAAGTGATCTGGAGTGACGTCAGCTTCAGACTCTGTCATGTTATCAACACCCACCAAAATTAGGATACGCTCAGAGATCTGCAACTGAGGGTCCAAGACCTATTTCCTATAGTTGCTGATATATGTAAGAGTTGATAACAAAACATTTGTTGAATTGTGCTTTTGGGAAATACAGTCCTGGTTTGCAAAAATTTTGACCTCCGAAAAGAGGGGTTCTTTTCTGATTTTAGATGATTGCCTTTTCCTAGATGCTTAGTCATGTCTGGCTGCCCCCACCACACCCACAGGGTGACAGAGCTCCAGGGAAAGACTCTGTGTCCAGGAATCTTGGTCATTCCCTGGGGATTTCTGGAGATGAGCATGACATTCGCTGGGACATCGTAGCCAGAGCACAGTGCGGAGGCAGGGCTGTGGTTGTGGGGGATCCTCTAACACCGTGGTGGGTGGAGCAGGAAATGGGTCTCATCCCACCCCACGGTGGGGCCCCCAGGGTTGTCACCATGTCCCAAATTCAGGTTAAAGTGTTGGACTCCAGTAGGGTCTTCAGGCTGGACTGGTTTGACCCAATGGAAATGGGGGAACTGTAACCCTGGACAGTGAGCCCAAGGCAGTCCCTACACTGGCAGGTGTGAGCAGCCACCATTTCCCCATGCTTGCCATGTTCTCGTCACTATTATCCATGCTAGGATTGCAGCAGAGAGGAATCCAGGGTCCCTCCTCAGTTCAGAGCCACCAAGCCTCCGAGCTCGTCCCGACCAAGGCGTCCATATAGTGAATTTGTGAGCCAATGAGCGTGAGCTCCGCAGACCCAACTTCCACATGGCGTCCAGGGCTGACTCATCCCATTCAGCCAACTCAGAATTCCAGGTGCGCGTGGCTGGGCCATTAAGGGAACTAGCTGTGTGTGTCCCGAAGTGCCCGTTTGCCAGTCAGATTGCCTGAAATCAGAGCTGCTCATGATAAGGCACTTTTATTTATTTTTTGGAGAAATACTGACATTTCCTAAAATAGTGGTCTTTTATTCAAGTGACAGTAAGTTCGGGAGCTGTTACACACAATCTGTGCCTGGTGGGTGATGGGTAGGAGCAGAGCTCTTTGTGAACACATCTGCATGCTGAGGAGGGTGGGGGGTCTCTTTTCACAAAGATTTTATTCGCAGCCCCCACCTCCTGTGGGCCAGGGCACTGCGAGGACTTCATGCGTGTGCCGGTTGGCAATGCCAGCACGTCTTTGTCCTGCCGTGCTGGGGATTCTAGACTGTACACACCGCTCTTCCAGTCTGTAGTTCGTTTTAATTTCCTTTTCTTTGAAAAGAAGTACTCTTCGTTCCTCTAGCCACCTTTTTGGCCACAAGACATGAGTCACAGACGAAAGCTACATTGTAAAAAGATGGGTTTAAAAAAACCAAACCAAAAACCCCGCCCAACAACAAAACACATTTCCTGTCTTTGAGGCAAAGCAAGAGAGAATGTAAAAATATCTGAAATAGCCGGTAATAAAAAAATAGCTTCTACCGAGAGACTATCTTCTCTATGTCTGAAAGGCATTGGCTTTGGAGATAACTAGAAAGTTCTTGAGAGAGAGTTGAGAAGGAAAATACCAGTAAGAGGGTATTTTTCCATCAAAATTTTACACCAAACTTAAAAAAATCGCTTTAGAAGGCTTGCAGCACGATTCAAGGGAATGAGCAGCCACCTCCTCTAATCGTCACTTCTCCTCCTTACACGTCCTGCCCATGCCTGCAAGATGACGCCAGCCTCCTCAGCTGGAGGTGCAGATTGATGACCAGGAGAAGGGAGCGATCCTTCCTCCATTCCCTTGAAGCCTGACCCTGGGGAGCCTGTAGAATCTCTGAGAAACACTAATCCATTCTGCAAGGACGGGATGGAATGCACTGGGGGAAGATGCATTAAACAGACACCTCTCTTTAAGAAGCCATCTTGTTAACTCAATGAGTAATTCTTTGGCTTGATGGCTCTCCTCCCGGCGCTCCTGTAAATCTTCCAAAGAGCCAGTGCCGCACTGGAGGTGCTGGTCCATCTGTTGATCTGTGGATCTGCAGAAATGGGCTCCAGGGAGCGTTCATAGGTGAGGTCACAGCAAAGAAATGACGGCTTGCCCCACTTGTGAGGAAGCGCCGTCAGAAAAGTCTCTCCTTCTGAGCCCTATGCGCCGGGGCGCGATCACCAAAGATTCCATGTTGGGAGAGTCATTCAGCTAGGCCAGGGCAGCTGGCTCTGGGCTTCTGTATTTTCCTTAGGAGTTTGCTGGTTTCCTAGAAGTGCTGGATTTATCAGCAAAAATCCCGAAGTGGCCATGGCTGGGTTGTTGACCAAAGCCTTTGGCTTCAGAGCTTCTCTGACAAAGAGAGTGAGCAGAACAAGTGTGCCAGGCTCCCGGCTGAGGAGGGGAGGGGAGTCCTCCACATATCTGTGCTGAAATATCCACATTCCTGTCTGCTCCTTGTTCCAAGAACCCTCCCGGCCTCCGAAGACTTACTCTTCCTCCTTCCATAGAGTCAGCGGCACCAGCACATCCAATGCCTTGGGCTCTTCCTGGGATCCAGGGGTGTCACAGGGAGAAGGACCAAACTACCGACATGTTTGGGGTTCTCTAGAGAAAACGAAATTGAGCGGGACTGAGAACTTCCCGGAGCCCTGTGAGCTTTGTGAGTTTCCAAGAGCAGAATGTGTTAGAAATTCATCCCAAACTCCTAGCACTTGGATTTGCGTCTGTTACGGGTGTGTTGAAGTCCTAACTGCCAGTACCGGTGTGTGGCACCTTATTTGGAAATTGCAGATGTAATCAAGTTAAGATGACACAGAGAGACACACAGAGACAAGACACAGAGACACACACACAGACACACACACAGAGACACACATACACTAAGATAAACACACAGAGACACACAGAGACAGAAACAGACACAAAGACACACACAGAGACACACACAGAGACAAGACAGAGACACACACACAGACACACAAAGACAGACACACATACACAAAGATAAATACATAGAGACACACACAGACATAGAGACAGACAACAGGAAGACACACACAGAGACACACACAGAGACACACAGACACAGAGACACACACACATACACATGCAGAGACACAGACACACAGGCACACACACA